>NW_022900918.1:31519488-31546651 GCF_012274545.1 Fukomys damarensis
TTTTTTTTTTTTTTTTTTGGTCAGCTTCCTCCTCGCCATTTCTCCTATTTCCTTGGGCTCTTACCATCTCTTACCTGGAGCATGACTGTAAAATCTGAACTGTTGTTTGTATCCTTCCCTATTAGCCTCTTTCTTGTTGCTGGGACAAGTACCCAACCCTCACAACTTACGGAAGCAGAGGTGTATTTTGCCTCACAGTTCAGCCCACAGTTGGCTGACTCAAGGCAAAATGGCGTGGCAGATGTATGTGACACAGGAGTGCTGCTCAAGGCGTGGGGGACAGGAGCCACAGAGTAAAAGGAGGGGCAAAGAATTCACTATTTGAACTAGGTCTACCTAAAAGCAAGCCAGCCATAAAAACCCAAATCCCAACCATCTTCCAGAGGTCCTGCCTATGATTCTCTGAGGCTTTGGAGAGATAGAAACTTTAACACTCCCTCTTTAAAATCATCTTCATCTTCCACATTGGAACTACAGTGCAAGAAAGGATGATGGCAGAGATGATGACGATATTAACACTGGTCTCAGTCACCATCTCATTGAAACCTACAACATGCTGATGAAGCAGGTGCACTTTGCTAGAGTTTGGATCTTAAATGTTCTCCGAGGCCCATGTGTTAAAGGCCTGATCCCCAGAATTAGGCTAAAGGGATGCAGGAGAACCTTTAAAAGGTGGGGCCCAAATGGAGGGTTTCGGGTGTGACCTTAAAGAGGATTGTGGAACTGAACTCCTTTCCTCCTCTTTCACTTCCTTGTCATGAGGCAAGAGTTGAGCTCCACCATGTGCTCCAGCCATGATGTGCTGCTCATCACAGGCCTAAGGGCAGTGGGGCCACCCGTTCCTAGACTGAAACCTCTGAAGCCATGAGTGAAAATAAACTTTTTATCTTTAGAAGCTGAGTACCTAAGGCGTTCATTATAGGGATGGAAAACTGACTAATACATATATATTACGTAGAGTGCTAAGTTAGACTTGACAATTTTAGAATATCAACACCACTGGCCAATATCAGGGCCTCCACTCCAACCTCTGCTAAGTGAGAGTCCTCACTTCTGGCCTTTTAGCAGCTTTTAATTTGCTACAGGTGAATCTGTGTTTGCACATGATGAAAAAGGTCCTTCACTAGCTTGTCCAGAGAAATGTCCTCCAGTCTCCTAGTCATGGGGTGGGTTAGTTCTCACAGGACTGACTTTGTTATGAGCAGACTGTCTTGTTATCCCTTCCTCTTCTCACTCTGTGATGACACCCGGGATGTTATGGTGCAACTAGAAGGCACTCACCAGATGGCAAGTAAGTGCCAGAACCGTGGCCTTGGACTTCAGGCTCCAGGGCCATGAACCAAATCAACTTCTTTTCATCATAAATGACCCAGTCTATAGTATTCTGTAAACACAACAAAAATGGACTAAGACACTCATGGCCTAGTTAAGAGGACATTTGAAGTAGACTATGGTAAGTGGCACAGAAGCAAGGGGAGACCCAATGACTCCAGCAGGGGAGGAAGGGGCTAAGGGAGAAAAGAAAGAGAACCAGAGAACACTTGGTGTGTAATTGCTGGCAAAGTAGCCTAACTCGGTTATTTGGTCCAATGTAGTGAACAGTTTATGGGGGACAGGGTAGTGTGCATAAGAGAGGCTTCTAATCAGCTCCCAAAGGAAGCAATGATGAACGCAAAACACAGGGTTCAGGAGGAGTCAGCAACAGAACAGGGGTGGGGACAGGAAGAGTATTCCGGAGAATCAGCCTTGCTTGGAAGTGGATGAGAAAATGATGTGTTGGGAGCACCATAATTAGTCAAAATGGCCAAGCACAGTGTCACATTGTGTCCGGGTCATGACATGAGCCTGATGATGTCATCACACAGGACCTGAAGCCTCCTGAAAACCATACAGGCCTTGACTTCATTTTGAGAGTGATGAGAAAGGACTGAAAGTGTGCCATTTCATGTTGTCACTGGGAGTAGAAGAGGAACAGTTTTGGGCGGGGGGGAGTAATGAGTCTCGTTCTAGCCACGTTGAGTAATATCCACTAGACAGATATAAGGGGTATTCAGAAGAGAGCTGGGATTGACAAAGAACTTGGAGGTTACAAATATTCAAGTGATGGCAGAAACCAAGGCTAGGAGTGACACTGGGAGTGGGGTATAAAGAGCTTAAGACAAGGACAGGCATTTTCAAAGGAGACTGAGCTGGGGAGGTTGAAGTAGCCCAAAGGAGACAAACAAGTATGGCCCAGTATCATAAAATGCAAGGGAAAGTATGTTTCAAGAAGTAGCTATTTATACCCCAAACTGCTAAAGATCAAGTAAGATAAGGCTTTTAAATACTCCAAGAAAATCAGCAGGAAGAACATCAGTGACCCAATAAGAGCAGTTTTAGTGGAGTGTTGGAAACAGAAGCCAAATAGCAGTGCACTGTGGTTTATTGGTGGCAGAGACAAGAAGAGAAGCAGTCCTTTCAGAGGGCTGAAAGAAAGGGAGCGAGCTAAGGCAGCAGCTGCAGGGACTGTGCTGTCATCCTGAATGGGAGTATCATGGGCCGTCATGGGTGGCTGTACTGCATTGTGCTCCTTTTCAGACTGGTTTACTGATGGAAAAGGTCCATTAAGGAGTGGAGCATTAAGGATAAAGATGAGAGAAATACAGATATAATGGGGTTCTTTGGGAAGGTGAGAGGGACGAAGTCCAGCTTTCCATTGTACTTTTGTTCTGACAAAAGAAGTGACGGGATGGACATATGACAGTTTGTAGGTTTGGTGTTTGGATACTGTGGGGAGAGTTGTCTCATGGCTTCTATTCTCACTAAGAGGTAAGAGGGCTGAGAGCATGCATGAGGAGGTAGGAAAGAGGCTTGAGGAAAAAGGTGGAGGTGTGTAATAGGTTTTATGGAAATTGGGAGGATTACAGGAAGAGGAGAAGACAGGGTAGCTCAAATGGTAATGCAATTAGCTATAATCCTCATTGTTTCCAGCAGAGCCAACGAATATATTATTTTTCATTTCTAGAAATATGTCTATTGAAGAAAATTCAAGTAATTTTATTCCAACTATCCAAATACTGTTTCTGAAAGATTCACCATAGGAAACTAATTGCTTGTTTTCCCCAGTGTTGCAGAAAAAGTCCAGAGAAAATTTACTATTGTAATCACAAATTGTTTGAATAAATTATATATTATATAGTGCTTTTTCAGTTAACAAGGTATTTCCATTGTATTTTTTTACTACATCCTCCCAAAAATTTGCTCAAGGTCATATGGGGGAGTGTTGAAACCACATTTTCTGGACTTAGAGATATTATCTCTCCAGTAAACTTTGAGTCTCTCTGAAAGAATAACTTCAGGAAGGATGTGTAGCATCTGACCTAAGGATTACTCTATAGTGAAAGTCAAGAATCACAGTTAACAGCAACTAAAAGGAAATGCTCTGCAGTTGACTTACGGACTCAACTGACTGCTTGGCTCAATGTCAAGAAGTGAAATGGTTTCCTGTCTGCTCTGGAATAAGTGATTTCTTGAACACTTAATAGCAGAAACTGTGTTACAAAGAGCATATTCAAAGGTAAACAAGCTCTTCCTAGACAGCTCTTGGCTGGAATGAGTTGCTTATCTTGAATGGGAGTATATGATAAGGCCTCCTTCCCTGGGAATAGATAACAGCCTTAACAATCAGTTCTGTCTCAGCAGAACTTTATCACAAGATACTGATTTTTGTGGACTACATGGGATTTCTTGTACCAACATGTAGAAACCAAGGCCAATCTAAGGCAAGGTCACTAGTTGTTTGTTGTTTCACCTTCCGTGGTCCTCTTCATTGTTCATGATTGTTGTCACTGTGGTTTTCAATCATCATCATCATCAAGTTCTTTTTCATGGTTGCTATTGAAATGCAAAGACTACAGCAAAATGAAATCTCTATCTTTTATGAGGAGAAATAAAGGATTTAATAAGTCTGACATTCAGAAATACTTAATATTTGATTCTTAGAAACTACATGAAAGAGATTCAAATATGCCTGATTTGTTCCCATTTAAGAACGCTCAGAACTTTGAATTGGGTATACATTTTAGAGTCAGGCCAACAAAAAGTTCCTTAACTTCATATTATTATTACAGTCAGCTAAGTTAGAAGTTAACGTATAGTAAGAAAGGAATTGGGCTCTCAAGGAAGTCAATGAAGAAAACAAAAAAGACATCAGAATTGTGGCTAGAGGCACATTTGAAAAAGGCCAGGCCTCAAGATCCAGATGCAATGGGCAGGCCAATATTCCTATATTTCTTTCTAAAGGATAAATGATAACTTGGCATTATAGTGTAAGTAGCACAATCTGGTATAGAAAATCTAGATAGGCATCAGTCACTTACAGGGAGACCAGAGCATCTGGACTTATCCCTTCCCCAAAACACCTTTGTTCATTCCATATACCCTTGCTACATGACTCATTTCCTTATTGGATCAACATCAGCAGCTATACTTGTAATCCTATAGGCTGATTGTAGTTTGACCCATGTTGTACCCACATTGCAACTCTGCTGTAGAAACTGCCCCTGAGAAAGGGCCTCAGTGGCCAACCCATTTGAGATCCCGCCTAGACATCCAGGAGCTACTCAGCTCTCCTTATTTCTAATAAAACTGTCCTAACTTTTTCCTTTGGTTTGCAATTTTATTCCTCAATGTCGTGGGACCGCAAACTCAGCATATTTGATATCTAACACATTGAGAGTTATATTTTTCTTATGCCAGTATGAATGTGGTCATGTTACTTAAGCCTCAGGTTTCTCTTGTAAAACAGGAAAATATCTCCTTTACAAAGTTTTCAGAAGAGTAAAAAAGACATTGAAAGTGAAGCATACAACAAATATTCGAATAATGGTTTCCATTCTGCCCTCTTTTCTAACCACTGTCCTACTTCCTAGAATCACAAGCAATCCTTCACAAAACATTACTTTAAAAATGAAAATATTTGTTGAGAAAATAAGTATTCAGGCATCAAAGCTATTTTTATTCAGTCCTATGAAGACATGACAGGACTGGACACTCTTCCCCCAAAGCTTAATTAGAGTTTTTCCATTACTATATTTATGTTTGTTTTTCCTTCCTTTGTTCAAGTTAGGCTTTTAGGCTCACCAAAGAGTCATCCTTTGTAGCAGTAATGACAGAAATTACATTGTTCTCCCAGGTTTAAAACACCCAGCCATTAAATTTAACTATGTGAGCTTGGCAAATCTTTTCAAAAGCAAAGCAGCTGTGTCCCTTTTGCTCATTTTTTAAGGCTTTGCTCAACAGCTTAAAGACATACACCCTCCTATTATAAACCCAGGGAAATACTGAGGAGTACTGCATGAAGGCTACTAGCATGATTGAAAGAGAATGAGGCATTAAATTTTATTCCAAGTAACTGCACATTCTCTATATGTTAAAAAATATAGTGCTTATGACTGGTCAGGCAGTATTCTGAAACGTGATGGATAATAATGTGTTTAACCTTCGTAAGGTTAGGCACTGTTGTTATTCTCACTTTCCCAATGGAAACAGCAGCATGGAGAATCTAATTTATTCAAGGTCATGTAAGGCCCAATGGACAGCACTGGGATCTGGATCTAGGCAGACTGACCCCATGGTCTAGGTTTTATTCCTAATCATTTACATTACTCCTAATCATTTATGTAATGTCCTGCCATTGTTCCTGCTCATCACAGCCATGTCCTTGCTGTGATCACCCCCCTGCACCACCAAAACATGCTATCCTTGGTCACCACCATTGAAAGCGCCTATACTGCACCTCTCCAAGGGGTGGAACCAGTGGGAACCAGCTCTGGCCACTAATTCATGCAATCTCACCAGCGGTGCAAAATGGAACTTTAAATGTTACATTTTTTTTTTTCATTAGAGATAAGCAACTTCTTCAAACTTTTCCCTGCTAGGTGCATAACCAACATCTCTCCTCTCCTCAGCCCCAAAGCAATGACAGAACATGCAGATGTCTTCCCCAGGAGGTTGGAGCCCAGTTTCCCTTCTACAGGAAAAGGGAGAATGAGCTGAGAGTAATAAAGCTAGTGTTAGTATTAGCTCAAGTTTTCCCTCCCTTCTGTGCTTCACTATAAAAGAGCCTTATCTGTACACAGTGAGATGGTGTGGTGGATTAACTAATGGTCAATTTGAAACACTCAACTGAACTGAATCAGCATGGTCTGGGCATGGAAAACCCACCTAAAGATTGTTGCCAAAGGCATTAAAAGAGATCTGGAGGGGAAGAACTTTGGCTGTTGATTTTCTAGGAGAAGCTTGCTGTGGATTGTTTCCCTGATGTGAACTTGGCTGTTCTTTATCGGAGGAGGAGCTTGGGTTCTCACTGTTAGGGAAAATGGCTTCTCTTCTCCTCAGGGGAGCTGCAATGTGGATCCCTTCGCCTGGTGGCACAAATCCATCACTCCACTGGCACAGGTTTTTTTGGCTTCTTCCACTGGCCTTTGGGCCTTCAGGGTGCAGATCCTTAATAAGGATGAGCATGAGACATTGCCATGGGCTCTAGGCCACTGGGTGCACTCATAGAGGACACTGCATTGGACTCCAGGCCTTCAGCTGCACTTATGTGGGACATTGCTGTGGGATCCAGGCCCTTGGCTGGATTCTTTGAGTCTCTAGCACATGGTCAGATCTCTTGCACTCCTCTGCATTTGACTTCTTGGGTGACATATATGTTATACATATATGTGCATATATCTATATATAGATATATATCTATATGTATAAAATCCTGCATTAAATGTATTCCCTTGCAGGCCTTAGGTACAACAGAGGGTGATCTGAGGCAAATGGGCCCCTCATCTCTTCACAGCCAGCTTTGAATAAACTATTGGTTTTTGCCAACCAAAATAAATGATTTGGTCAGCCGCAAGCAAAGGAACAGGAGCGCATGAACCTGCATGGCCAGGAACAACACTGATAAGCAGCTCAGATTAGGGCACAAGCCCTGTTGTGCCTCCCACAATGACCACTGTCTCAGTTCCCCGTGTTGGGTCCCGTCCTGCTGTGACACTCCCTACTCCCACATCTATTCACTGTGTGTGCAAGTATGGAATTACATCACTACTGCCACTAGCTCATGCATGACTTTTGAGTGTACTGGAGAGGGGAGCCTGCTGGGCATACAGCTGGAGAGGTCTGGGTGTGGACACTTTGGCTCAAGAATAACTTCAGAGATCACCTGCTGCGGTCCAGCTCCTATCAGTAGTTCCACGAAGTGAAATAATTCAACCCAGAAAAACACTGCCTTAGAATCTTTATCTTAGACCAGAAGTATGACAGTGCAGGGGAGATGAAGAGAACTGTGGCAGGCTCCTTATCCCCAGAGCCACTGCCCAAAGCAACAGCAATATAGCCTAGTAAATCAGAGACAGAGTTACATGGTGGTGGTGGGGTTTCCTAGAGAAGGTATCCAAGAACAGTGCTTAGCATATATTAGGTATCTGATAAATATTCCTAGAGAAGGAGGGAATAAAGGAAGCAATGAACAAGTGCATGCGTGTGTGCACATCTTAAAGAGTAGGCATTAACATGCCAAGAAAAGAAAAATGGATTCCAGGCAAAGAGAATAAACAGCGCAGGAGAAGCTCAGAGACAGGAAGCAGGTTGGTGTGTCTGGAAAAATTCAGTTCAAATCTCTAGAAGAGCTGAAGTAGAAGTGTCAGGAACAAGACCTCATTCCATGAAAAGGAGCCCGAATCTGACCCAGCAGCTCAGTGCTTCCCCAACCTCATGGTGTACCCTGACTTCGAGCACTGTTTCTGATTCAGGAGGTGGGGCTGGGGACCTGAGAGGAGATGTGGCTGGTCCAAGGTCCACACTTCGAGTAGCTAGGTATCAGGAGTTGACAGAAAGTGCAAGTCCTGAGTTTGATCCCCAGTACTACACAAAAAAGATAAACTTGAGTTCATATATAGGAAAAAGAACTTACCTCAAGACCATAATGCTAAGTGAAATAAATCAGACACATAAGCATAAATATTGCCTTGTTTCTCTTACCTGAGAAACCCAAAATATAACCAAAGAGCAAAATAAAAGATAGATACTAGGAAGTAGGTAGATAGATGTTCTCAGAGGAGCAGGGTATCAAGAGATGGAGCAGAAGGAAAGGAAGGGATAAGAGATGAAAACAATGAGTTGGGATGTGTTGTGTACACAAACCAACTCCACCTGAGGAATGTAAACATTATGTACTGCAAACGTGTACTAATAAAAATTTTTTTAAATAAAAAAAAATTTAAATATAGGTGGGTGTATTGGCACACATCTGTGATCCCAGCACTCAGGAGGCTGAGGCAAGAGGATCACCGCAGGTTTGAGGCCAGGCTAAAATACATAGTGAGTCCCTGTCTCAAAAATAAATAAATAGATAAATAATACAAACTACAAAACTTTATTTGTTTGTTTAGTTGGGTACCAGGGATCAAACTCGGGCTCTTGCGTTTGCGAGGCAGGCAGCAGAACCACTGAGCCAAATCCCCTGCCCAAAAATACAGAACTTTAAAAAAAATGGAGGGAGGATGAAGGAAAAGGAAAGGGGATATAAAAGGATGAAGATGTATAACGTACATGAACCGACTCCACGCATACAAATGCAATGTACTGCAAACATGCACTGACAACCTCCAAGATGAATGCTCACATTTTGACAAAGAAAGTAAAGCCCTATATTAAACTGTGCCACTTTTGATTAAATAACCATCATAATCTGACCATTCTTTTGAGTAATTTTTAAATCAAATAAACCATATTTAAATTAACTCATTAACCAAAACTGGTTAGCACTGTACAAACTATGTGTATTGTTATTTTAGATACAATACCATTTGTTTCTTGAGTCACAAGTCCAGGAATAATTTTTATTTTATTTGTTTGTTTATTTATTTATTTTTTGTACCAGGGATTGAACTCAGGACCTTGTACTTGCAAGGCACTCGTGGCGCCACTGAGCTAAATCCCTAGCCCAACATTTTAAAAGTTGACAAAGTTAATACTCAAGTTACTCAAACTTTGGTGCTTCGGTAAGAAATTAATTTTAGCATGAGCTAATTTTAACTTTAGCACTTGGTCCCCACCCCACAACCCTAACTCCTAAAATAAGCCCTGATCTCTAACAGTTAATCAACTTATATTTTGCAGTACTGGAGATTGAACCCATGGGCCCTCCTATTGAGCAACTTCCCTGGCCCTATTTATTTTTTATTTTAAGATAGGGTCTTGCTAAAGTGGCCAGACTGGGTTCAAAGTTGCAGTCCTCCTGCCTCAGCCTCCCAGAGTAGTCAGTGTACAGGCCCAGGGCACATTTCTGACTAAGGTCTCTATAATTTTAAATTCATCTTTGTACTTTGCTTTGTCCAGGCATTTCTGGTTGGTGACTACCTGAGGCTGTTATGCAGGATTATTATTTTTAGAGACGGAAAGGCAGCAGGAGTGGACAGAGGATAGAAACAGAGGCGAATCCTGGATGGGCTGGCTCTTCCTGCTTCCCCCGTCACCCCGGAAGGACCAGGCTTCTTTTCCGTTTGCTGATTGGGCCTGTGAGCGCTCCCCTCCCGCTTTCGGTCTGGCCCACTTAGCAGTTCCTCCTCGCCATTTCCATTGCAGGAGTGAGCAAAGGAAGTAAAACTGGAAAAGCAGAAGCGCAGGAAAGGAGGCCAGATCTAGGGTGCCGACTCGTCTCTCTGAAACCAAGCACTCTGTCCGAGGGTTTATAAACGTGAGCCATGGATCTGCCGCGAAGCCATGTGCTGCCATGCTCAGAAGAGAGAACTGTTGACAGAGGAAGGGAGGAGACAAGAGCGGTGCTTGGGAAGTTAGAAGGATGTGGTCCGAAACGTCCGATTACTCCTCTGCCCAGCACCATCAGACCCCCAACCCAGCGTTTGACTGCTTCCTCCCTTCCTTCAGCCTAGCCAGTTCCTGGCCCGTCTTGGTTCCAGTTGCTTGTCTAGAGCTACTGTGACCATTAGAAACTACATATGCAGTTGTAGGTTTAAAGTAAAAGCACCATGTCTGATTCAGAGAATTATTATTAGGAAATTACACTTTCTGTGATACTGGGACTTGAACCCAAGACCACTTTATCACTGAGTTATATTCCCAGCTTACTTGCTTTTTTTCCCCTTCCTTTTTCCTACCTTCTTTCCTTCTCTGCCCCTCTCTTCCTCTCTCCCTCCTTTCCTTCATTCCTTTCTTTCTTTTAAAACAAGGTCTCACTAAGGTGGGCTAGCCTTGAATTTGGGATCCTCATGCCTCAGCCTCCCACACAGCAGGAATTACAGATGTGTGCCACCCCCACTCCACCCCCAGCTTGAGGTTGTATTATAAGCAGTCAATCCTAGGAAACTCACAAAGCTATAAAATGTTTGTGCCCTTTTCTGTAATGTAGGGAACAAATGCTTGACCTATTTGGAGAGAAGCTTAAACTTACAGTACTGAGTGTGCTATTTGTGATCTAGGTTTATAATCACAAACATTAATTTTGTTAAGAGGGTCTGTGTCTTCTTTTTTTTAAAACAATTGACTATATTTTTACAGCAGTTTTAGGTTCACAGCAAAACCAAGAAGAAATGTGTATTTAAATATTTTATTAATTCAATTTTACTTTGTGATAAAATATAATACACAGCCTTACAAAACTTTTAATTCAATATAGTTATTGAACACCTTGGGCTATTTTCTGCATAAAATGCAGTACTTTCTTCAGCATTTAGAAACACGTTACCCACCTGTGAACCAAGGGAAGCTGGGAGTCTTTATGCCGGGTGCCCTAAACACTGCCCATTTATCCCTGGTTAGATTTCAGAGGCACATTGCTTTGGTGAACTAAGGTCAGGTACAAAGAGCTTTCATCCTGGCCATAAACATCTTTCCCACCTTACCATAGTCTGAGCAGCTGAGTGCTGGGGACAATAAGAAGGCAGTAAGGAGAACGAAACGCAGTCTAGGAGGGCCCAATGCCCTGCCCCGAGGGCACTTAGAAGAAATGGGAGCAGCCTTCGAGTGAACTTCATTTTCTTTATGTGAGAAAATAAAAATGATTTGGTCCCAAAATCAGAAAGAGAAAAAAAAAAAGCACAGAAAACAAAGCTGAATGTTTAGGCCTACAATATACTGTCTTAAAACCAACAGTCATAAAATACAGTTTTTAATATTCCTTACAGGGGAAGTGGCCCATGTCACAAAAGCACCCGTGGCCCACAAAAGTCATAGTGCAACTCGGATGCCACACATCTAAAAACACTCACAACTGAATGCAAATTGCATCGATGCGGTTGTGAAACTCATTTAGAATTACGTCCTTATCTCGTCACCCAGCGTGTTCTCATCTAACCGCTTTCTTTCCCTGTGATGAAGTCCTGAAAGGCTAAATGACTGTGCATCTGCGTCCAACAGAAGGAAGATCGCAAGCCAAGAGACAGGATGGGGCTGTCTGTCTGGAGGCGGCTGAACAGGAAGGGCAGCTAGGTCTGCAGGTCATCAGAGAGAGGGGCTTTGGGTGGGGCTGGGTCGGGGAGGCAGCCTCAGGAGCACTAGGAAGCCTACAGCACTGCATGCGCCATCTCACTCCTACCGGGGCACATGCCACTACCTTCGCGATGACAACGGACACAGGACATCGGAGATTTTGCTTCTGGGCCATTCTTCACACTTTGCAAAACTTAATGGGGAAGTTGAGGGCTGACGTTGGAGGCCTGAGGGAGACCCCCTGTGTGCTTAAGACAGACCCGGATGACCACTGGGAGGCGGTCACTCCAGCCCGGCTCCCGGAGTGCTCCAATGCAGCGGGCGGGAACAGCGTGCATCCTCAGCACAGGGGAGCATGAAATGCTAAACCGTGGAGTGTGCAGGGACGCTTTGGAAGAGCAAGGTCAAGGCAGGTCCTCATGCTCTGCCACAGCTTTAACCAAAGAATACAAAAGCGGGACGAGAGTTCTCACAGTAAGGCCTCGCTTCGGCACTGATCCTGGCACCAGACTGCTGGAGTCCAAACTCTACCCCGGCTATTTGTGACTGATGTGACCACAGACTCATTTAACTTTTCGATCCTTCATTCCTTCTCCCATGTAAAGCAGGAACGGTAATGGCAATTATGCCCAAGATTATGAGGATTAAGAGTTATTACAAGTAATTCCTCCAGAACAGTGCCTGGCACATAATATGCATATTATTTTAAAGTTATTTTTCATTAGTATGCTTCCTTCTAATTTCTCATCTCTAAATTTGGGCCAGGGCCTATTAACTTTTTTTTTGAATGAACCAAGATCTTGCCCTAACCTCCCCTTAAATAACCTTCCAGTTGCTGTATCACACATCTGTTTTATTAGTGCTGTGGGGTTTGGGTTTCAATTAAAAATCCTCTGTCCCCAAGGAAAATCCTGTTCTAATAACACTGAAGATTAAAGACTGTTGAAAGCTAAAGTACACTTGGTTTGTACCCCTGAAAAAAGCCTGAAAATATATATGATTTTTTTAAACTTAAGTGCATTGTTATTAAAAGGTTATTTTTTGTTTGTTTGTTTGGAAAAGAATTTTAAAAATCATTGTCACACCCTAGCAACCAGACTGTAAGTAACACAGAACAGGCTGAACTGATAAAAATATCTGTAAAGATGGCCAGATTGATGATATATCCTAAAAATAAGTTTAACAAAATAGTGAGCGAATTGAAATGGGCCTAATTTTCCATACATGCCATTTCATTTTTTAGACTAAAATATTCACTTTGAAAATGATTTGAGCACTGCCATCTGGTAAAAAAGAAAGTGAAAAGCCCTAAATTTGGGACAATAGAAAAATACATTTGCAGAGCTAAGGAGCAAAACTTCAACATACTCAGAACAAACAAATGCATGTATAGCTCACTGTTAAGAATGTATACTTCTCCATGCTAAGTCTTCAAAGTAATATATTTTGAAATCTCTGCATGTTTCATAGTAAGTACCAACTTATTTTTCCCCAGTGTTATTATTTACTTCTCTTTTCAGAATTTCAAAGCAGATGAGCACTGTTGAATTACCAGGTTTAAGAGTAAACAGAATTTCCAATGATAATTCTAACATAAGATGAGAAAAACCCTTTTCTAACTCTAACAAGGAAATTTGGGGTTCTAAAACAGCGGTGTTTGCAGAGAGGAACTGCCGGCGTTGTTGAAAGGAAAGGAACTTGCTTCAGGTCTGCAGTCAGGGCTTTCTTTGTTTCCAGGGTAGCTACTCAGAAACACATCTGGGGATTTTTGTTTTCCTCTATGGGTGAGAGGACAGAGCAATGAGCTTCCCTTTGTGAGGCCTTGTCCTCTACCAGTGCCAAGGTGTGTGAGAGCACTTCTGAACCCACATCTTCATTTATTCATTCATTCACCAAGCATCCTGGAACTGGGTAGACAGAACACACACTAAACCCTGTGCTAGGCCTTGAAGACGTGGCAGTGTATGCTACATAGCTCTCAGCAACAAGGAGTTTGGTGTTTTAGGGAAGAAATATAAACACGTATGCAAATACACTCAATTCTAACAAAATCCCTAAAAAGTATTAATCATATTAGTAATTGTATTGCTGTTATAAATTTATATTATATAAATGTTCAAATAAGTAACTAAATGTAGATATTAAATGATTTTTAAGGGAGTAAATGTGAAATTTCAATATATATAAGCAATGTACAATGATTAGATCAGGTTAACTGGCATATTCATCTCTTTATACACTTATTCTTCGAATATCACTTTTTGTATTTGGAACACTGAAAATCCTCTCTGCTAGCTCTTTTGAAAAATTCAGTTAACTGTTATCAACCATAGTTATCCTACTGGGCTATAAAACATTAGACATTGCTTCTTTTATCCAACTATATCCTATACCGATATCTACTTGTTAACCAGTCTCTCTCTCTCTCTCTCTCTCTCTCTCTCTCTCTCTCTCCAGCCTCCTTTTACCCTATCCTTACTAGGTCTGGTAATCACTATTGATTCTCTATTTCTATGAGATCAACTGTGAGCTTCTACATGTAAGTGAAAAGTGCAGTTTATGTCTTTCTGTGGCAGGTTCATTTTACTTAACACAGTGTCCTGCAGGCTCATCCATGTTGCTGTAAATGACAAAATTTCATTCTCTTTATAGCTGCATAATATTCCAATATGTATCACAGTTTCTTTATCCATCCACTCATTAATAGACACCTAGATTGATGCCATCTCCTAACTATCCTGAATAATGTTGCCATCAACATAAGAGTGCAGCTATCGCTTTGGCATACTGACTTCCTCTCCTTTGGATAGACACTACTAAATAGTGGGATTGCTGGATCAGATGGTAGCTCTATTTTTGTCTTTTTTGGGAAACTCCATACTGTTTGCCATAATGGCTGTAGTAATTTACATTTCCACCAACACTTTACAAGGGTTCCCTTTTCTCCACATCCTTGCCAACACTTGGTATCATAACATACTTCTAAATAATCCGTGTATCATATGGATTGACCATATGTTAACACACATAAAATGAAATAAGTGCTCAATAAACATTAATCCCATCAGCTTTTCTTAACAAAACATGTGGAATATAACCTCAGAGCTCCTGGACTTAACAATTACAGTTAAGCATCTCAGAATGCCCAAGACCGGCTGGCTCTCTAGCCAAGACAACAATCTGAATGCAGATATTAGAGGTGAACATGTGGGAATCAATCAACCCAGTGTTACAGTTTTTAAAAAACATTTGTGTTATCCTCTGGATATCTTTATTAACTCTTGGCAAGTGCTACAGTAGTACTTTTAAAAACTGAGTATTTGCCAATACTGGGAGTTGTATGAAGGGCATACTATATAACAAATGAGGAAGAAAATTATAGATTGAAATCCTAAGCTTGGTAGCAGGCTGCAAAAGAGACACAGGCAATGTGTGTACTAACAGTACTGGAAAGAAAGAGTAGTCTATAGTTATTTAGATTTATTGCTGTATTTAGTGATATCTAAAAGGTTATTATAACTCATCTACTTTCTTAAGTGTCAGTTTCCTTCTTGCTGAAACACGTCTTTTTCAGTGGTCCCTTCATCAGAGCGAAGAGTGGTGAAATCTCTCCATCACTGCCATCTCAAAATGTCTTTATTTTGTCCTTAGTTTTGAATGATAAGTTCCCTGGATACATAGGTCCCATCTGATATTCATGTTCTACCAGGCCTTTGAAGTTGTTATTCCATTGTCCCTGTCATTAATTGTTACCGATAACAAGATCACTGCTGGTCTAATTGCTGCTCTTTTTTAAACTCCTTTTTCTCAGGTAGCCATTAAGGTTTTTTTTCTCTTTGATTTTTCTGAAATTCCACTTTAATGCATATATGTATGAATTTGTCACCATTTAACTTGCAGAGCATTTTGATTCTTACAGTTACAGCCTGGGTGGGTTTTCTGAAAATAGATACTGAGATGGAGTTTAAAAAGTACCATATTTGTTAAGAAACCAATACCTGGCTTCCATTTTGGGAGGGGTACCATCATCCTCACTGCAGTCATCAAACCATGCTGTACTACAACATCTAATACATCTCTTATTATCAGCTCTGGTCTACAGAGAGCTATCACTGAATGTTTAATGATGCTTTTAGCTTTCTGATAAATACATCTTGTGTACATGGCTTTGCACATCTGTCCAACTGATATGTAGAAAATTTGTCTTAGTCACTCTTCTCATTGCTAAGACAAAATACCCAACACCCTAAGTTAAGGGAGGAAAGGTTTATTGTAGCTTATAGTTTGTAGAGGTTTCAGTCCATATTTGGCTGGCTCCAAGGTAGGCTGGCAGGCAGAGGGGCATCAGAGGTAAAACAGTTCATGACAGGCAGAAGGCAGCAAAAGCAGCAATCAGCAAGTAACAAGCAACAAGCAGCAATGACAGCAGTTCTCTTTTTTCTTATATTTTATCCAGGCTACCCTCCCTAGCAGTCACACGCTTAATCCTAGCATTGCACCATGAATCAAGCCCAGCATCACATCCTTAATCCCAGCATCACACACTCTAGATCCATTCACCTCCCAAAAGCCCCATCTATGACTGCATGAGTCTTTGAGGGACATTTAGACACAAGCCGTAACAATAACCATCCATAATTGCTTGTTTCCTTGAGCCTTTTAATCTTCTCCTCTTTGGACCTATGCCTTGACAATGGCTGCCCAGCAGCCCTGGTATTTAACTTCACTCAGCACAGACCAGCACTTTTTCCATTCTTCTAGGAGCCATTCTAAAAACAATTCTGAATCAGTTTTTTTTGTTTTGTTTTGTTTTGTTTTTTAGTCTTTTCCAGGGTGAAAGTTATTTATCTTTGTCTCAGGAGTGTACTTCCAAGTAAATACACATATCTGTCTAGTTTTTTGTTTTGGTCTTCTTGATCTAGTACCCAGGATAATCTAGTCCCTGCCTTCTCTCCAGCTACTGCCTGGGTGTGTAACTGGATCCCAGGTTTTTCCAACCTGGCATAAGAGATCTGGAAGACTTTGAATTCAGCTCTTACACTCAAGTTAACGGGCTTAAGCCTCATTTTTCTTTACCTCCCTGACAGAGGAGATAGGAATTTCTCTGCATACAATCAACAAGACTCTGACTTTCACACCTGGACTTAGTTGCCTTTGACTCATTCTTAGCTGCTTTTTATCTTTCTGTTGAGAGTCAGCATTGCTTAGCAATAAGTGCCCAAACTGAATAATTTACATTTTGTCCTAAACTTTAAATGCATTAGATAAGCAACACATTAGTGTGTTCTCTTCCACTGACAGAGCCTCTCTATTCACCACCGGTGAGAATTTTAATAACATGCCATGGTTATGGTTTAGATCTCTAATGTCTCCCCAAAGTCTCATGTATTCAGAGGTTGGGACTTTAGAGGGTGATTGGATCATGGAGGTGCTATGATTATTTGTGGATGAATCCATTCATGATTTCAGAGTTGAATGTGCTGTTAGGAAGCAGGCCTGTTTGAAAGGGGGTGTGTAATGAAAGTGTGTTCTTGACACTGGCTCTGAGCAGTTTTTTTCCACCATGTTGTTTCTGCCTTGGAGTGAACCAACCATGAACAGCACCCTCTGAAACTGTAAACCAAAAATAAACCTCTCCTCAAGTTGTAGATATCAAGTATCTGGCCTCGGTAACAGGAAAGTAATTAATACATGCCACCTTGCTCCAGGGGCTACAGAAAACAAGAACAGGAAAGAGAATTCTAATCCTTACTGCTGCATATCTGATATATTCCACTGATATCTTATTAGTAAGCTTTGGTTATTGACATTTGGGCTTTTCATAAAAGCTTAATTATTTCAACTTCAGTTCACTTTTGCTGGCTTTGTGGGGTTTATGTAAAGAGTTTAAGGTAGTCTTGAAATCATTTATAGGCAGAATGTTGCCTCTGCCAACAATAATGTACACTCAAAATGAGGAAACTGGTATTGAATGTTGTGCACTGTAGACTGCTAAGTAAGCATTTATTAAGACACTTAAAAAGACAAATAAAAAGAAACATATCCTTTTAAGTGGACAATGTACATAAATCTCTTGGCCTGAAATAACTTAATAAACACAATCCTAAATCATAATAGCAATATTGGCAACAGAAGTCATTGTTTGAATTGAATTATCTAAGAGATGAAGATATGTTTCTCACTATTAAGGGCAGATCTACCTAACAATGACATAGACTGTTTGGGTCTCTGTTGTGACAGTGCCGCACCACTCTGAAAAGGCAGAGAGAGGAGCTGCATGTGGATTTGAGTATGATGACAGCACACTTTTGCAGCCAGCAGAAGCAATGCTATGGAGAATGATCCAGACCTCTGCAAAAGTGATTCCAAGTCAGATATCTTCAATTACCTACTCTTTGTGCAACCTTTGCAAAGAATTTGATTGGAACAAGGCAGATTATTTAAGGAATAATTAATGATATAGTTGACTGGTGTGATGGTTAAAGTGGAATGTCAACTTGATTGTCTTGGCAGCTACCCCAGGGATTAGTAAAGCACACTTGTGGGTGTGTATGGGTGAACAATGGAGGTATAACTTTGGTGTCTATATATGGTCCCTGACTCCCTCTCTGGCACTGTTGCCCTGTTCTGCTTCCTGATGGCCACGAACTGAGCAGATCTGCTCTACCAAACCTTTCTGCCAGTATGTTTCTGTCTTGAAACCACCTAACCATGGACTGAATTCCCTGAAACCAAAAGCCAAATTAAACCTCTTCTTCAAGTTGTAGTTATATACTGTGTCCCAGTGATGGGACACAATTAGCAATGGTCAATAGCCAGGGAAATCACTGCACTGGTGAAACCACAGTGCTTTTTGAGAATTATATTTTGGCTCCTGAAAAAGTTATAATTTCCAGCATTCAAAATTCTAGAGCATCTAAACGTTCCACTATAAAACTACTTGGCTATCTTCTCTGTAAGAGATGTGAACATGCTCTGGAATTACACCTGCTGGAAAATGTTGAAAGTGTTGGAAATCAGTAGTCAGAATGCACAGCTCTGGTTAATTGGCATTAACATAGATAATCCAAGGGCTGGGGATTTAGCACAGTGGTTCTGCTGCCTGCCTTGCAAGCACAAGGTCCTGAGTTCTATCCCCAATACCAAGGGGGGAAAAAGAATTAAACATAGATAATCCAAGTAACAGATAAACTCCGATTTGTCTATAAATCATATTTTTCCTCTACCTAGAGCCCAGAGTGAAAACTATGGTCAAAGCATTCTTCTGTGTCAACATAAAAAAAGGGCTATGAAGACACTGTTCAATTGTCTTTCCTGGATCTCTTTATGGAAAAAACATTGATTATAATGATGAGCTTTCAACGTTTGTAGAAGATGCCATGTTGATGACGTAATTAGTGTGAAAGCACAACCGCAATCAATTGTTAGTGTAGAAAGGGTCAGATATACAGTGTCATCGTGTACAACTTTGGATTCTTTCTAGGAAAAATGTCATATCAAAGAAAAAAATTTTCTCAGCAAGTGAAATGTCACTGAGTTATACATTATCACATTATATATAAATTAACACATATCTTGCTCGCACATTTCAACATAGTTTTCAAGATTACACTGAGTGTTTTTAGTGCATATACATTAGGAGTACTGAGATAAGGATGGAAATTATTTTTCTAATATTTTCCCTGATGTTCTTTATTATTTTCCCTTTTGAGAGCCATTCCATGCCACCAGTATCTCAAGACTTAAGCTCCATAGTAACTCATAACCACATTTTCCAAACATTCTAAACTTACTTCCATAATTCAAAGTCAGACTTCAAGCAACTGAGGATGGAGTAAAGGGAACACAGACCTTGGAATCCAATTGCCTGCGGAAGGGTGCTGTCTCTACCGCCAACTAGCTGTGTGGCTAGATTAGACAATCTCCTGGTCTCACTTAACTCTAATATCTTAATTTGTAAAATGAGGTTATAAGCCCCACGGTATAAGAAAAGATGAGGGGTGTTATCTAAAATGCTTAGACTTGCACTGGGATGTAACCGGTACTCAATTAGAGGTGGCTTAGGTTATAATTCTACGTGCTACCTGCCACACATGCTCCCCTGCTCTTTCCTAATTAACTTAAATTACAAATAAGTAATCAATTTATAAAAGGCTATGCCATAGACTTATTTAAAGATACATTCCCCATCTATTTATAAGCTAATGACTCCTTGACAGAGCTGTTTGGGAAAATTAGGGAAGGTGTATGTCAAACTTTTCTGAGATACCACCAAAAAAATGTGAATCCAGAAGCAAAGTCAAGTAGCAGTGAAAGTATCCTGAAGAAATAAGGAGTACAGACTTACGCGATTTATTAGGAATACATAAGTCATGTAATGAAGCACAGACATGTATTTGTTTCCAAGGTCTGCCATGATAAATTACCACAAACTGGGTAGCTTCAGAGGGCAGAACTTTATCATATTTCTGGAGGTAAAAGTCTGGAACTCAGGTGTCCACAGGGCCATGCTCTCTCTAGCGGCTCTAGGAAAGACTTCTCACTACTCTCTTCCTAGTTCTGGGGGCTGCCAGCAATCCTGACATTCCTCAGCTCGTGGCTGCATCACACCCATTTCTGCTTTGTCTTTATACAGCCGTTCTTCCTCTGTGTGTGTTTGTCCAAATCTCTTTCTTCATTCTGTTATAAAGACAGCCACTGGATTTAGGTTCAACCCTACTAGAGTTTGACTCATTAGATTCTACTTCCAAATATAGTCATGTGTACAGGTACTAGAGGACGTATGTTTTAGGAAGAACAATTGAGTCTGCTAAAATGTGCAAAACAAAAAGTTTTCTTTGACATAAGAAGGCCAATTTTGATGTTGGGCTGGTAGGATCCATTTTGATGCCTTATAATTTGGTCAGTTTTAATAAGATGTATTTGAAGTCTCATAACACTAAAAATGTTTGCAAAGCATTCCTCACAAACTTTTATTAGACCCTCAAAACACTTACTGGTCATTCTCATCTCCATTACCTAGAGAGACAGCAAAGACCATGAACCTGCTTAATCTTATAATCATGTCTACAATTTCTTGGGCTCTTGTGCTAAGCTTTCCTTTTCAGTGTAATCCCATGAAGGGTACAGTTTTATTCTCATTTGATGGGCTAGGATGAGAGGCTTTTAGAGAATAACCTTGCCTAAGACTAAATGACTAGTTAAGTTCTGACGTAGAGATTGGAGCTCTGCTTCATCTGTTTCCCTTGCATTTAACCACAGTGATTTTTCAACTTTCAGCAGAAATTTACCTTTTAGGAGCTTCTTGAGGTTTCACTTCCTCCCAATAACCAATGTAGTCTGACACTCTCACTCCCAGCCACCCACCATGCCCCTGTCTACAATGGAGGGGCTGAAAAGTCTAAAACTCACTACAAGATGCTCTAGCAGAAAGCTCTGGACTCCAGGTTCCACCACTGAGGCTTTTCCTGTATATCTGGAAGGTCAGACTGAGGCAGAGGTGGTTTCCCTGCCCCTTTGCTTGCTTTCCCAACAGCAAAAAAGGTCAAAGTCATGGAAATGAGGTACAGGGCATCTGTTCTCAGGTTCTCAAGTCTTAATAAGACACAGTGGTGAAGGCAGTGGCTGCACTCCACATTCCAGTGGCCAGTCACCAGCTCTGTGGGGCAGAGAGCAGAGACCAGAGAACTTCCTGCTCCAATATCTTCCCCTTGGATTGTAGTGATGGGGTGTGCTCTTGATCTAGAAGTTCCAGAGACAATCTCAGAGACCTTGATGATCAGTTTTGAACTATTTTGAGTCATTCTCAAATAGATGCACCTAGAGTTTATTCCTTGAGCCCTTCCAAAATCTCTGTAAGGATCTAATAACCTTAGATAATCTAGTAACCTTAAGAAGCTTCCTGGAATAAATTCAATTTTATACATTGAACTCTCCTTCACTAATACATAAATCAAGATTAATGATAGCTACTCATAGGTTTTTGGGTTGTTTTGTTTTGGTTTGGTTTTGGTTTTAGAAAACTGAATGGAAAAAACGCATGAAAATACATGTCATTGTCTATTCATGAATCCCCTTCTGCACATCCATTCTCTTCTCCTTACCATAAAACCAAAAGTACAGACATCATCTGTTTGTGTAAAATATACAGTATTCAGCATTTTTCCACAAACATCTCATCATAAAAATCATACCAAAAGGGTATGAACATGAGAGACAGATTATTTCTGTTAAATTTTTTTCATCTTACTGTGTTTCTTTTGGATGACATCCTTCATTTATTCATCACTTATGGAGAGTTTATTATATGCCAAATATTGGGTTATACTATTTATATGGCAAGATAGCTTTCCTGAAAAATATAAGACTTTCTGTATAAAAGGCTGAATTCCCCTTGGACATAAAGCTCAGGCTCGTGATTGAATCCTTGGCAACACAGTGATAGTCTAGAACTCTGACAGGATATTCACTTTATAATTCGATCCCAGCAAATATCCTCCCCATGAAGCTGGACTGAATGGGAAATGTTGCTCCCTCACAAAATGGCCTATGATGAGAACAGACAAGGGCCTAACGTCATGCTCTTGTCTATTTTGACAATGGGTGCTACTCCAAACTCAGGCAACTGGCCCACTCTACAAATTGGGTATCAACCCCAGACTCTGTCTGTCTGGAAAGACCAGCTATGTCATTGAAACAGGAAAAAAAAAAACACAAAAGGAAAAGAAACATTTTCCCAGATTGACAACTGTCTAGACTACTAGACACAGCCAGTGGTCTCCAGGTTATCAATGATCCAGGTGTGTCATACCTCCATTAAAGAGTTTACTTTTCTCTCCCCCTTGTTGGAATGAGGGCCAAGTTAGGATGTTACTGGAGCCTCCTTCTTGGATCATAACCAGGTGAGTCTGAAGGCCCAAACTGGTCCAAGAAAGTCCCCCAGTGTTTTCCCTGGTGAGGCTAAGACAGAATGTAACAGATTGGTTCTCCCTTTTCTGAAAGCCCTACAAGCATATTCTCTTAACCACATCTGTGGCTCGCTCTTCTGAAAAGACCCAAGTTATTTTAGACAGAAAGAGTCCAACAACCTATTTCTAGTTACTAAGAGAAACATAAAAGCCTCAAGACCCTGTAACACAACAAACCCCATCTCCCTGAACACATACACGCTGTGATTTTGTAAAAATGTGATTCATTGGATGTTAGGTTTTGTTTATTTGCCGAACAAAGGCTGCTCCCTGCTTTCTTGTGTGATGGGTGTAATTACCAATATTATCCAAGTCTGCACATGCTATTTTCCTTCCACCTGGATTCCAAGGCTGCTGCAAGACTGGAACAACAGCAAGAGAAATGACAGGCCCCAAGTTGGAATCAATGCACATCCCACACACAGCTTTCATGTCTTCTCTGGCTGCCATTTAAGACATAGTTATAGATGCTGACCTTCCCATTCCTATTCACAAGGTTCACATTTATCAGCACTATAACCGGTATCAACAGGGAAGGAGACTAGACAAATGCAAACTTTTAAAGTGAGTGTTCTTACCTGAATTAAAAATTAAAATTAAAGGTGTGGAATCCATTCAGCCTGGAGCCTTCTCTCTGCTGCTCAGGAGCTGACAGTCTCTGCCATCTGAGAACTCACAGGGAAAAGAAAAGGGATTCTTTGCCCTCCTTCATATTTGCTTTGCCATCCCCGCTCAGTATCTCAGCCAAAATCCCTATCTGTTCACAGAAGGCTGCATGTTCCTTCTTACTCAAGCTTCCTGGAGTAACCAATCAGTTTGTTAGGTCCTGTAGTATTGTGATGGACACAGTGACCACCACTGGATAACTTGGGGGCAGGCTGAGGGTAAGGCCAGGGGTAGCTCAAACAGACTCCGCGTGAAGGTTGCATAAAGGCCCTGCGAGAAAAGGTATTGCTTGGCCACCTACAGCTTTGCTCTGTGAGCAGGAAGTCTTTACAGTCTCCAAAGCCTTCAGCAATGCTACTTTGATGTGCTCTGGGTATTTAACTAAGAGGTCAGGCCTAGGACTAGGTCAAGAGAAAGCCACACTGCTGGGCAAAGGGAAGAGATGCTGGTCTGGCTGAGAATCTAAAGCCCAAGCCCTTGACCGGAAGGTGTTCACCAGGATCTCCTCTGTTCCTCCTTTCACAGTGGCAGCTGGGGAAGGGATCACAAGATAATTGACAGGATCTTCTACACTTGGACTCAGAGTAAGAGATAGTGTTTGAAAAAGCTCATTTACGCATTCTCCAAATGACAGACAAAAATATTTACCTGTACTACCTAGAATGACCACAAAGAAAGTAAATGCTTTAGTAATGAAGAGATGAGAACAGACAAGTCTCAGTACAAAGCCTGCCTCTACCAAGTACTCACGTCAGTTTCCAAACCAGTAAAATGGGGAGGATAATTCTACCTATCTTGCTATGATATGGTAACGATTCAACAAGGTGATACACATAATAGGCTCAGCATTCTGCGGAGGAGGCAGGCTGGAGACTGGTGTCTGTGCCCCTCTCCCTGGACCATGCTTTCCCACACTGCAGGGCCTTCTGGAACTGCAGAGTCTGCTGGCTGCAAACCACCACAGCTGGGAGTTTGCATATAAATCGGGTCCTGTTGGAAGGCAGAAGCAAGGAGGTGCTCTGACCCTGCTGCTTTGTTTCCTGCTAGAAAGCTGTGTTTTCCACTGTGCTGCCTCACTGCCCAACCCTCAGCTCCCACAGTGAGAAGAGGCAGTCTGCACTGGTGGTGGCAGCTCCCTGCTCCAATGTTGCTGCCACTGTGGTGGGGGTCCTGGAACACCAAAGTAGAGGAACAACTTCCTCATCCCCCTTCTTCTTGGAACAGGAAGCCTACTGTCTGGCAGTACAGTATTTCCTTGGATTCTGTCAGCACCACTTTCCAGATCCTAATCCTTTCCTGCTTAAGACACCAAGAGTCTCCTCTGATTCTTGCACTGAATCCTGGCAGTTCCGCACCCTATGCATGGAGCACAGCATCAACTTCCCATGACACTTAGCTACGTCTAGATTTCCAATAAGGGCCTACCTATTGCACAAGATATTCCTACCAAACAGTTCTGCTCCCCTACACATAAAGAAGTTCAGTGACTTGTCTAAGGTCACCAAACCAATACATGACAGCGTGACCACCAAGCTCTGAAGAGCCCATTAGAATCTTACACTGGACAGAAATAAAAGCCACACTATGTTCTTGCTTTTCTTTACTCACACCATGTCAGAGTCATCGTAGATGGCCAGTGGTATTGACTGGCCGCTTTTAGGAAACTTTCAGCCTAATCAATGATGGAATGCAAAACTCAGTGGAGCCCAAGTGTGATGGTACACATCTGTTTATCCGAGCAACTTGGGAGGCTGAAGCAGGAGGATCACAACCAAGCACTACCCTGAGCAATTTAGTGAGATCCTGTCTCAAAGTTAAATAAGTAAATAAGGCTGGGGATGTAGCTCACTGGTAGAGAATTTGCCAGCATGTGTGAGGCTCTGGGTTCAATCCCTAGTACCACAAGGAGAAAAAAAAAATCTTCAATGGAGACTTCCTTAAAACAAGACTCAGCACTCACCGTTAACAACGTTAGCACCAGATGACAGAATTCTACAAAACGTGGAACTAAGGTTGCAGACTAGGCAACCATGACAGTGGCTCACAGCCTTCCCTCCAGTGATAGGAAGTGCAATTAACCAAGGGCCAAGACACCTCTGCCAGCCGTTCCTGCTGCTGAATGAGCAGGGTGCTAAGGCAGTCAGGTTCCAGGGTCCTGGAAGACACTGGACTCTTCTGACCATTGGCCTGGACTCCAAGACTCCCAAGTGGGCCTTGATAAACCTTCCTTAAGCTGCACGGCAGTCCCTGATGCTTCTCTCCGCCTTCCCACCCTCTTATCTATGGGAAAACTGACTCTAAGGAGAACTGCTCCGCCTTCTCTGACACTCTTCCCATTTTCTCTCACACACCAATGTCCTCAAATGAAACCTTCACATGTTTAGTTGCTTTTGATCATGTGCCTCATAAAGAACCTAGACCAATACATAGAATTCAGTATTAGATTTGACATCTCACAGAACCATCTGCTTTCCTATTGACAAAACAAAAATGACAGTGTTTTATAGTGTAAGATGCATGAGTACACTGAATGGACCAACCAAAGGTCAAAACATGAGAGATGATGTTCTTCAGCAGCTAAAACTGTTCTCCTCTACCTTCAAAGCCACAGAGTCAAGTTTTCTTACATGAAAAAGGCAGGGGATATTTTAAAGAACATCTGCAAGAAGAATATCTAATTCTGAAAACAACCAGATTCCACTGAAATAACAAACAAGAATCAAAATCACTAAATCTCAGAGATACCTTGCACATATTCCCTTTTCCAATTTAGAGAAAGAGAGCACACATTTGCTTTCACTCGAGATTTTTTTTTTCCTTTTTAACACAGTGGATAATAGGAAGGCTGAGTTCATGATGGCAGTCAACTCCCAAGAGACCCAGAGCACCAAGATTTCACTCTGTGTTTCATTCACCTCCCCCGCCAGCTCTCTTTTGGCCATTATGCCTCATATAATGCATTCTAATGGCTTAAAATGACAGCGTTTTGTTTACAAAATGGCTCCATTCCTCAGGAAACCCAAGAGCCTGTGAGCGGTAACAAGGCTATTGACAGAAAATAAAGTGCACGGTGTGACAGGAGCTGGTCTCACTTCTCTGTCCTGTTACCCATTTGAGGGTCAAATTTGCTTGTTTATCAATCGAGAAGTAAAGTGTGAGGGGCACAGCCTGGTAAACACAGAAAAGAATGAAGCCAAGAATGCAGGGGGTGAGATGAGGGCCAACCTTCTGCACTGACAATCAGAAGAAGAGTCTGACCCGGGTGCTCACTGCAGGCTCTGACCTGGACATGTGAGGGGGTGGACTGGCTCTGCTGCTGAATATTAAAATGTCTGTCAGTCTTAGCTCACAGCAATGTCAGGGCTCAGTAGCCTCTCTCCTTCTGCAAGAAATGACAAAAACTGTAAACCATAAATACAGTCATGTGCTACACCATGATGCTTTGGTCAACGGCAGGGCACACAGGATAGCAGTCTCATAAGAGCACATAGTCTAATGACACTGTGAGATTCTTAGTTGTGGGAGAGCACTCTGATGTTTGCACAGTCACGTATTTCTAGGGCCTTTCTCAGAACATATTCGTCATTGAATGATTCATAAATGTACTGTCTAGGTGCCATGAAAGTACGTCTGTTTTCTGTAAGAGGTAGAATTTATAGGCTTAACAATAAAACAAACACCAGTTCAAAATTATTAAGCAGCTTGTTCTTAGCTCACCTTGATCCTCTAGGAGCAAGAGGAAGAATTTTGCAAGAGAAGCCTGAGGAATTTCTGGAAGTAATAGGCTAAGAAACACAGCCGACTTCAGATGATGTGTCTGTCTTTGTTATTTTAACAAACTGAGAACTTCCAGGGCAATGATTGTGTTTTTGTCGTGGATGCTTTCAGCACATAGCCACATTGGTAGGCGAGATCAACAAATGAATGAATAAATACAGGTTCCTTAAGACTCAAAAACAGTGGCTTTTTATTTTATAATCTAAGCCATTTGAATAATACATATATATTTGAACATATAATTTGAATATATATTTATTTTGAAT
>NW_022900918.1:31546710-31618222 GCF_012274545.1 Fukomys damarensis
TATATACATATATATATATAGACAGTCTTAATGGACACAATGTAATATTATCTAGCTTTAAAAAGGAAAGAAATTCTGACACATGCAATAACATGGATGAATGCTGAATATATGCTAAGTGAAAGAAAGCAATCACATAATAAATACTGTCTGATGTCACTTACATGAAAAATCCAGAGTAGTCAAAGGTACAGAAACAGGAAGTAGAATGGTTATTTGAGAAACTGTTTAATGAATACAGAATTTCAGTTTTACAAAGTGAAAAAGCTCTACAGGTTGATGGCACACAGATAGCTAGGTTAGTTAGAAATTCTGTAAGCAGCTAGACAGGGCTGACCCTGGAGAAGCCAACAGGGACAACAATCAAGACCCCTTCACTGAAGGAAAGCACTGTAAAACAAGCGAAACTATTACAGCCTCCCTCTTCCCCTAGAGATGAATAGCAGTGATTGATATTCTAAATAAGTATCAATTACCTGGGTAGAAAACCAGGATCTTAATCCACCCCTTCCAGGAAGGATTCCTGGCCCATCTCTTACAGAAAATCCTTGCTCATTCCTTGTATTCTTGCTACATGACTTGCTTTCCCATTGGATCCCCATTTAATCTATATTACCTGGGCGACTGTACTTGTAATCTTACTAGTTTGTCCCACCTTGAACCTCCCTCGCCTTGTGGCTTTGTCCCATGAAACACCTTTGAGAAATAGGGTGCAAAGGCAACCAATTTTCTGCTACCCTTTCTGTCTCTCTTAGACAGAAGCTATCTTTCTCTCAATACATTTTTCCTACTCTTAACTTCTGTTGTTCCTAGAATTCATTCTTTGATTTTAGAGAATACAAACTCACGTTTCCAATATCTAGCAGGTTTGAGAGTTACATCTATTCTCCCTATATTAACTTGCTGCCTTATATCAATTGCCCAATATGAATGTATTTAACATCTCCAAACTATAAATTTAAAAATGGCCAAGATGAGTTTTATGTTACTTGTACTTTACCATAATTTTTGAAAAAAAATCATGTAAAAGGTTTACTGTGAGATTTGCATTTTTCTTCAGAATTTCTTAACAATACCACACACATAATTGAAAGTAAAATTCACAAGACTCGGGAATTGTATTTGTTCATATTTGGTGAGAGAAAAAAAATCTTAGCAAGAACTAAATTAGACCTGAGCAGTACTCATCACTGATTCTAAGGGTTTTGAGTAAGGCAAAGGATTTCTGAGAAGAAAATACCAGAAGGATACTAGCCAGCATGCGCCACAGCAACTCTTGCCGAGAATTTCTCTCAGCCAGTCCCCTCACCTTGCACAAGAGCCTCTATCAAACAGTCCTGAGAGACACCAAGGATTGCCTTCTTTTGTCTCTTAAGCCAAATGGTCTACCAATGGGCTGATAACGTCTGTATTTGTAGCACAAGATGTATGTTTTCTTAACTAAGATGAATTAGAAAATGACACCATGAACAAAGGGTTATCATGGGGATTTATTTGGAATTTGACAAACCACTACCCAAAGAGAAGTGGCATTAATTCCAGGACTTACTTGAGGCTTAATGTCCAAAAACTACCAGGCTATTCACTAGAGGAAATGGGGTGCTTTTACACATAGTATGAAATGTGACCACCCAAAAAATAATGATTAAAATTTTAAAAATTATTACAGTGAAACACATTGCCAATAATCTCCCTCCAAATATTCCAAATACTTTGAAAGCACTTATTATCTCTGGATCTTGCTGATTTCTGCAGCAATTCTCAAAGTCCTCTTTTATGTGGCTTTAGTTGTGCCCTCATGGCTGCCTCAATGTTTTAAATCAATTCAAAACATTTACCTTTCATGGTCATTTTGACTTTTGAGCCAGAAGTCTTAAAATGCCTATTTGGTACACAAGATGGATGAAAGTACCCCAAAATGTTTTGGGGGGCTTTTTTGGGGGGTACTGGGGATCGAAATCGGGGCCTTGAACTTGTGAGGCAGGTGGAGGCACCACTGAGCTAAACCCTTGGCCCCTACTCCACAGCGGTTTTATGTGCCTGCCATTGCATGGGATGGCACTCAGCAGCAGCAGTCACTACATTTTTTTTTAATCACACTTCATAAAGACAGGAAATGGGATTTCTAGAACTGTTTCAGACAGTGGCAAGAATGATGGGATAGGTGCATATGAAGCAAGAAGGAATATTCTGAGGGGCTGCAATAGGAATGTATCGTTTACTGTAATAAACATTTTAATTTAAACATTCACTATATTTTTTATCACTCTCTGTGCATACCAAAATGGTACATTTTATGGCCTGGGGTATATGTGGAACACCAGACCACATATACACCTTTTAGTGTATATATAGATATATTATGGTCAGGTATACAGTTGGTTCCCCACCTGTAGGAATTTCTATCTCAGATGATATTATGAGGAGAAACATCAGTCATGATGAATACAAAATTACAAAAGGATAAATATGGTAGCAAATACATTTTTAAAGAACAACAATGTTTGAGAAAGTTCTTGTTCTTTCAACTGAATTTTTATGTACAAAAATAATACATGCTTAAAACAAGTCAAGAATTGTGGAGCTATGTGAAGATAGATGACAATCTCCATCTCCACACTGCCTCTACCGTCCTGACATAATCAATATTAACAGTTTTATATGAATCCCCCAAATTTCTTATGTCTATCTATACATCCATATGTGGAATTGATATATTTAAAGATACATAGGGTATATAAAATAAAGGTATATAAGTTGTGGGATTTTGCTTTAATAAATTAGTGTAAACATTACCAAGCAAACTTCATTTCCTTAATAAAAATATTATGGATTTCCCTTTGCTTTGGTACCTATAGAAATAATTCAACCTTTAAAAAAGCTGCATAGCTGTCAACTACAAAAATGAACCATAATTCATTCAATCACTTACATTTCTTTCCCCCCAGCATCTCTTTTTCCATCATAAGCAATGTTAAAATAATATATTCAATATCCTTACTACTAGTATTTTGATTTCTGTAAAAGAGAACCATTGGGTCAAAGGAGATGTATGTATTCAATTTTCATAGCTACTGGATTACTTTCCAAAGAGACTGTAACAATTCAAACCTCCAAATGGCAGCACCAAAAGGCAGCATGTCCATTTCCCACCACCTTTGACAGAACTGCATGCTGCAAATCTAAAGATTTACAAATCTGAAACTGAAATCCTATCATGTAGACAAACCTGTAATTTAAAAATATGTATACTGGCTTCTGAATTTCTTTAAAAACTTTAGAAACACCTTACAATTTTTCTTTCTAATAAATCCTTCTGAAGTACTGATTGGTATTGCAGTGAATTCATAGACCAATTAAAGAGAAAATACTTTCACACTAACGAGCACCCCTCTCCTCCCCCAAAAAGACTGATATGACTGCGTCTATACTTAGATTTGCGTTCACATCTTACAGTCATGTCTAGTACTTTTCTCCACTCAGGTCTCGGACATACCTGATCTGGTTCATTCCGGGGCCTTTACGCTCTGTCTCACAACTGCAAACAGTACCTTTTTCCCTCGCTCCATGTTCTGGTGTTGAGAGTATGTTTGGAAACGGTATAGCCTGGTGGTAAAGGCTGGGACTTGGGACTCGGCACTTTGAATTCAAATCCCAGATCTGCGGGCACTGGCTCTGTGTACTTAGATAGGTGTGTTTCCTCACCTGTAAAGTGGGGGAGACAACAGAGGCTTTCAGTTTGTCATGAGGATTAATGAGATGATCATACCACGTCTTTAGTGCAGACGCTAACACACAGTAGTCGTTAAATGAAAACAGAGACAGCGACTGTGGCAGAGACAGTGATGTATGGCTTGTATCCAAGAACTTTGATCCTCTTACTGTTTTCTTGGCTTCTTCCAGTTCAAAATCATATTCTCTGTTCGTAGTGATGACCCAACTTTTTCTCTCCAATGACTACATGTTTACTTCTTCTATTATCCAATTACAGAGGCTGAGGTCTCGTATGGTGTTGAATTGGAGAGGTGCTGTGGTTGGGATGGATGTTCCCAAAGGTCTAGTTTTCAAGGCATGGTACTGGGAATTTCCTTGATGAATTTTAAGGTTTCTCTTCCTTTTTTCTCTGCAGTGAATCTAAATTCCCAAGGGTTAATTTACTGTAATTGGTCACACTTACTAGGATTTGTGCTGCCTATATCTGAGAACTCCTATCTTTCGTCCACTCTAGGAAAATGTCACTCTTACGATAACTTTTCCTGTATTCTTTATTTCTTCTCCAGAAATACTGCTAGATATGCGTAAGTTTTTTTCCTTTTAACCTCTTACCTAAATCTTCTACTTCTTTGTTCTTAGGATGCCTTCCGAGTAATTTCTTCATCTCTTTTTTTTCCAGTTTACCAATTCAGTTGTGTTTAAGTTATCATTGAAATTTTTTATTTCATGAAAATATTTTCCTTTTTCTAAGAGTTTTCTTTGGTTCTTTTCAAATATGCCCAACTTTTGTTTGTTTGACATTTTCTTGCTCTTTTCTCTTATCTTGATATCTTTTTAATAGTTTTTTTTATCTCAAACACAGAATACAGGGTCTTTTCTGGTAAATTTATGATAGGAATTCCTTGGGGGTCTAATTCAGCATGGCTTATTCCTTATATTAGTCACTCATATTTTTCTTACTCTGGGTGTTTTGTAAAATTGAGAGTTCTCAAGTTAACAAAAATTTAAAAATTAACATTAAAAAGTAGTCATAGTCAGATGATATGCATGAGTGTCTGGAAAAAATACATACAGGAAAGTCACGTAAACTTGGGTTGTAATGAACTGCCACAGATAAAGCACCTCGCTCTTGATTCTTTTCCTTTTCTGGCCTCCCACTCCTAATCCTCTGTAAATCATGAGGACCCACAACAGCCACCTCCTTCCTTTCCCTCTGAAAGCATTCTGTACTCCCAATCAGAGGGGTCATTTATGTTCTGCATTGCGTCGTGTCACTCCTTGATTAAGACTCTTTAAGCCTTCCACTGCTCTGAACACAAAGTTCAAACACTTGGCCAGGTGTACAGGTCGTGTGTGACCTGCCTCCTCCCATCTTCTACCTGCTCCTTCTCCCACACGCCAGCCTGAAGTCTGCTTCATCTCTGGGTATTGTGATCATGCCTTACTTTTTCTTTTTCTCCTCTTCATTCCTTCCTTTCCAGCAACCACCTTCACCCTGGCCATTTGTTTACAAGCTGGGCTCTACTCTGTGATGAATTGCTGCCATTTATTGACCATCTCCCAAAGGCTTTCAGAGAAACATTACAGTCGAGAGCTGCCAAGCTCTCTTTACAGAGACCCTAATTCTATTTCAGGATCCAGCAAAAGTTGAGAGAGAAAAGCTACTGCTAATATATAATTGGGAAATGCACATTTCCCAACAGTAAGGGAGAAATCAGATACTGCTGTTCAAGCAAGATGGGTCTCTGGCACATGGGGAGGGAAACAAGAGATGGTGGGAGGGTGGAAGAGAAGGAGGAAAATAAAATTGAAAAAGGCAGCAGGGTTGTGAAGTTGTGTACATGCACCAAGTCCCTACAAGGAATATGATTAGCATGTACTATAAACATGTATAAATATACATATATATATATAGAGAGAGAGTGGTCCAAGAGATGTGAGGAGGTGAGGGAATCGAAAGAATATGTACATCGCGTCTGACTATGACTGCTTTTTATGTTAATTTTTTTATTTTTGTTACTTGAGAACTCTCAATATTACAAAACACCCAGAGTAAGAAAAATATGAGTGACTAATACAATGAATAAGCCATGCTGAATTAGACACCCAAGGAATTCCCATCATAAATTTACCAGAAAAGACCCTGTATTATGTGTGTTTGAGATTTTAAAAAACTATTAAAAAGATACTGAGACATGAGAAATGTCATGCACAGGTACCAACTCCCAACAATGAATGTAATCATTATGTGCTACAAACACATACCAATGAAAGTTCTTTAAAATACTGCTATTTAATGTGGCAATAATTATCTCAGCCAGTTCACTATAGCTTCCAATAGCCTACCTGTTTACCTATAAATGACCACACCTGGTTACTCACTTTTTATAAAAATTAGTCACTCTCCCTTTATCATAGGCAGCTCAATTAGATATACATTAATATATAGCTAGAAAGAGACTGGGCTCTCAAAGAAGTCAGCACAAAAATAAAAGCATTGGAACTGTGGCTGGAGGCACATTTGAAGAAGCATCTCAAGATGCTGATGCAGTGGCCAGGGCTACTGCCTCCCTGAGAATAAACAATACCAGGAGATTATACCAAAATTAGTGCCACCTGGTCCAGGAAGCCCAAACAGGGATCAGTTGCCCAGGTGAGTGACCAGCGCATCCTCTGGACCCATCCCTTCCCCAAAATGCCTTTGTTCTTTGCATGCACCTTTGCTATGTGACTCATTTCCCTACTGGATCAATATTGGCTAAGCAGTTGTACTTAGAATCCTATAGGTTGATGGTGGTTTGACCCATGTTGAATCTGCATTGTGCTTTTGCTGCATAAATTACCCCTGACAAAGGGCCTCAGTGGCCACCCCATTTGGGAACTCTTCCCCCCGGCCATCTTCAGGAGCTTTTTCTCAATAAATCTTTCCTACTCTTAACCTCCATTGCCCTTTGGAATTTATTCTTCGATATTCCAGGGACACAAACTAGGCACATCCAACATCCAGCAGATTGGGAGTTATATTTCTCCTATATCACCTTCAGACTCGTATTCAATACAAGTTCATACATAGTCTAGGGCTTAAAACTATCAGGAAGATAATTTTTCATGACCTATCAAGCATTCTGGTAAAACCTAGGTATTTGTCACAGTCTCTTGATTCAAATCAGCCAAACAGGGGCTGGGGACATAGATCAGTGGTAGAGAGCTTGCCTACCATGCACAAGGCCTGGGGTTTAATAACATCAAAAAATGCCAAATAAATCATTAAAAAGAATGAAGTTTATCCTATTTAATAATGAAAAAAATAGTCATATGCCATCTTCCAGTTTATAAGACGGTTTAAACATATGCTATTGTGTCAAATTCTAACAACAATGCCACGGTCTTGCTGTGTGTACTTATGAATCATTGTGGCTTTACAGATAACAGGTGAAAGTGAAAAAAGGAAATAACTCTTGGGCAACCGCTCTATGAAAAACGTCATCACCTAAGAGCTTACGCATAACATCTGCTTTGACCACTTTGCAGATTCAGTGCTTTCACCAAGGCAAACACTGACTACCAGAGGCAGGACACAGACCTGGTATGCACAGCCTTGTGATGCTACTGGCCAAGTCAGCTCGACATCCACGGAGGCCTCTTCTCCCTATGAGGCTTCAGAACAAAAATGATTTGTTCTTTAAGGAGGAGCTTTGGCTGCCTTTTATATATAGCTACCCCAAACTTCCCTGACTGTGTCTTTCACTTCACGTGGCACTTCATTATTTTCAAATGACACAACCATCAGCTCCCAAGATACTCTTTTGAAAAGAGTAAGCACTTCTTCAGATTAAATTACATATTAATACCAAACCACCTCATCAGAATTCTTTCATATTGTAGCCTTGGGCAAAGATCCTGTTTTAGCTACATCTGCTGTGGAAGACAGAAGCATTTTTCTAGCAATGCTAATACTGAGTCTCATGTTAAGCTAAAGGGTCTCCTTAGAGATACCGATGTTTGTATAATGCAAGCCTGATTTAGAGACCTGGGATACAGTTTGAGATCCAAAGTGTGATCTGCACATGAAAAGGTAAAGCACTCATACAATCCCCTTCTCCAGCTACTCTTGTTAAAACAGCAACTCCAGTCTGTTTCCAGCTATCCCTGCCCTCGTATTCTTCTCTAGTTTTCCCCATCAAAGGTATCCAGTATACCCTACTTCCTCCCTCCCTCCCTCTCTCTCTCTAGTGCCGGGTTCCAGAGGCCAGGGACTCAGTCTCTTTTATTTTCTGTCCCTGTCTAGCACACAGTAGATGTGGGGACTGAAGCTTATTACAGTGGAAGAAAGGGGAGTTTTTTTAGAAAAAACAACCACAGTACAAATATAGAAATTAGATATGGACCAGATCAATATCAATACCCTTGTGGTATAGTACAAGTTTTGCATTATGTTACCACGAGGGAAAATGAGCTTATAAGGCACACAGAAGTTCTCTGCATTATTTTTTTTACATCTGTATGTGAGGCTATAATCACTTCAAAGTAAAAACTTTAGCTAGTAATAGGTATATAAAAATTAAGTATGTAAGAAAATATTAATTTAGAATTAAAAAAGATACTGCAACAAATTAAAGACCTGGCAAATGCCTTATATTAAAACAACCATTCATTATTAATTAATTCCCTAGCAAGACTATTTTGGTTGGGGTACACTTTGTAATATTTACTAAAGAGAGAATAGAAAAATATGATCTTTCCCTTAATACTTCTGACTAAGCTTAATTTAGGCACGTTTCCTTCAATGTTGCAATTCATTATTTATTTATCATGCCATGTGGATATTTAAGACTGTCGTAAAATTTGTGAAAATACCTCTTTCTTACATGTGAACTATAAGACTGTAGGTATTTCAAATTTTCTAATGCAATGATTAACTTTATATACTCTTTAAATTAGAGACCCTCATTCATTGGTCTGTCATTCACGTCTTTTCTGGAGTGACTTAAGGTGCCTTTTATGTTTTCTTCGGACTATGTCAAGTATGACATGTCAAATGAGCAAGAGCTAGAAGACCCTGTGTGTGCAGGCTTGAGTGGGGTCATTTCAGGCTCAGCTGTAAGGATGGTGGTGGATCAGAAACCAAGAGAAGCATGTTATGGCTAGAAGGAAAGGTGGGATGAATCCCTGGCAAGTGTCCAAAGGTTACAGCTTTTGCTTAGATGTCCCCCTAAACCCTCATGCAGTCATAGCTGGAGCTTTTTCAGAGGTGGCTGGATCTAGAGTGTGTGCCTGATTCATAGTGCAATGCTGGGATTAAGGGCTAGGATCAAGAGTCTGTGATTACTAAATCAGTCCACTGACTGGTTTGGTACCACCCTAATCCCAGTAGCCTAGACAGAATATAAAAGGGGCAGGAAAAAGCTGCTAAGCTCTCTCACTTGCTTTGCTACCTTCTGCCTGCCATGAACTGTTTCTGCTCTGTGATGCCTGCCTGCCACGCCTCCCTACCACGGAGCCAGCCAGCTATGGACTGAAACCTCTACAAACTGTGGGCAAAATAAACCTTTTCTTCTTTAACTTTGGGTGTTGAGTACTTTGTCTCAACAAAGAGAAAAGTAACTAAGACAGTACCTCAAAGACTTCCCTAAATTAAAGCCCCACAGGCACCTGACAGACCACTAGCCACCGATGAATAAGAGTAGGCTGTGGGTCATTAGCAAATCCCAAGCGTGGCTACTTGTTCATCATAATCATGGTAACTTACCTGCACAAATAAACATATCTTGGTTAACTCAAACACAACGAATCCCCAGGTCTCATCTCAAATTCCCTGCCACTCTTCCAACTTCACTCAACAGGAGAGGAAGCAGTGTATTAGATGGGAAGCCAGGAAAGAAAAGTAGAGTAAGGTCGGTGTGTCTGCCTGTAGTTCAGGTACATGAGAGCCTGAGGCAAAAGGACTGCAAATTCAAAACCAGCCTGGCAACTTAGTGAGACCCTCTCTCAAAATAAAATTTAAGAAGGGCTGTGGTGATGGCTGGGGATTTAGCTCAGTGGTTCCGCTGCCCGCCTCGCAAGTGCAAGTTCCCAAGTTCAATCCCTGGTGCCAATAAACAAACAAACAAACCAAATAAAAATCTTCTAATAAAAAGGGTGCGGGGCTGTGGATGTAGCTTAGTGGTGAAATATTTACCTGGCATTTGTGAGGCCCTGGGGGAAACTCTAGGTGGAGGATAGGCAGAGAGTAGAATGGTGGTTACCAAAAGGTGGGATTTAGGTGGACAGGGAAAGCAGAAACATTGGTTAATGGGTAGAAAACTGCATTAAGTAGAAAGAATATGTTCTAGATTACTACATATTTTAAAACTGCTATGAGAGTATTTTTTTATGTTCTTGCTACAAAGAAATGATAAATACTTCAAGTTGAAATATATATATATATACTATTTCTGATTTGATAATTCCATAATGTGTGCCTGTGTCAAAACATCACATTGCATCCCTTAAATATACACAGCTATTATTTTTCAATTTAAAATAAACAAAACTAAAGACAAAAAGAAAAGCAACAGTTGGCTTATTCAACAGTGGCTAAAATATATTACTTTTGCAAACTTTACAAAATCATCTGAGCATAAGAATCAATCCCAGGGCCTTTTCCAGAGAGTTGAAAAAGATTGTCAGGGAGACATGGAAGCTTAGGCCACTGTACCTTCATGGTAAGTTTGATTTTATAGAACCTTAATAAACATTGGTCAAATAAATGAATGCATATATATTTGAGTGCTTGGTCTTATAAGCATCAATGAACATATTCCAAGAATACATCTGAATTACACCAATATTTTTAGTCTGGATTAAACTCCAGACCTTATGCCTGCCAGGCAGGCACAGCACCTCCGACCCACATCCCTGGCCCTACACTAATAATTTGTAAAACAAGCCAAGAAACAGAAGATTAAGTTATTATCAAAAATGTATAAAAGTGAATGACCAGGGGGAAAAATAAAACATATGGTATGGGCCATTAAAGTATGAGTCTGACCTGTGTGGTCAAACTCTGAGAAAAGACCTCCCGGGGGTGTGTGAGGGAGCATCAGTTTCCCCAGATTCAAAAGGGTGTGCTCAAAAATTCCTTCAAAAATTAAAAAGATAAATGAACACCCTTATACCATCATGAATATTGACTAAATGAAAGGAATCACGTTGGAACAAATGTCCTAAGGAGAGATAGCCCCTACCATATCCAAGGAAGTTACCAGTGTGCCTGACCAAACCCATCAAGTCTGAAGGTGCAGTCGCAAAAAGACTTTCAGGATGGGCTTGCAATGACTTTTCTCAATTTGTTTAGAAGCAGAAAAGAATGATTTATTTACAAACCACTCTGCCCTGAAGTTCATTTCTTCTGTGGCACGGCTTGTGTGTTACCTCCCTTCCATCTCTTCTATTTCATTTTGAGACAAGAGGAAGATTATCAGGAAAAGCTCCAGAAAATCACTGGCACACCTGATTCACATAAAACCCAGGAACTAAACCACAAGTGAAAATGAATCAAGGCCATCCAAATAAGAACACCAAAGGCTACAGATTCAGAGCTAACTATAAGCAGTCAACCACCATCACTTGCATTGGCAGAGATTCAAAGATAGGCAGGGCTTTACAAAGACAGGAGAGCTTTACAGTGGAGAAAAGGGAAAGGTCTGTATGTGCCCCTAGCAGAGGCTGTCAGCTTGGAGAAGCTGGAGACTGCTAATGAGATGGAACAGCCCCTGTGACTGGTTAGAGATACATATTTGGCTTTCCCTGGATACTGAGTGTCCAACATTTTGGCTTTGTCTGGACCTCAATGATTGAAGAAGAATTGTCTTGGGGCATATATAAAATATATAATGTAATTAATGTACACAAATAAAGCTCCCTAAATTTTTTTATAATGTTGAAAAAAGAAGGCAATATAAACACAAAGCTAGTGAAATATTTGATCTTGTTTTTATGAAACTAATGCATCAATGCCTGGTTTGATAGAAATGGTTGCAAGTGAGTGAGCTTGCAAAGTGCCTGTCAAAAATTTTTGGTCTAATTTAATTATTCATGTGCTTCATCCTTGAAAATAACTGCTCACAAATGAACACACTTCTGAGTGATGACAGGGGAAAGGTGTGATTTTTGAAGCAAAGGATATTTTTCTCTGGGAAGATCAGTCTTATAAAAGCCTAGTAAAGAGACAAGATCAAATTTATCTTTGAGTTGAATATCTGACTGCAACTCCATACATTCCAAAAATTAATAAAGAAGCAAACATTATTAGCAATTATTATATATAACATTGTGAGCAAAAGATGATTTGAGCCATTTTTGTACTTAAACTACAGCTGCTAAAAGGCTCTTTAACTTATGAAATTATTTTATACATAACATAAGCCCAAGTTTAATAAATAAGAAAATTCAAGTGTGCTTAACAATAATGAAAACTACACCTAGGTTGAAATAGGACTGTTGGTCATCTCTGTGGTTTTCCTTGCCAAGTCCCACAAGAGCATGCAATGTCCAATACAGGAGGGTTTTAACTCCTTGTGTGCGGTGGATGCAGGAGGAAGAGTTAATGCTGCACTGTGCCTTCCTTTGTGTAACCTTCCATTGTAACCTACATGTTTGGTGAGCCCCAAGAAATGGTGTCATGAAAAACTATTGCTAAAAACCACATAATAATGTTAAAAGTTTACCATACTGGGCCACATTACCATGTCTTGGGATGCATGCTGCCCAGGGGCTGAGGGCTGGACACATCCTGCTGTAGATGCTTCTAAACTGGAAGCAGGGACCAAAGTTAGAGAACTTGTTGGGCATTAATGTAACTCTAGCCATTTGGGGATGGGAGCGTTATGGTTTGTCAGTAGAGAGAGCAACTGTAATCTAGTAAGCCTGATTGAGAGCAGATTGGCCTCTTGGGCTGGCTTTTGTAGAAAAGGGGTAAGTTTCCCAAGCAGGTTGCCATAGGTGTGGGTCAGAATTCTGTTTTTAAATATGTGCTAGCCCATGTTCACTTGTGTATTCACTCTCTCACACACTGTGAGGGATGAGATCTAGCATGTGCCCCAAGGGCTTTGTCTGTTCAGAGGTGGGGCTTTTGGAAGGTGATTAGATCATGAGGTGCTATGACATTGTGCCGTGAGAAGGTGGGCTTGGTCAAATGAAGTAGCAGAGGCAGTCACTGGGAGTGTGATCTAGCAGGGAATAACTCCCTGGTTCCTCCTTTCTGTCTCTGCTTCCTGGCCACCATGAGCAGCTTTCTCTGCCAGGCTCTTTTTCCATGCCGTTTTTCCCTTGGAGACAGCCAACCATGCATGGACTGGACCTCAGAAACTGTGAGCCAAAGTAAACCTCTCTTCTTTCAAGTTGCAGGGGTTGGGTATTGTGTCTCAGCAACAAGAAAGTGAGTAAGAGAGACTCAGCTACATGCCATTTGGTGTGGAACAAAGCAGCTAGCTGGATGAGCCTGTATCTGCACATACAGGAAATAAACGATGGTGTGCACCTTGTCTTTGTGTTTTCTTCAGAAAACAATTGTGAATAGATCCTCGATGGGCGGCCTTGCTATCAGGTAAATGGAAATGCAGACCCCAAATTAAGCGACTGTCATCAGAGGTAGTGGGAGGATGGGGGGAGTGCTCACTCACTGGGACAGACATTTCTTCTTAAATAGTTAAAAATAAAAAAGCACAAAGAGGATTCCATTCACGTTAAACCTCATAGCCTCAGGGGAGAAAGACAAAACAGCAGGTCTGTCCTGCCATTAGGGTCTGAGAGGTCATGATTCGGAACCATCTATCATAAAAAATACCCATAAATGGCTCCAGACTGTTGCTTACAGAGACAGGCTCTTGGTTTCTCTCTTTTTTTTTTTTTTCTTTCTTTCTATTTGAGCCAATTATTTAAGGTAAAACTGTCTTTCACATTAAAAACCCAGTGGGCAACTAGTAAGCATCAAATAAATTGCACCGGGGGTCCATTTTCAGCCTCTATTATCTAAAACTGCCAAAATCATCTGCTTCACCAGTTACAGGGAAGCAAAAAACTTTGCGTTATTCTACATTTCACACACAAACTCAAGCGCAAAGGCATTTTTTTAAAATGCAGTTTTGCCTTTCCAATTTTTGCAGCTTCCATGAGCTTTATGAAATGGAATGAGTGGGCTGGACACACTAAATTAGGCCCAGACGTTGGCAGAATGAATGTCTCTCCAAAGGGCAAGGCAGGCTTCCTCCAGCAGTGGGGACAGACCATTTCCTCTCCTTGAAAGGGCCAACCGATGAACTAAATCCTAGGCTCCCCGAGAAGAGTAGCAAAAATGAGAGTGGAGACTCAATTTGAAGGACACAGAACCTCTGGGCTGTCTTGATCAACAGAGTTGAAGCAAAGAAAACCTGTTCTTAAATCAGTGGCCCCACCTCCAGCTCCCAAGGCACTAGCCTTCCTCTTTTCTACATGGTGAACAAAAGCCCAGGTTTGTATGCTGACTCGCTTGAACACCCCATAAAGATGGGCTACGTCCTCAATTTCCCTATTTGTTTTCACAGAACTGAGCCTCTTCTTGGTACAGTGATTACTGGCTTTGTCTGATTACTTCCCAGAGAGGACGAAAATAACAATTGATTAACCAGAGCCCGGGCTCTGTGGAGTCCAGCTTCAACCACCTACTCGTGCTGTGCTTTCCCATGAGGGCAGACCCTGGGGAGCTGGTTAGTCTGGTCCAGCTTCCAGAAGTCACCTTTGGAGAAGTCCTGTTGGGAAGCACCAATGTCCTATTCAGTTTATTCATTTCACGCAAGCATCGGGACCCAAAACTAGCTGTTCCTGCTATGGGGGTGGCAAAGTTAACAAATACACTACATTCATATAGCTTGCTGGTTCTCAAAAGTATCCAAATAAAATTTTAAAAAAATTTTAAAGGAAGCTGCAAACAAAACTGAAATGAATCAGAGGCAACTAAGAAGGAAAAACTTCATGTACTATAAAATAGAATTATTCACTCACTTTCCAAATAGCATATACCCAAACATATCAAGCACTGGGTTTCAGAGATGTAAAGAGTCATTATCCTCAGGCTCAAGTATTTTATGGTCTGGAAATTCAGTATCTAATCCATGTACAGTTCTTCACCTAATCTTGTCAACTTTACTTTCTAACCAGCTCTGAAAATCACTCAAATCCCTAACTGTGCCCACCAGGGTAACCCAAGCCCTCTCCTTTTATCACACCAATAACTTCACATTCTTTCCCTTACAATCAAGCTCCAAAGCAAGAATGACTATAAGCATTTCAGAGACTTCCTACTACTCAGAGAATAAAAAAAATCAAGTGCCTTAAAATGTCTATAAGGCCCTGAAACCTGCAATGCCAATCTATCTACAGTTGTTTGCAAAAATGGCCCTCATTCTCTACCTCACCTGGATCCCAACTTTGCAGTGTGATTTTGTGATTTTGAAGCTCAAGTCATAGCAGGTGGAATCTATTTCTCTGTGCTGGGGGATGAGCTGGCCTTGTGACTTGCTTTGGTCAGCAGAATGGGAAGAAATGGCATTTTGAAATTAGGTCTGTGGCTGTGTCTCAAGAACTCCATGCTTTTGAGGATATACTTCTAAGTGAAATAAATAAGGCACACATATGCAAATACCAAATAGTTTCTCTGGTGTGAAAAACTAAAATAGTACTCAAGATCCTAATGGGACAATTAGCAAATAGGAAGAAAAGGACCAAAGGTGTAGGGACAGTGAGAAGGATAGGGAAGGGGGAATAAGGGAAAAGGAAAAAAATATGAGAAAATGTAAAAATGGAATTAAAGTGTTTGAGGGGGGGAGAGGAGGGGGAAGGGAGGGTGGGGACAAGGGGAAAAAATGAGAACCAAGACCTGGCATATAAAGGTACAAGATCCCAGTAATGAATGTAGCTGTACTGTCTACCTAGAATGTATCAATAAATTCCATTAAAAAAATAAAAAACTCCATGCATCTCCATTCATTTACTTGGAATTTCTGCCACCATCATGTGAACAAGCCCAAGCTGGCCTGCTGGAGGGAGACAGGTCAAGTGAAACCCAATTAAGACCAGGCAGGTTTCCCAGCTGAGTCCCCAGGCACAAAAGAAAATCCAACCAAGATATGAGCCACCTGGCAACCCACAGCTGACTCTGATGCTGAGGGAGTCCCACTAAGCATAGTCTAGCCTAGAATAATCACACTGTTGACCTGTATACTTGCATGCAAGGATGAGCTGTTACTGTTCTGAAACAGTACCTTTTATTTAGTTATTTGTTTTGCAGCATAGCTAACAGATACACTTTCTCTACATTCCCATCTGGCCCTTCCTCATTTGAAATCCACAAACACTATCCTTCTTCTCAGTCTCTAATACTTGCCACCGGCCTATGAACATGCTGGTCTTTCTGTGCAAATCCCCTTTACTCACCCTTTCCTTGACCTAGTTAGTCACAGTCACCTGAGGAGCATTCCTATTAACTTCCCTGAGGAGATTATTTTCACATAGCCCCATCAAACAGGACACAGTAAATATACTGTTACACAAGAGACACTAGAGTGTAACAGTGAGAGCCAGTCTCTGAGGCCAGAGTGTCTGAGTTAGAACCCTAACACCCCACTTGCTAGCTGCGTATTCATGGAAAGAAACTTAATCCCTCTATGTACTCATTTCCCATCGGTAAATGGTGATCATGACCTTAACTATCTCATTCATTGTTTTGAGGTTTCAGAGAAGCCCTTAGAGTAGTTTGTGGAATATACCAAGTACAGTATAAGAACTGTTAAAATATCACATTTTCTGTTTTGTAGTTTCACCTTTATTTGCATGATTCTGATGAATGATTAGGTAACCAGAAATCAGCAAGCTTTTCCTGAAAAGCTTTTGTCTTAGGTGGGGCTGCTATAACAAAAATACTCTTAACTGGGAAGATTCTACTGACAAATATTCATTTCTCATGGTTTGGGGGGCTGGGAAGTCCAAGATAAGGCAACAGCTAACTTCTGAAGTCTGTCTTCCTGGTTTGCAAATGGGACGCTTCTTGGTACATCCTCACATGGCTGAGAAAGAGGTCCTCAATCTTGTGTCTGTGAACTAGAGTTTGCAGGTCAGCAGGGACACACACACAATACTTGATACTGGTATGTTCAGGCCTAAAACAGCTTTACAAGCAAAGCCCAAGAGGACCAAACTGTTTTCCAAATCAGATAACTACCTCCAAGGATGGAAAAAACATTATTACAATTAGTACAACTGTATTTATCCCATATTTTCAAAAATTAAGTAGAAAAAAGCTAAATTATATTCTCTGACAATAGAATTAAATTAGAAATCAATAGGGCCAGGAATTTAGCTCAATGGTTCCACCACCTGCCTTGAAAGTACAAGGTCCCCAGTTTGATCTCTGTTACCAAAAAAAAAAAGAAATCAATAACAGAGACCAACCTGCCAAATATTTGGAAACTAAAAACACACTTCTAAATTTTAAAAAAACAAGTCAAAGAAAAAGCCAAAAAGGAATTAGGAAATATTTTGACCTAGACAAAACAGAACATAGCCGGGCGTGGTGTCACACACCTGTAAGCCCAGCACTCAGGACAATGAGGCAGGAGGGTCACTGTGAGTTTGCAACCATCCTGGGCTACATAGTGAGTTCCAGGTCAGTCTCAAGTACATAGTGAGACCCTGTCTCAAAAAAACAAAAATAAATAAATAAACAAACAAATAAATAAATAAAAATAAATCAATCAGAATACAACATATTAAATATTCTTAGTGGCTGGTACAGGAGTATTTAGAGGGAGCTTTAAGTGTTAAATGACTGCTTTTCAAAAGAGAAAATGTTTTGAATCAGTGGTCCATGCTTTGGCCACAAAAATTTTAAATAGGGAGATAAAATTAAATCCAATGTATACAAAATAAAATAAATAATAAATATCAAACCAGAAACTAAGAAATAAAAAAATTATTGAAATCAAAGAATAAATCCTTGAGAAGATAAAATTCTTAAGCCTTTAGGTACACTGATTAGAAGAAAACATTCAAATTACCAATATCAGGAATAAAATAAGTGACTTTTCTATAGGTTCTACAAATGTTAAAGGGAAAAAAATAAGGACTATTTTGAATAATCTTATGCTAATATACTAATGACATAAATGAAATAGACAAATACTTTAAAAGACACAGACCAGCAAAGTTCATGTAAGAAGAAACAGAAAACCTAAGTAGTTCTTATCTTTTAAAGAAACTTAAGTAACTTTCCACAAAGACAATTTGAGAAGCAGATGGTTTTACTGGTGAATTCTGCCAAATATTTAAGGAAATCACACTAATTTTGCAAAAAAGTTTACTGGAAGATCAAGGAGAAAGCAATATTTCTCAATACATTCCATAAATCCAGCCTTGCCATATCAAAACCAGACAAAAAGATTACAAGAAAATAAATCAAATCAATACTTCTCATAAGCATAGATGTAAAGATAAAATTTTGGGTTTTTAAAAAATTAAAGCAAGAGGTTAAGTCAATGTTGCGCTTTATAGTTTTGCTTGGATGCCAATTGTTCCTACATCTTTTATTGGAAATACTATTCTCCTTCCTTATAATTGCTTTTGCACTGCTCTTAAAAAAAAAATAGTTGGCTTGGGCTGGAGATTTAGCTCAGTGGTACTGCCACCTGCCTTGCAAATACAAGGTCCTGAGTTTGATCCCCACACCACAAAAAAAAAAAAAAAAAAAAAAAAAAAAAAATTAGTTGGCTGCATTTGTAAGGTTCAGTTTCTAGGTTATCTGTTCTGTTTCACTATTTTATGCACCTATTCCTTCACCAATGTTGCGTAGTTTTGATTTACAGTAGCTATATGAAAGTCTTAAAACCAAGTACATAGATTCATACTTTTTTCTTCTTCAACGTTGACTTGTCTAGTCTGAATTTTTTTTGCCTTTTCATATCAATTATAGAAGTTCTGTCTATATTTGCAAAAAAATTACTGTAATTTTTATAGGAATTTCATTAAACCTATATGAAAATTTGTGAGAAGTTGGTATCTTTACTATGTTGTTTTTCAGCCCATAGATATCTATTTATTTAAGCATATAAATGTAAGTATATAAATGTAAGCATATTTTTGCTTCCAGCATATAGATCTTATACAAATTTTATTAGATCTATAACCACTTATTTTTGAGCTGCTGTAAATTGTATTTTAATTTGGGTTCCTATGTGTTCATTAGTCATATACAGGAATACAATTATTTCACGTTTATTTTGTATTTTGCAAACTTACTGAATTCCCTCATTAGCACCAAGAGATTTGTTTATAGATTCCTTGGAATTTCCTATATAACCCATCATATCATCTGAAAATAAGGATTATTTCATTTATTCCTTTATAGACTTTAAGTCTTATACCTCCTTTTCTTGCCTCACTGTACAGGCTAGAACTTTCAGTGCTGTACTAAATAGCAAAGTTAAATACTGATATCTTTGCCTGGTCCTGACCTTAGGGCAAAAGCATTCCGTAAAAGGCAAGTCTTTAAATCCAGCTGCTACCTATCTATAGCTTTGTGCATCTCAAGATGCCTCTTATGCAAAACAAGGATAATAAGACTTATAAGGCTTATAAAAATAAACTGGGGCACATAAAACACCCAACACACACCTTAATATCTACAGTCAGTCTCATTCTGCATTTAAATTTGAATTCATAAGAGCAAAGATAACTGGATGTACTTCCCTGCTTGTGAATGTCCATTTTAAAATCAAACGCACAATTCTTCAATGATTTCCTGGATTCCTTCCAGGATATGTAAGTTATCGTGAAATGAAACAAAATTAAACTCAGGTTAAAAGTTTCTAGAATACTTTCCACTTCCAGAGCCCACTCTGTTAGTAGCAAACCAGCCAGTTTATCCCACCTGAAGTTTATCTGAGCTCTTGAGTCAGAAAACTCTTGCTGTTGCCAATCAGACACTGCTGTTAAATCAAGCTGTCAATTCCTCCAAATGCTAGGACTTGCCAGACAGATGCTATGAATGGTGAAAAATGAAATGGCGCCCTGCTATTTCTACCTATTGTAATTGTTTTACCTGCCATGGCTAACAAAATTCAGACTATTCAGTAGGATGACTTGAGGAGGGTTTTCAATTTAGAGAATCTCCCTTGTAATTTTCATATCAAATTTCCTTAAAGGCACTAACAACATAGAAGGTAATGTTCACATGAAATGGTGCCTTTTCTGCACCAGAAAAACATCAGCTCTCGTGCTGATTCTCTGAAGTATAGCCAGAAAATGTGCCTTAACTGGTAAGAGGAAATACAGGAAAGATAACAACAGTTGTTTTTACAATCCCACAGTGAATGAGATTTATATTATTATGTCAATCAATATAAACCATAGAAACTGTTCTGGCTGACCTAACTGATCGAACTTTTTAGAAGGTACGGCAACAGCCAGCTGCCCATCTATTTCTGGTCCTACCACTGCAGCATATGGGCAAATCCTGCATCTCTGGCTGCCCACTCTACCCGTGAGCATTTTACAGATGCTAGCAACAAAGAATGAGCAGCTCTGGGACAGGCCAGTGTAGGAGCCAATAGTCAGCATATAGACAATGCAGCTCCCATGGCCTTCAGTGGGATAGCTGTGAGGTTATGCAACAGGACTGCACTCAGACCCACAGTTCTCACTCGTTTGACAACACATCTTTTACCAGCTGCCTTCCTTCCCTTCTTTGTCTCATTTCCTTTCTGCCCTACTGAGATTTCTGGGTCTGGTACAGGGGGATCCAAAGCTAACATGAAAGGATACTGAATTTTTTTTATTAATCTGTGGGAAGGATGAAGAATGAGGCTTAGGAAATCAGACAGAAGCAGCAGGGGCTGGAAAGCAGGGATTTCCATTAGCTCACCACACAGGTGTGATTCAAATAGCATGTTGGTCAATGGTACCTTTGTCCCTCCCACCCACAGCAACACTGCCTTTGCAGGAGGCCTCTGATACTGCCACAGGCAGCACTAACCCATTGCTGGTTGCTTTCATTATGAATAAATCCTAAATGTCTTTTCCATCTTTGTGTCATTAGTTCAAGGGCCAAAGACCCAAAGAAGAGCAAGCAATTGACCAAGACTGGGTCATGTGATCACACACTAGCTGTCGGGTGGCAAGGGTATAGGTGGTTTTTGAGTTTCTTGGGGGTGGGTCAGACAGACTTTCACCATGGAGGGCCCTCCCAAATAGGATGGAGCTTTAGACCCTGAGCAGTTAAACAATGACAAATATCCCCTACAGTGATTGAATGTGGATTACCTACTAATTTTCAAATCTAACTTTATTGTCTCTTTTTATAGCTCTCAAGAACTTTCTGATAAATATTCAAACGCTTTTTTTTTTTTTTTTTTTTTTTTTTGGTACCGGGGCTCAAACTCAGGTCCTTGCGCTTGCGAGGCAGGCCACCGAACCACTGAGCTAAATCCCTGGCCCAACATGCAAACTCTTTATTGGCCCTCTTTAACCACTTTATTTAGTCTTCTAAAATACATATTTGTGTTCTCATTTTAACATCTCTAAAAATATTTTGTATCATGACCAATGAAAACTGTCAATTAAAATTGACACCTTACACTCAATTAAACACTTAAACTGTCAGCAATTTTTCCTAGAGATGCATAACTTAAGGGTGTATCTTCCAAACAATGGCATCTTAGAATCAATGAAATTTGGTAAGACCTTTTCTCTGCTACCATGAAACTTATCACAAAAAATTGTCTTTCTCCTTCATTAGGCTGTAAGCTCCATACACGGCATATATGTGCTCAGCATATAATATATTGGGAAAACATTTATTAAGCAAGTGATTTGGTGAATAAAAAAGAACCTGCTAAGCAAATCTCTTTGTTCCACAAGTTTCTAAGATTTAAATACATTCAGAACTGTCCTCCGTGGATACACTGTAACTCAGAGAGGTTTAATCAATTACCAAAAGTCAAGAATTTGATACATGATTTGAACACAGATATTTTACCACCACAGTTTATGCTCTTCACTCTGCTACTGTCACACTACATTTTACAGTCCACTATTTCACTGTCTTCAGTGTTGGGTGGAGCAAGAATCCCAACTTGAACTCAACCTATGTCCACACTTGGATGCTGCCATCTTTGGAAGGCTGGTCGGGTGAATCCTTCAAGAGTCAATCTGGAGAAGTTAGTGGAAATCTCATCCTCAGAGAACAAAAGTTACAGGCTGGTTAAAATGATCCAAGATCGAAGGGATGAACGATTCAGTGCTCAGCATAAATGTGCGTGTCACTCAGATTTTCTCTCCAGACCCTTCAGTAGTCCGTGCTGGAATCCCAAGATTGGTGGGAGAGTAGAATAGCAGGTCTGCACTAGTGACCAAGTTGACACCTGACAATACCATCACCTTTGGCCCAGAAAGAGGCAACATCAGCTCGAGGGTTGGCACCTATGGCAACCTATGGCAGCAGCCAGGCTGTCCTGGGCACGCACCAGCAACCAGTCAGTTTCTGGGGACCTTCGGGGCCTCATCACTACCTATAGCAGCATCACCATATAGGAAAGAGGAAAATGGCAGCAGTCACAGGATAGCAAAGGCGTTCATTTGAGATAACAATATGAATGGAACCTGAATGGGCCTATGGTTTCGATGCAGCCATCAGAGGTGGCGCCAGAAAAATATTGTTGCTTTGTGACCTTATTTTGTACTCTCAAGCTGTGTGTACTAAGCTATGTAGGTTATATAATTACAATCCCAAACCAAAGAACACATGAAACCAGTCAGAGCTCAAATGTGGAGCTTTGGTAGTGAACAGGAAACAAAAAGCAAGCAGCTGATTTTCAGAGAGCAAGGAGAGTGATGATTAAGAGGATAAAGATGTCCCAAGGAGAAGTCAAATGTCAGGGTGAGCCTGTAAACTAGAAACCAGGAGGTCTGAATTCTAGGCCTTGTTCTGTTTCAACTGTTCTCTGTCCCCTCTCTGGGCTGCTTCCTTACCCACCACCTGAGAGACCTAGGCTAGATGGAGAACCAAACCTTACGTCCACTTAGCTCCCAAGGGCTGAGATTCTGCAAACACAGGTTTGTACCTTCTAACACCCCACTGACCTTCAAAATAGCTTTGTCGGGGCTTGGCCAGCAGAGATTATGCATAACAGCAGCAGAACTCTGTGTTTCCAAGCTTTGGAAATCACAGTGGTAAAGGAAACCTGAATGCACAATGGTGCCTAGAGTCAACTGGTGAAGCCCAGCTGGTGAAGGCAGGGAAAACAGGCTCCACTTTTGGAAGTTAATGAGTGCCTCTGGCTGAGCATGTTCTGGTCAAACTAATTGCACATGTGGTAAAATCATCACAGAATGCACACTGCTTAGCTCATATTCCCCAGACTGTACACCAATGGATTTGGTAGCCACAGGTAAAATAACGTCACATTTTGAAAATGTTCCCATTGAGAGCAGTGTTTTCACAGCTTACTGTCTGGTGAACATCTGGCTAAACTTCTTCTGTCTCTAACTTCTCTTCCATGAATCTTCATTGCATTTTACTTTCACTAAGCTGGATGGGAAAGTTGGTTTTCCCTGGGTGACTGTCCCAGAGCCTTCTGGGCTGTGGCCTTGGCATAGGCTCCTCTTTGTGAGCTCCATTTCATACTGGAGTCTTCAGGAACCTTCCAGGCATCTCTCACATCTCCTCTCAGACTCCATCGCTCCTCAGGCAGAGTGGGCCATTCCACGGGCCAATCGCCCCCTTGTTTTTCTTGCCTGGTGCCATTCACCCTGCTGTAAGCCCCTCCTAACCCTTCTTTCCTCTCTGCCCATCAAACCTTATCCATCCTTTAGTGCCTTAAAGCTTTCAATACTCTCCAAAGTCATCTATGCAGTTAAGGCACTTTTGATCAAAATTTTGACAATTTCTTATGGATTTTGATTCTGAAACTTAGACAAGAATACGAACAGCCAAGACAATTGTGAGGGAGAACAACATGTCAAAACTACCATGCCAGGTATGAAAACGTCCTATAAACCTATAATATAACTGACAGTGAGTGATTGCATGGAAAGACTGACAAACCAGTGGAAGAGAAAAGCAAGCCCAGCAGCAGACCCATGCTTTATGGGGCCTTGATTTATGACAGATGTTACCGCCGGGACCAGGGACTTTTTATTTGAAAAAAATGATGTACAGACAATAGGGACCCCCCGTTGAAAAGGTAAAAACTGTGCACAAAATTCCACAAGAACAAGACATAAATATGAAAGCAAATGATATCAGGCATTTCAATAAGAACTCCTTTGTGTTTTTCCAATTCACATGACAATCATAGGAAATCGGTACTACTGGCCCACTCTTAGTGGAAAGTAAAGCTTCAATAACTTACATAATTTCTCTCTAGTCAGACAGCCAGCAAACCTTTCATTTTTTTTACCATGCCATATTGTCTCCCCTTAATCTGAATAATCTTTCAATATATGATTGATTTTTTTAAAGTGGATTTCAACAAGCAATGCTCTATCAATTTTCTAAGTCTAAGGAATACGCTGTCATTTATCTATTGATCTATCTCCCAGTCTTTCTACCTAGCCACTCACTTTTTTCTCTTTTGTAGATGCCTTACATGTTAGCTTGCTGAAGTCAGAGAACAGAGACCATGTCTTGCTTTGCGGCATTTCTGCCAGGGCCTGACATTGGCCCTTGGTCATAGATCTTTCTAGCTTCCTAATGGATCATTCAAAAGCCAGGCTAAAGTTAGCAAAGAAAGGAAAACAAGTGGTACGCTAGTCCTTACTCTGTTCATTCCTTTCCTAATCTACACCTTGTGATAATACTTTAGAGAGGTTTGAGGAAATTACATTGGAAATATTGTTTGTAATGAAAAAGTATCTGTAATAAAAAGTATCCCATTCTTCTACCCTGAAATAAATAGAGTTCTATCTGAGCCAGATATAAGAGTTATTTCACCTCTATTCTCCTTTCTTCTCCATATTAATAAGCTACAGGTTTGGCTCTGGCAATAAAAGTCAAATTAAAAATGTGTTAAAAACCAGAAATTTATTTCTCTTTCACATAACAGTCTAAGCATAAACAATAAGGGGATGATTTATTGGTTGTAGGTTTTAGGGATTGGTGCTTTTCCCCTCATTCCTCTGCTATCTTTAGCATCAACTTCTACCTCAAGGTCAAAACTAGCTGCTCCAATTCCTACCATCACATTCATATTCCAACCAGCATGATAGGGGAAAAATTCACAGCATGCATCCATGTGCTCATTAAATTTGTGAAGTTTTGTTAGCACAAAGAGAGTAAGGAAAAGAATACTTAAAGAACTAATATTTTACCACATAGAATTCATTGAGATTTAGGCAACTCTAATTCATTCAACTGTGCATTTTGTTGTTTTCTTTTCTCCAGCCCTCATAGAAAAGATGACTGGAGTATCTCCTTGTCATACTTGAAGCACTCATAGCATAAAGAAAAAAAAAAAAGACACATAAATTAAAATGGTAATACAGCATGGTGAGTGTTGCTAGCACAGAAGGAGAAATAATTAAATGGACATGGCTGGCTGTAGCCTGGCATGCCCCATAAGGGTCCACAGAGGACCGGCATGCACTGGGAGAAAAGGAGCGCTGTGCGAAAGGGAGTGGCTTATTCCAAACTCATGGAAGAGTGAAAACAGCCAGCACAATTCATGAACTACAGAATGTGGAGGGGAAGAGCCAGAGGTGAAGCCTGGGTCAGAACCCATCGGTCCTAAGCCAAACTAAGAAGTTTTGGCTTTATCTATTGGAGGAAGCAAGAGTGGGTTTTCAAGCACGGAGGAGGAGACCTGGTAGAATGTGAGCTCGATTTTAAAACAAAATGCACTATGCATTGCAATTAATGAGGCTGCTACAAAGAAACGGTATGTTAAAATGTTTGTCTTAGTGTGTTTGGTGTTGCTATTGCAGCACACCTGAGGCTGGATACTTCATAAAGAAATTTATTCAGCTCACTGTTGCACAGACCGAAAATCCAAGATCAGAGCTATGGCTGGGATAAATGTCACTCAAAGCCCTAGTGATAGGGGTTTGGTCCTCACCTATGGCACTCATGGTGGAGCCTTTGGGAGATGAGGTCTACTGAGAGGTTTTTAAATCACTGGGGGTATATCCCGAAGGAGACAAAGGAGCACCAATTTCTTTCTCTTTCTCTCTTTCAATTGAAGTGAGTGATTTCACCCCACCATTCACTCTTATCACGATATGCCATCTCATACAGGCCCAAAACAAGAAAACCAATCAGTCATGGCTCAAAATCTCTAAAACCATGAACCAAAACAAACTTTTTCTCTTTATAAGTTGATTTTCTCAGGTGTTTGTTATAGTGTCAGAAGACTAACACAAACCCATGTGGTTGGCCCTCCGTGAGGGCCTTCTGATGCATCACAACATGGTGAGAGGCCATGGTGAGAGTGAGGCCCCGAGAGGTCTTATGCTAAGAAACTGGGGAGGGGCAGGCTCACTCTTTTATAATAACCCAAATCCATTCCTATGAGATTAGCACTGATCCCTTCATGAGTGTGGTCATCACCCAGTGATCTCCCCAAGACCCCACCTCTTAAAAGTCTCTTACTTTTCAATACCACTACATTAGGAGACTTCCACTACACAAACTTTTGGGGAGCATACTCTCCAAAAGCATAGCAAAATTTATCATCACCAAACCCTGAACCTTCTACTATAGTTAGAGACTCCCCTACATTAAGAATCAGACCCCACTTCTACCAGAAAAGCTGAAGGCAGCCAGACACTTTCTCAGCCTCCTTGTCTATAATTCATGACCCAAATCCATAGGTCTGACTCACCTGCTTCACACTTTGACTTGACAGATGTTAATAGGTGGGGTTACCAACTGTCCCGGTTTGCCCGGGACTGTCGTATTTTAAAACTCTCATATCTGTATTGCAAGAAACCCCTCAGTCCAGGTCAAGACAAGACAGTGGGTCATCCCAGTGAGGACCACGCAGAAAACATAAAACTTTTAGAGATGCCCAACTTACAAGGCCACTGCAAAAGCTTAGGTAGGAAAATACAAGGGTCAGACTAATACAATAACAGCCAGGTAGGGAAGGAAACAGCTCACTGGTAATTAGAGGAAGAACTCACCGTATGTGATGGGTGTGATAATATGAGGAGAGCCTGACAGCAGAAAGTACAGAGCCTGAGGTAGCTGAATTTCTGGTTTGAATATGTAAGTACAAAGGACTCATGTAATGAAGACAGAACAGTAGTAATTCTTGGATGTGCTGAATTGAGGGTCTGTGAACAAAAACTAAGGAGAGATTTTCACAAGCATTTGTCAGTGTTGCTTTGGAGTGCAAGAGGAAGTTGAAAAAAATCAGTGGAACATCCACACGGTCCCTGGGACTCAGCCTGCGAGCATTTTGTTGGATACTGGTGAAGAATGATTTCTTGCATCAACACACCCAGAACACACAGCTCTTGGTACATGATGGGCACACAAGACATTCTTGAGAATTCACTGAATGATTCATTCCTTAGCTCAGCATGCACAAACTACCTTTTCCACATATTAGTTCATCTACTGATTAGGAAATGCATAAGCATTTTTAGAAGATAAAATGTTCTTCCATTAACTGTGACCCGCTTCGGTTTATAACTATTAGGATATTGTGCCCATTTTGTGAATCCAGTAAATATGGGTAATTTCAAGACCTTGTATAAATTCTCTTTCCTCTCTGCTTCCTGGGTGCCATGAGCTGAAACAGCATTGCTCTCCCAGGGAGCCAACATACCATGGACTGACACCTCTGAAACCAAACCCAAACAAACCTTTTCTCCTTTAAATTGTGCATGTTAGGTACTTTGTCTCAGCAACAGAATAGTGACTAAAACACTGCGCAATTGGTGATACAGAAAATGAGCCACCCTAAGGACTTCTAAAGAGTGACAGTCAATAATCTTCCTCTCTCCCCTGAGGCTTCCTCCAAAAAGGAGACCCGGAACTATCCAAACTTGGAATTCTAAATAGCTCTACACTTTCATCTGTGATAAAGAATATAATAGGTTAAAAGACAATGGAGAAGGAAAGACTCCATGAGAGATTTCTGCTCTTTGTACTGAGTGCAGCAGGGTGGAGGGATAGGGTGTCCCCAAGATGTGCAAATGAAAGTGGACTTGGAAAAGCAAGGAAGCTTGGGCTCACAGGGAAGCCAAAGAGGAGCTTGCCTGGGGGCACTAAAAAAATGCAAACTGGATGACAACCAAGGAGTTGGCTGGGACAAGGGAATGTGACACGCTCTGTGATCCTGTGATCCCTTAGTGACGTGATGTTTATGCAGATTTGTGCACCTGGAACACAACAGGTGCCCTGAGGGACGTCAGTTTGAGAAAAAACTACAGACAGGTCAGCAGCAGTGAGAAAGAAAAGAAGGTAGAAGGGAGACACAGAAAAGCAGATAGTGTGAGAGAGGAGAGGCAGCAAAAGGACAAATAAAAAGGAGACAGGCTGGGTTGGGGTTGGATCAGAAGAGAAGTGAGGGGTAGACACAAGAGCACTAGGTGAGCCTCCTCCCTGGTTCTTGGTCCTGCGCTTTCCCGTCAGCTCTCCACAGTCACCTTTCACATTTTTATCCACTAACGCCAACGTCGAACATTGAAATGTGCCAGAATTGTTAACTCCTGCACTTTCTTTTCTTCTCCACAGACTATATCGTTCCAATTTTAGTATATGTGCTGCCGAAGCCAGCACCTCCACAAACTATAAACATCTTGTAAACAAAGGTGAATAAAGGCCAAGATGATGTCGTGCACTCCCTGCACATTCTCAGAGTCTGACTCTGAAGGCTGATGGTGGCGCTGCATGCAGCACGGGCCGGACACAAGCCAGCCTCTGCCCCCAGGGCCACACAAGCCCACTGTTCTCTGCCCCTGCACATGGCAAAACCCCTGACTGTCCTGGGGCCCTATTGAAGTGAGCCACAGAGATCTCAGTGGGCTCAAAACCTGATTACCTCGCCACTGCAGTGACGCAAATGTCATTGCTATTTTCAGACCATCCTAATGAATTGTAGTTAACCACATTAAAAAATAATGATTTGGAAAGGCTACAATTATGATATTTAAATATAAATTGTACCCAACGGATATTAAATGTAGCTTCACATTTTCCCTTGCATTCAAACCCTCACAAATACCCTTTTACCATCTGAAAGAAAATAGGCAAACAAACTGATCTAGTAGCTCACTCCAAACAATTAAAACTTTCCATTACCATATGGGAGGATGTATGAATTGATCCAAAAACCTCAGCTTATATAAGGATGTATGAACATCTGCCAACCAGAGTTCAGAAGTCAAATGAGATGGGAGTAGAGGGATTAGAAAGTAAAGACATATTTTTCAAACAAGGCAGAAAAAGCCCCATTTATCCTGGAAAAGAAAGCCATGTATATGTATGTATATCTGTGTGTTCATATATATATATATACACACACTTGTGTGTTTGTACCCTTATACATGTATGAGCAGACATGTTTGAAAGTACTCACACATAGACACACATTTATGCAATATTCCCATCTCATCTCAGCTAAGGTACATTTACCATGGGAGTAATTGGTTAGTCAGATCAGGCTATTACAGCAAAATATCACAAAGCATCAATTTAACAGATGAATAGATAAATAAAATATGCTATACATGATGAAAAAGAAAACTGCAGTGAATATTTCATTTTTTTTTTTTAATTTACTACAATAAAAGATACATTGCCATTAACCCCCATCCCCAGATACTGGCACTGGATTTGAACACACTTATCCTATCATTTTTGTCACTTTCTAAAGCAGTGCTAGACATCCTCTTTCATGGGTATCTTTGATTACACTATTGTGAGGGGCTGGGGATTTGCTTAGTGGTTCTGCCACTGCCTCACAAACACAAGGTCCCGAGTTCGATCCCCAGTACCAAAAAAGAAAGAAATAAAGAAAGCTAATTACGCTATTGTGGCCACTTCTGTGTCCTGAACCAATTCAATACAGTCACCTATCATGGTAACTTTGACTGGGGAAAGAGCTAGAAGTCACACCATGCCACATCCAATGAATAAGACAAATGGGGACGCACTGTAATGTCTTTACAAGCCTGCCTTTCCACTGGGATTCACTTCTTAAAATAAGCCAATTGTGGGGTTAACTGTTTAGAGCCTGCACTGCTTACAGCCTGCTTCAGGCATAATCTAGGAGGCAGTTCACTTCCAAAAGATTCTCACAAAAGAGGACTTCCAGAATTGCTTCAGGAAATGGCAAGCACAATGGCAATGTGTGTTTCAAGTGAGCGTGAACATTCTGAGGGGGATTAGCAGCAATCAGTTTACCTCATAAAGTCCTCATTGTCGTCCTCATTGTCAAACGCAGTCACACTAGGTGTTAGGACTTCAACATAAGAATATGTGGGGCAGGTAGCGGAGGCACAGTTCTTTCCATAGTAGTCAGGGAGCTTAAGCTTCACCCTTCCTTACACAATTCCCTTTTGAGTCTCTGTATCATCTTTGTGTTTAGAGTTTGGGGATTTTTTTTTTCCTTGCAGTAGGTTCCCTATGTTGTACAAGCATCAGATCCCTCAAATCCTGACTCTCAGATCTCAGGTCCAGATCGTGGAAGAAATAGGCCTTCAGGGTTTTGTTATCATATATGATATTCAGTATGCACCAAAATATTGAGAGGGGCTTTTCCTGTTAGCCTAAAGTTGTTCTGAAGCTCAAAGCTGAACAAAATGGACGAAGAACCCTGCAGCTGGAGTAAGACAGGTGCAGCCAATCACTGCCAGAAGGGACACTCGAGTTCTGCTCAGGGCTCTGCTCCTACTGCCACACAGCCAAGGCAGCTACCCAGACAGAAAAGCAAGGGAAGGAAGCGGTTCCCTTCTGAGTGTTCCTGTCTGTAGGAAAGAGAAGTATCCCCTTCCCACCCCCAAACCAAAGGTCATACATTTTATGTTCTGTTGGATGCCGTAAAGGGTCAAGATAGCTAGGCTATATGGGGACCATTTGTTTGGTCAAATTTAGATATAGCTGTGAAAGTATTTTTTAGATGTGATTTTTTTTCTTAGCTTTTTAAAAAATCACTAGATGTTTATAGTCCATATTGATTCCATTTATTGTGGAGAGTTGGTACATAGACATATTCTTTTCATTTTTACTTTTGTTTTACCTCTATCCCTCCCATCCCTCCCATCCTTCCCTGCTCTTTCCACCCCTTGGTCTCTTCCCATTTAAAAAAGCTGTATTTCCATTTTTTTCTACATTTCTTGTTTTCCATTCCCTTTCCCACCCACTTCCCACCTTCCTCAATCTCTTGATCCCCTTCTCATTTGAGAAAGGTCTCCCTACTTCCAATTATTTATCTTTTATTTTGCTCTTCGTTCATACTTGGAGTTTCTCATATAACAAAAAGCATGTGATATTTAAGCTCATGTGTCTGCTTTATTTTATTGAATATTATGGTCTCAATGTGCATCTATTTACCTATGACTGCCTCAAGTTTATTTTTCTTTATGGTACAATAATATTTTGTTGTGTATAAATATCACATTTTCTTTAACCAGTCACTTGTTGGGGAACACACAAGCTGTTTTTAAGATTTAGTTATTATAAAATTTGCTGCTATAAACATGGTATGCATGTATCTTGTAATAAGATGACTTTAGCTCTTTTGAGATGCTAGCTAGGAGAACAGCAGCATCAAACTGGATTTCTATTTTCAGTTTTTTGAGAAATCTCCCAAATTATTTCCATAATGGCTGTACTAGTTTACATTGCCACCAACAATGTAGAAGGGTTTCTTTTCACCACAACCTTGCCAGCATTTGTTATTATTTGATTTCTTGATGATAGTATTCTTCCTGGGGTAAGTTAGAATCTCAGTGTTGTTTTAATCTGTGTCTTTCTAATAGTCAGTGAGGCTGAACATTTTCCCATGTACTTATTGGCCTTTGGTATTTCTTCTGAAAAGTGTCTATTCATTTTTGTTTCCCATTATCATTTAAATCAGTAGACTCTGAGTAGAGCAGAGTACCTTCCATAAGTAGGGTAGGTCATATTCAGTTAGTTGAAGGCCTTAAGAAAAAGACTGAGGTTCTCCAAAGAGGAGAGAATTCTACCTCTAGAGTGCATTTGGACTCAGAACGGGTTCAGGCTTGCCAGTTCCCACTATCTCAAGGGCCAATTAGTAGCTTCTGTATATACATGGAAGGATACATGGATGGATGGATGGATGGATGGATGGATGGATGGATGGATGGATGGATGATAAGTAGATGATAGACAGGTGATAGGTAGATGACAGGTGATGGATACATACAAGATACATAGATGAGAGGTAGATGATAGATACATACATAGAATGATGGAAGGTAGATGGTAAGTCAATACACAGATCATAGGTGACTGATAGATAAACACACAAATACACAGTACACACACACACACACACACACACACATCTTCCCACTGCACTTGCTTCTGCTCCTCCAGAAGAACGTTGACTAGAACAGTGTCTATTCCTCCAGCACACATGCTGGTCTGTTACCTCAGCAAGGATAGGCTGATTTAAGTAAGATTGGGGAATGGAGGACACCATTATGGGGATGCCTTATGCAATGCCACCTTCAGCACAGTGGGAGTATGGGAGTTTCCCTAGGTGGAACAGATACTCAGAAAGACACCTGGGCCTTCACCATCTTTCTGAGATGCCAGCCACACTGCCTCCAGCTTAACAGAGAACAAGTAGGCCTTTCCCCCTCCTCCTTCTCACCACATACTCTGGGGTTGACAAAAGGCTTCAAGTGGTGTGGACCAGCACAATGCACCTCCTTACCTGCCTGCCCAAGCTACTTCCCAGCAGTGGTTCTTGGCCTTGGCTGCCCATCAGAAAGTGAGAAAGAAAGGCTATTGCTCATGTCCCACCTCAGAACTACTCAGGGTAAGAGAGTTCAAAAGTCCCAGTTGGAACCAGAATTGAGAACCATCTTGTTAGTGCCAAACACAGGGCAACCCCTGAAGTGGAGAAGGGAGAAAAGCAGCTTCGGAGTCTGACACTTTCCAATCAATAAGACTGTGTCTTAAATGCCATCACCAGAATATTCTAGTAACCATGGACAGAAAGTTGGGGAGTGTCTGGATTCCTTAAGTGCACAGAAAGCTACAGAATCAGGCTAGACGTCATCCCAGGACTCGTTACCCAGTGGAATCATATCTTTGGGCTAAAGTTATCAATAAAAATTAAATGAGAAAGGTAGTTTCATGAGCAGAGTCAATGAGTTGACCCTCCTATGTAAACTGGTTCCAAATGAATCTTGCACAAATCAGCCAGGCCTCAGACTACATTGTTCATTCTACCAAAGATCTAAAAATCAAACAGCCCGAGAGTTTGGTCCCAGACAGGGAAGTAGGATTATAAATGCACATCATAAAAGTGTTACTCACGCCAGAAATGTGACATGTTCCCCAAAGCCAGTGCCCCCAGCCGTCCCCTGCTGTTCCCTACATACCCCACAGCTGGTGGTCCAGGAAGAAGACCAAACTATGGGCCCATCCTCTACCCCTTCGGGCCCTGCGCCTCACATCTCCTAACCATGCTGTAAGAGCCTGCTGACTGCGGTCCACACACAGTCTCCTCTCAGCTGGAACTCTGAGGTCTGTGATAGAGTCCTCTGCATTTTGCTGTTTTTTTCCCCTAAATGTCCCACTTTCTGATTAGTGGATGGGGAAGATTATGATCAAAGGGAAGGAATGGCTTTGCACTTTTTAAATGTCACCTTCTTTTTGTTTTTAATGTATTTTCTAAACATTTTTCCCAATTCCTTAGTGATTTTTCTTTGGCTTACGGTATGACAGTGAGTTCAGCAAGAAGGGCTAGAAGGGCAGTCTGTGAGCTCATACTTCATTTTCAAAAAAAATTAGTAATCCAATCACCTGCCACCAAAAGACCTTCATGCTCAAATGTAATGGAACTATGTGTGTGTGTGTGTGTGTGTGTGTGTGTGTGTGTGTGTGTCTACATGCACATTTTATACCCTATGCAGCTTTATGGGAAAAGAACCATATTAGCACCAAAGCAGGGTTTATGAACCAATATCTGAAGTGAGATAATATTTAAACTACACAAATTATAGTGTGACCACTTACATGCACATGGAGCATGTTACCTTTTTTTGTTACCAGGGACCTAACTTGGGACCCTGAGTTTGCGAGGCAGGCAGTGGAACCACCAAGGTAAATCCCTGGCCTGCATTGTTACCTTTTAAAAATATTTTTCAACTATTATAATTCAAATCAAACCTTAGTATTTGGTAACATTTACTTATTACAACATGCTCGATCTATAAATGGTTTCATGTATCCTATTAGGTTTCATTTTCAAAAAATGTCCTTCCTTTGGGGTAAGAGATAATCTTTCCATTTTACAAATAAGAAATTGAGACCCAGAAGAGAGAAATATCTTGTTAAAGAGAAGACAAAAGCAAAGGGAGGATTCCAATGAAAACCTGGCTGATTCTGTGAGCAAAGCTTTCATCTCTGGCTCCATACAAAGTATACAGCAGGAGTACATGTTCAGAAGGCAGATGGAAAAGGCAGGCAGCTGCAGGAAAAATCAAAGATGTGCTAGCTAAAACCTGTTCGCATTAATGTTAGGCCCACGTCTGGAAAAACTGAAATATTAAGGCTATGTTCATGGTAAGATTCCTAAAATGTCTTTCTTTAGAAATCTGATAAATCATGCACACACGTATGACTCTCAGAAAATCACATGCACACACCTAGTCGGCTGCTTCCTGAAGGCCATCAGAGGAGATGTCCTAACATCTTTCACTAATCAATTCCAGGACTGAACAACACTTGCTGCTGAACATTTTTCACATCTAAACCTATTTCCTTTTACTCAATGTGCACTGACAGTTTGTCACCAACTTTCTTTATAATTACTTTCCACAGATTTTAAAGCAGTCACAAAATTTCTCTCTACTCATGAATCATCTTTGTTCCTTTTGTTTTGCTTTTATGCCATATCAGATTTCTGTGAAAGCTGTGGAAACCAGAGCAGAAGACAGAAAAACTCAGGCCCCACATGCACCTGGGCAAGCATGGGGAGCAGCAAGCTCTGTCCAGAGGAGACTCCTATCTGGTTTCCTCCGCTAGCCAGCACCTTGTCTTGCTGAATCATGATGCTCTCAGACACTCTCCAAATGTCACCCAGAGCCAGGTCAAGGTCCTTTCTTCCCAGTGCCCTCATCAAATTGCAGCCTCGATAAAGTGCTGTCATAAACTGGAAAGAATACTGATGGCTAAGACTATTGCTAAAGGTCTATACTTTCCATGCAAGTAAGTGCACATTTATAACTCCCCTGGCTGGGGATTTAGCTCAGTGGTGCCGTCGCCTGCCTTGCAAGCTCAAGGACCAGAGTTTGATTCCCCATACAAAAAAAAATTCTCCTGGGGGGGTCACAATGGAAATGTTCAAAATATGTCTGATGTACAAACAGATGAATAAATTCACAAATAAACTCATTTGACTTTATAAGCATAACTTGCTTGCACACTTGCTTGTGCAAACTCCTCCACAAAATCCTATACTGCAAAGATGGGTAGAGACTTACAGTAGAGTGTTGAGATTCTGCAGTTTGAGGTCTTTATATTTAAAAAAAGAAAGTTTGCTTGGAGAAAGCCAACCTCCAAAGAAGGCTTAAAGCAAAACCAATTATCTGGTATTGTCACTGGGTGGGACTGGAGGAAGTCCCCCCAAAGAGGAGATAAGAGACCTTAACTTGCCCTAGGTGGGTTCTTGCAGGATGTGTCAGTGAGAGGGAGAGGCTGATTTATTAGGCAGAATCAGAGAAGTAGACCCTCTGAGAGAAAGAGTGTAGATGCTTGAAGGGAAGATGCTTTATGGTCTCGGGTTGGGGGTATTTATGGTCTTGGGGTATCCCTAAGATGGATGATCTAGACGGTTTCTTTTTTTAAGTTATTTATCATTTCTCCCTTCCTGGTGCGTGGGAGGAAGGACAGGGACTGGTCCTGCTGCGCAGAGCAGATGACGCAGTGGCCCAGCGGAAAATTTCAAAAATGTTTCAAATTCCTGTGGAAAATCTTGACAACATCAGAAAGGTGTGGAAAAGGCTGAAAGGCATTCTTTTGAATATTGGACTTGACAGCTGCCGGGAGTTACTGAAGGACCTTAAAGGCTTTGAGCCAGGGGGGAAGGACTTATGTAACACATCATGGGGAGAAGTTTCTCTCTGGTAACCTTCTAGAAAGAAAATGTATAAGATGTCCTCAAAATGGAAAAGCATGTGTTCACCAGGAGAAAGCAGCAAGAAACAAAAGAAGACTGTTTTCTTGATATGAAAATGAAGATCATAATCGACTATGAAGCTGGTAAAAAAAAAAAAAAAAAAATAAAAGCAATAGCACAGGACTTGAATCTGCTGCATTCAACCATTTCAACAATCCTGGGAGGATAAAGACAGAATGAAAGAGGCAGCGAAAATATCAGTGGGTCTTTAAACCATAATAACTAGACAACTGAAAGAGCTCACTCATGACACGGAAAAACTGATGATTCAGGTTGGTGATTAGGTACCAAAAAAGAATGCTGCTGAGTTTTTCAGTAATTCGGACTGAGCCATTCAGTATCTTCAAGGCTGTGAAGGGACATGAGGGCGAAGACTAGATGGGAAATTTTATCAGTCACGGATGGTATCAGTGGTTTTGTCAGAGATTCTGAGTATTAGTGGTGAGGTACCAAGTGCAGAGGCAGAAGCCGCAGAAAAATTTCTGGACTAATTTGGTAAAATCACAGAGAAAAGTGGCTACTGTCCAGCAAAAATCTTTACTTTGGATAAAACTGGACTTTTTTGGGGGGGAAATGCCTTAAAGGTCCTACATAGACAAAGAAGCTAAAACAGAGTCCAACTTCAAGGCTTTCAAGGACAGAGTCACACTGATGGGAGGAAAAACTGAAGTCTTTCCTCAGCTGTTACTCTGAGAACCCAGGTGCATTGTAGCAGGTTAGTAAGCATGCCCTGTGTCTTTACTATCGGGAAAATACTATGGCACAGATGATGCCAGCCTTATTTCACGACTGGTTCATCAACTGCTTTATACCTTCAGTGAAGTTTATTATCGGGAAAAGAGTGTTCCCTTTAAAATTATCTTCCTGCTTGATAGTACTCCAGGAAACTCCCCTGTATCTTGATGACCGCAGTATACCCAGACAGAGGTAAAGGCAGTGTGTCTGCCTAAAAACACAACTGCTATCCTACAGTTCATGAACAAGGGGGCTGCAGTTCACGTTCAAAGTGTACTGTTTGTGCACAACTTTTTGCAGAGCTGTAACAGCAACAGAAAACAGTGAAGTAACCTTTGGTGATTTCTGGAAATCAGATACCATTTTAGACTACATTTAAAACGTTGAATCATCTTGGGAAGGAGTGAAAAGTATATGCAAGGAATATGGAAAAAATGTCCAAAACATTTCGTGTATAACTTGGAGCATTTGACAAAGATGAATATGTCAGTGTGATAAGCGAAACAACAGTGGAACTTGCTAACATGCTTAATTTGGAGGTTGAAGGGCAGCAAGATATTGAAGAATTAGTAGAATATGCTGAGGGAGACCTAGGTATGGCAGACTTCACAGAGTTAGAAGCACAGCAAGACTTAGATGGGGAGGAGGAGGAGGAAGAGGAAAGAACTGAAGTACCAAAGAAGTTCACTGCAAAGGGATTAGTGGATGTGTTCTCAAAAGTGAATGCAACTATGTTAGAACTAAAGGCTGTAGACCCAAATGCTGAATGGTTCATGAAAGTGGAACAGCAAATGGGTGAAATTTTACAATGCTATTGTGAAGTTTATGAAGCAAGAAAGAAAATGACAAAACAGATTCTTCTTTTTTTTTTTTTTTTGGTTTTTTGAGACAGGGTCTCACTATGTCGTTGAGATTGACCTGGAACTCACTATGTAGCCCAGGCTGGTCTCAACCTCACAGCAATCCTTCTGCCTCAGCCTTCCAAGTGCTGGGATCACAGGAATACACCACCATACCCAGTGGTATGGAAGAATCCCTACTAGTTCTTCCATTTCTATTTCGTCATCTCCCTTACCTGGCCTTTTACTTCTGATCATAATTCTCATGACGATACCAATGGGACTTTGAAGGATTCAATGATGAAAACATTAGTTTCAATGTTTTTTTTGTGTGTGTGCAGTTCTGTACATCTTGCTTATATAGCCTCAGAGTCTTATTTTTGTACAGTAAACTTATTCAGAGTACTGTAATTTTGGCTGACTGTACTGTGTAATACAGTACTATAGTTTTATGTTGTTATACATTATAGTACATATAAGAGTTATCCAAATAGAAGCAAAGTCATCAAGTTGGGAGTTTTCTTTGACCATTTCTTTGTTTTAAATATTGTAATGTACAGACTATATATATATAATTCCTTATCTAATGACCAATTAAATTTAACCGCCTAGTTAAATAAACAAGTTATTTATCATTTACCTGGAGTCTGCCTTCTTGAGGTCAGGTTATTCATTAGTGATCTAAAGTAAAAATCAACTTTATCAACTAGGTTAAGATACAAACTGTTTGTATGTGTTTGAATTTTAGAGATACAGTACCCAATTAATAACACTGCCTCTTTAAGAGAGAAAGTCTTTAGAATTCTTGTATTTATAGTATTGGAAGAAAAATGCAGGCTGAATTAATGGACTCAGGCATCTTTAAGACTTACAAGTTTAGGAGTGAAGAGCCTGGAAGGAAAACAGGGTGGGTAAAAGGCACAGGAAACCTTGCATACCCTTGAGGTAGGCCTTGAAGGTGCAGTTTTCTGCAAGCTGCAGCTTCCTCAAAATTACAGTTTCTTCACAATTACAATTCCCTTGTCTCCTTTCTGCCTATCTCTATTTCATCTACCCTACCCCTATGATTAGAATTACAGAGTATACAACATTTGCTTAAGAAACTGTCAAAGGTTGATCCCTAAACTTGGTACAGGCTACCATCCTCCCTTCAAATATATGAACATTCTTATGAGTAAAGTGGTTAAAATATGGATTTAGAGTCCAATACACTGGGTTTAAACCCCAGTTCCTTAGCTTACGGGGATCGAACCACTGAAGTAAATCCCTGGCCTTCCTCATCTTAAAATGGAGAGATATTAGAGTTTTTAAGAATAAGTAAAACACTTAGAATAATGTTTGGCACATGGTGTTATTTAGTATTATTACTGTATACCTTAATAAATGACAATATAGGACCAGGGATTTAGCTCAGCGGCACCACACCTGCCTTGCAAGCACAAGGTCCTGAGTTCAATCCCCAGTACAAAAAAAAGAGAGACATACTTAATATAAGGTAAAGACATGAAAAGTATTTATAAATAAGAAATTCAGAGAGAGGAGATAAAGTATTTTTTGGTCACAAGGACACTATCACTAGCTTCACTTTGCAAGCTGCTTTTGGAGGCCCCTCTCTTGGGAAATACATGATAGGAAGAAAAAAATGGGAAAAGTTTGAAATGGACCGAAAACATTGCTGGGTGTTTTCAGTGGGAAACTAGGTGTGGTCTAATCCCATGGGTTATCTAGGCTATCTGATCCCATGATATCTCTGCACCTTTCAGTGACCGTGAGCTCTCTGACGACTCTGTATGTGGTAAATGGTTTCACAGGTATTGCTTGTCCACAGAGAAATGCAAGTGAATTTTGTTTCCCATAGAAACACATCTGATTTCCTCTCCTCCTTGTCCCACCCGCATGACAATTGTGCATGTTACTTGTGAATTCATTCAGCAGTATTTTCTGTCTATAGAAATATGATTCTTAGAATTCTCCTTTGTAACCTTCCACATTAACTAATGAGCTACATAAAATCTTTAACAGGTATTCATTTGATTTTTGCATGAGAATCATGATTATTCCCTATGTTAAGTATTATCCTGTAACAATTTATTTCCTGGATGTGCATTCATTCTTTCATCACAAGCACTAAAATTAAAGAACTATGCTAAAATGCATGCATGACACAGAGGTGAGTAAACATCTTGCCCTCAAGATGCTCATGAAGAATTAGGAAATAATTATGATTCAGATTACTGAAAAGTGTCACACAAAAGGGAAAATTCCTAACAGAGATATTTATTATGCTTGCTCAGGAGAGGATGCAAGGATTTGTGAAGGAAGTTTTCAGTGATTTCTGCCTTACAGGATCCCAAATTTTAAAAATACAGGAAGGGTATTGCAGGAAAGTGTATGGTTCTATCCATTGTAATTTAAATGTACAAAGCTGAAGGTTAGGAGAAAAACCTAGAAAGCAAACTCAGATATGATCAATGAAATGGCAAAAGGGAGCCACTGAAGCTTCCTGAGCAAGCCCTTCTAGATGAAGAATGTTTTGGAAAACAGAACATTTGACTCCAGGGAGAAGTTTAGAATCAACTACAAGAGTACAGGGAAAAGCAGGAACGGGATCTGGACCAAGACAAGCATATAGGAAATAAGAAAGACCCCCCCAAGATGGTCCGGTCCAGTCCCTACCTTTACCACCATGGTCTTCCATACCACAATAAAAACCCCAAGATTTCTACAGTTTTCTCTCTCCACTAGTGGCTTTGTAGCACCAGCAAAGCGATGTTCTTTATGACTTCCTCTATGCCCACACCAACCCTTCAGCTACCACGGTCTGACCTTCCTGCCTGCGGAGCAAGATTTCCACACCCCGTGTGCTCCCTCGGAGATCTGACATACCATTTCTTCTCAGTAAATGCTTTTAAATGACACTGAACTACCTGCTAAAGTGCATCCATAAAGTGTTCCTATTTGACCTATGAAGACACTGTGTTCCAGGCCAGCAAAATGTTCCCCTGTGCTGTTAATGCATGACTAACTACTTTAATCACGACAATAAGTTCCCATCAGTGGCATTTTGCAGGTACAGGTGCAGAGATTTAAGCAATGGCAGAGTGCACTCGGGCACCATGGCAACCACTGCATCACCCGAGTACACTCAGCAGTGCTGGAATAGTCGGCTCCCCATTTATTTTGTCTGACAACAAAGACCAGAGATGTTTTGTTCTGCCCTTTCCTCCCAAACATGGCTGCTACTGAGAAGAAAATGCTTGGCAGGTCCCAGGGCAGCAAGGATGCTGGTCCTATGCTCAAGAACAGTTAGGATGGAGGTTGTAGCCCAATTTGACTTGAGGGCTTTAGGTCCACCTCCTTTTACTGGAGTTCCAGGCAGGGACTGGTGGCTACTGCTGCACCTGTGTGGCTTTAACTTCATTTAAAATCAACAACCAGAGATCTTCCCTTTGGCCCTGTAGGCCCACATTTTATGGGGAAGTATTATGTATTTTGTGGCTTCTATTATAGGCCTTGTATGAAAATTGCCTAAGGTACCAGGATGCTAGTGCTGTCAGGGGTATTCTGCTAGAATTGGAAATTCAATTACAACTATATTGAACAAAACTGGACAAGTAAAGTCTTATATGATTGAGTAATCCCAGAGGAGAATTGACCCAGGATCTGCCTCTCTTTCTGCCTTGCTCTGTGTCTGCCTGTCTTTCTCTGTCCCTCTCCCTCTCTCTTTTTATTCTTTATGCATTTCTAGGCTTTGAGTTCTGGGTTAACAACGCCATGGCAAAAGAAGAGCACCTTTCTGTCTGAATATGCATAAAAAAATCCCAGAGAAGGGCTCTGATTGGCCAGTCTTGTGTCACATGTCCATCTCCTGAGGTCTCTATAAGGAATAAAATGGGGAAGATGCCCATCACTCTGGACAGAGGAAAGATACTATGAAGTGCCCTAAAATGGAACACAGAAAAGATTTCTTAACAGGTTAGCACTTCAGGCTTCATGCAACTTCCCATTTCCAAGTGCAAAGGCAGAAATAGTGTAAGATCATCTAAACCCCATGTGCACTACTTATAATGGCATTCCAGGTAATGACTTCCAGGACTTCCTTCCATACAGTATGCCAGGAGGATTCACCCCTGGAGTTGTGTTCTATCTGGTCACTCGCACAGTGAGGAAAAGGGAAGTGGTGAGCATCAGGAGCTGAAATGCGACAGCCAAAGACCAGTGTCTCAGCAGAATGGGAGACTTAAAAAAAAAAAATCCACGAAAGTCTGCAAGATGCAAAGTCATCGAGGACTATGCAGCCCTTGGAGGCAGCAGATGCTGTCTGCTCCCTGGCATCCACTCTTTCCCTAGATGAACAGGAACCTGAGTACGCAGAGCTAACTCCAGCCAGAGGAACTGTGCAGAGACAAAAACTTCACAAATGCCAGATATAACTGGGTGTGGGTCCCAGGTGAGGCAGGAGAAGAAGAGGAGGAAGGCAGGTGTTCTTGCCTTTGTCAGCATGATCACCTCAGCACAGGGCATGATTTGACCTTCTGCTGGTCTGGACCTGCTCAGCAGAGATTATCAGTGGTGAATGCACTGTGGTGATTTGTGGCAAGGTGACATCCAGCAGGGACATAATGCCACCTCCAGTGTCCATGCTGATGGGTTCCAATGTTACCAAAGACTTGTACAGCATCCTTGGATGTGGGATCACTGCCAGATCACTTCATATTTGCTCCTAACAGGTGTTCTCTTCTCCCTTTCTGAGTCCAGTTGGACTCATTAAACTTATCACCACATCCAATGTATCTTTTACACTCTTTTCTATATTTTGGTTCATTTCAGTATTTCAATTTTTTAAATTTTCCTTCCAGTGTTATCAATAATGTTTAATTTTCTTAAACCCATTACTCTAAACAATGTCGCTAAACAATGTCTACTTCTGTTAAACCTATTACTTTCTTTTGTGTGTCCAATACAACACACATAATAAAACATTTACCATTTAAGTGTATAAATCCATTGCTCTTTTAGTTATTGATTTTCGATTCTATAATGTCATTGGGGTGTTTAAAAATAATTTTTGGTTCTTTTATTCAATCTTGTCTTTCAATAACTGAGTATATTATACATGGTTATTCTAAAGTCCCGGAATGATACTTTTACTATCTGGATTTCCCAGGATCTGTTCAATTTTGTTTCATTTTTCTCTGAGATATTGGGTCAGTGCTTGTCTCCTTGAATGCCAGGCTTATTTCATGCTAGGAAATATACACGAAAAATTTCAAAGGGTCTGGTTGATATTTTCTTCCTCCTTTGCAACTGGCAGACACCCAGGGAGTCCAATTATGAAGCAAAGGGAGTGTAGACATCTACAAAAACGATTTGGCATTATCTTTAAAAGTTTTTTTTCTTTTATTCACTGTAGTAAACCATTTTGTAAATGAAGAAACTGAGACCTGAAGAGATTAAATAACTTTTCCAAAATACACTGCTTTGGAAATCAGGACCCAAGGCTGCCCTTGGCCTGTCTGACACTAGCGCGCATGCTCCTTTTCTTGTACTCCCTATTTTGAGTTTCAACTTTGACTCTTCCAGCTAAAATCTCATCACAACCAATTCCTTGGGCCCCTTAGCTGTGGCACTATTCACTACATTGGCAACCACAGGGTCTGAAACATAACAAAAGTTGGTTTTGAATCAATTCATTTCCCATTGCTCCACACAGTTTTCAAAGACCAGAGGAATCCACAATCATCTCTCTGAATTATCCCACGAGACTAGGCTCTCAGCACCACATATGTCCAACTACTTGATAGATTGAGAAAGTCTTTTTTTGCTTTACATTCCTGAGTCAAAGACAAGAAACCACTTGAGGGGCATCAAGGTTCCTGACAAATGGGATGACACTGTTTTTCCCTCTGATGCCCTCTTTAGCAACATGAGGGTCCTGACTTGAGCTCTGGAGCAAGGAGAGATTGGCACAGACAGTATACACATTTATCTACATTTTCCCTTCCAATAGGGTCTGATCAATGTCACTATACATCTTCTCAATTCCTGTTATCTCCCTCCAACTCATACTAGTAAGGAAGTTCATTTCATTTTCTTTTTAAAAAAATTCAACTTCCACATGAGAAATTTTAGAGTAGTTTTCAAAAAGCACTATCTTTCATTCAACTTTCAGCCCAGGCCAAATGGCGCCATCTTGTATTGTATCAGCTCCCAAGACCATCATGCATTTGGCTCTCTGCTGCCTACTGGCTTTCATGTTGCCCTGTAGCCCTGCAACTATGACCTTGAACTCTTTCCTCTCCAGCAACAGCATGCCTACCTTTCACCCTATTTTGAAATCAGCTGACACAAAAACCTTGAGGCAGTCTTAGGAGGTATGGAAATTTGGGACAAATTTAGAACAGGCATCCATACAAAAAATGGGAAATTGAAGTTTTCCCATATCTTCTTGTGAGCCTCAAGAATGAGTTATCTGGGATGCTACAAACGCCTTTCTCCAGTGGAGCTGGACTACCTGATACATTATTTCTGATCACCTGTCTGTTCTCTCCATGCCTCTTCCACTACCCAGAAAAGAAATATTCCAGAAAAACCAATAGCTCAGGGACAAATCTTCAGATATAAACATGAATCAGAGATTATTTCACAAAAATTAAAAAAATAAGCAAATGGGTTTATTCAATTTAATTTGATCAACTGATAGGAAGATAGGAGGCAAGAAGGGGACTTTGTACTCCTACTGCCTACTAAGACAACAACTATGATACATAAACAGATTCTATTTCTTACTATGCATTTTATAAGTTTGAGGTCATTCTGTAGACACAGTTTTATAATTGCCATTTTTGGGTTCATTAGTATTTCACAGGTCACTAAAATGTTTAATGTCATTCTATGCGCTATAACACTGTGGAGTTAGTATATATTTTCTTAGTGGTTCCTAATAGTGGATATTTACTATTTTTTGACCTTCTAACATATCATAGCTGTATCTTTATCATAGCTCAGTAACACTTTTAAGGACTTTGAAGTGCCAGTATAATCCTCTCAACAGACTGAAGGCATCTGATTCCAGCTCTCCCACAGAGTGATAGTCTCTCACACAATTTTTTTTTCTTCATAGCACATTTTTCTTACTTTGCATATTTTCTCTTTTTACAATTTTTTAAAATCAGCTTTGAACTGATTTTCAATAAGTTTCTCCATGGCAAGGTATTCTCATGCTATATTCTAATCATCTTTATGGACATTCTGGAATTATATCAGATTTTAAACAAGAGCTATTTAGGAGATTTATGAAGGGCCAGTACTGCTGCATGGACAACTTTGTTTGGTAATAATCAGAAGAAAGTGCAGTATTTGAAAATGAAGTAAATGTTCCTTCCCACCCCAACAGCCAGATTTGTCTCAGAGCTTCAGTTCAAAGCTCAGTGAAAACATTCTTGCAGGTGAAGAATCCACGGGAGTGCGCTGGAGACAGTAAATCAAGCAGCTGTCAGGTGAAAGGTGCGGGCTCTGAATCTGCCTTCCTTGCTCTCTTCAGTGTGGCTCTTACGCTGAACCCAGCACACAGGAAATTTGCTGAAAGGTGCTTTCTGAGGATGGCGGTGTCAGCTGCAGGCATTTGTAACGTCTGTGGCCTGTGGCCAGACATTCAGAGACCACTGGGCATGGCTGCGCCATTGAAATCAGCTGACCCACAGGGAGGACTATGGGATCCCAGCATCCTCCCTCCGTCTTGACCTCCTGCTGGGACAGAACTGTACAGCTACAGAACCTTAAACCTAAACCATTTGATCAAGGACAAGTGAGGGTCCATTATGTGCCAATCTCAGGGCTCCATGAGAATTACAGACATAGCTGCCTCACCAACCTTACAGACTTGTGGCAAAGTCAAACCTGAAAGCAATTAAACTGCAAGGCCTGAGGCTGATGATGGGCGTGGCAATTTCTATGATCTCCCACTTTCAAGAAGCAAATCAACTCTGAGCAGAGGAGGAGACACTTGACCTACATCTCAAGGGCAAACAGGAGCTGCATGGGTTAAAGGGGTAGTAGGTTAAGTGAAGAAGTCCAGGAAGAGGAAATAACAACAGGCGAACTTGCTGAACATTTTACTATGAGCTAGTCAGTACTCTACACCTTTACTGCATATTATCTCAGTTAAGGATACAAAGCTAGAATAATTGTACAAGGCTGTTTCTGGCAGCTCTCATGAGGCAAAGCACAGAGCAGCTAAACAATGTGCCAAAACATGTAGAAACTTTGCTGTCATTACTTTAACATTGTTGGAAATAAGAGTCAGGTGGGCCAGACCTCGAAGAGCCTAGCATGTTATGCTAAAACACAGGGTTTTGATCCTTCAGGCTGGGATGAACTAAACATTTCAATTTTTCTAATGACAGGTGAGATAGCAAAACTAAGGCAGGAGGCCAATTAAAGAGAGCACTGATTCAGCCCTAGGTAGAAGGGGGAACCCCCGACCTAAGGATAAGAAAGGAAGAGCAGAAGTGAGAGAAGTTAAGGGAGTGCTGAGCTGCCTCTCTGGTTCCTGTACTTCAGAGAATGTGGGATCAGTCCCTTAATGAGGTCCACATGTAGCCACTACAGGATGAGAGGACACAAATAAAAATTCTGTAAAGAGTTTTATCAGAGAGTAAGAACACGTCTAATAAAAAAGCATTTTGGTGGGTTCATTTTTGTTCCATTTATTACCACCACTGCATGTGAACCATATCCTATATTCTCTGATTCTCCCTTCAGTAGTAAATAAGACACAGCTGCATCAGAGAATTCTAGGGTGTGTATCATTTGTCTTCTTTTGCTAAGTGTAAATGTAAGAAAGCTTTATGATTAATTGATTAAAAAGGAGAAAGTTTCATAATGAGGTTTTATAGAGCTATGGATTTTGCATTAAGTGGTTTACTATAAAATGCTGGAAACATTGATTCAAGACATTAGACCATTCTGATTAAATTTATGGCACATGGGGAAAATTTGGGCCAATTATAGGACTAAGGGTCCACTGCGATGATGTAACACTAGCTAAAATATGGCCTATCTGGTGACTACTTTAAAAGTTGATCTAGTCTCTCCTATACTCTCATTTCTTTAAAAAATTTTTGCACACTAGAAGAAATTGGCACACTTAGCTTTTTGGAACTGAACTCCTTGAACTCATTTCATTATTGACTCCATTTGGACAAGTCCACAGAATACCATATCATTTTCAGTGTTGTTATGCATTTAACCATGCAGAAGTTTTTAATATCCTATAATAGATAATTTTAAGAGAAGATTGGCATATTCATAAGATGGACTAGTATGCAAATATATAATCTTTTTTTCAAGTCTATTGAATTACTTGTGAAATGCTCATAACATTAAATGGAAAAAAGGTAAGGTACACAACAACATATTCAGAGTAATCCCAAACATATGAATTTATGTATGTGCACCTGCAGATAGGTACAGGGGATGAGAGGTTCTGGAATGAAACCTTCAAAATGTTTATAACAGTTCTGTGGATTGGTGTAATAACAAATTTCTGTTGTTTTATTTATGATTTTCTAAAATTAGGATTTTCCATATCTTTGTTCTTTTGTAATCAAAGAAAAAAAATCATTTTGCGCATGCCCATTGTCCTTCCAAGTGTCTCTGTGGAAGACTGTATACAATGACTGCAATGACATTGCCTTTGTTGGTTTTTGCAGTCAGCCCAAAGTCAGCCTAAAGCAGTGCTTTGACTTTAGAATCACATTTCATTTTTTTTTCTGATTTTGGAAAATCTCCTTATTCTGTTTATTCATCCACTTTGCTCAGTAGCCTTGGCCTCAAACATCTAGCTGAGTCCAACTGTGAAGTGAGACTTCTTGAGATACAGATTTGTTGTTCTACAGATATTTAAAAGGGAGCATAAGAGCACTGAGGTAGTCAGCTCAACCCGATACTATAATAAGATACCACAAACTGGGTAGTTTAAACTGGGTAGTTCTTTTCTCACAGTTTTGGAGAAAGTCTGAGGTCAGGGCTGAGAGAGGAAGGACTCCCTTCCTGGCTTGCAGATGGCCACCTTCTTACTGGGTCTTCACATAGAGGACAGAGGGAGGGAACAAGAACTCTCCAGAGTCTTTTTGGTAGGATGCTAATCCTAACAGTTCATGGATCATCCTTTCTCCTCATTTAACCTTAATAACTTCCATGAAGGCCCTATTTCTAAATACATTCACACCAATGGTGTTTCAGCACAGGAATTTTGAGGGAAACACAATTCAGTTCACAGCAGGCTCTGAATGCATTTCAGATGATAAGTTTCCAAAAGTTTGGAGCATTTGTTGTCACATAGCAGGTTTTCCACCCAGTTTTATACTGTGAAGACAATGCTCTTTTCAATGAACAAGTTGTCAGTGCCCTTGTTTCGTAAAATGATTTACAAACTTCTGCTACAATGCCAATTTAACACAAAACAGCTCCTATCGGAATGAGAAATGGAAGAATGATGGTTGTTTAATCCAGAAATATTTTTGTTTCTTCTTGTTTTTCTGTGTACTTTGTAAATTCAATCATTAACAAGCTTTCTCCACATTACAGAAAGTTTTTGATATACATATATATAAAGACATAAAACAAAAACTTAAAGTCCTATAGAAGTGACTTCAGTGCAAGTGTGGTTTGTTTGGTGACTCTGTAACCCGTATTTACTTTAAGTGTCATTGAGGAACTTATAATACAGAAGCTGCAAAAACAGGTCCTCTGTGTTAAGAGAAAACAGATAAATTATACATTTAATGTTGATGAAACTAGTTACTATTAGAAATGAATCATGCACAAGTCTCAGGGCTTTAAGAAAAGGACCCATACTGGATGCAAAGACCACAACTAGGTTGCACCAGGCCAGTGTTCCCCTATCTTGTCATTGCTTTGTCTTTGCCTATAAAATGCCTTTCAATACTTAACTCTTCTGCAAGATCCTGCTAGTCACCGTCTCCTATCTGTGTCCTCACTGGTCTAACTGCCCCCCTACCCTCTCTTTCATTCCCTCCATTCTTATTTCATGACCATCTCCATAGTTGTTAAATTCCTTTCTCCTTGGCAGACCTGTTGATGACAATCAGATGGCAATGACCAGGTAGGGAAAGCCAGGTAAGGCGAGTGCAGGAACTGCAGATCCTACTAGGTACTGTTGCCCTAGGACCCAGAAAAACTCAGAAGAAAAACTCAAAGGGCATATACTGAATGAAACAGGAGCCTCAAATGAGTGAACTGACAGTCTTCTCCATGTTTATTCCATCCTCCCACACATCTGCTCCCTGTATGTTAACGTGGCATTTTCACTACATCCAAGAGCTGACATGATCAGGAAATGTTCACATCTTGGGAATAAAAAGGTTGATCTACAAACAGGCAAGGACCTCTAGAAGCCCATGCTCACAAACAGAGCCTGGATTAAGGTTTACCAACCTTCAGGCCATGGCTCTTTTTCATTTGGGCTGAGTCCCATCTTCTTTGTACAAATTCAGCTTCCTGCTAGACTACATAAATGATGGAGGTAACTGGCATGCCTGTCTGTGTTCCCACTACTATCCTGTTTTGTTCTCACACTGTCTTTACACTGGATAGCATTCAGATGTAATACATAAATTGTTATAAAACTGCCTAGGAGCTTACAGAAAATGACTGCAATATACACAGTGCCTCATACACAAGAGAAACCATCATGTCCTTCCAACTGCCCAGAGAAGTCCACACCATCTCTTTGAGTGTTGCTTTCACAGACACTGGCTGCTTACCATTAGTTAAGACTCGTCAACTTTTAGATCTTACTCAAGCATCTCTGAGGCAGGAAGATAGAGTGGCTAAAACTAGCTGGGAAAGGAGGTGTGACAGGATCTGGAAACACATGTGCAGAAGAACAGCTCCCAGAACTCTGCGTGCGGACTTCTTGCGGGAACTAAGCAGGTTTTTGATAAAATGACCTAGACATGGCACCAGACTAGCTTCGCTAGGGTTTTTAACTCTCAGACCTACAGCCACACAGAGCCTTCTGGAATGCATCAGTTCGAATTTAGGTTTTCCTCCCCTTGCTCTCATTCTTGCAGAGATTTCTGCTCCTGGTCTAGCAAGTGATGATTCTATCTGCCTCTTTACCTTCAATTTTGGGGACAGCAGTCTGACCTGTGACCTCACTTCTCTGACAGATACAAAAAAAAAGATATTGATTTTGAGTTTGCTCAGTTCCTTTCCTGTTGTTCCAAGCTCCTTCCACAATGAACCAGAAGTCAGAAGCCCAGCTTTGCCCAACCCCATCCAACACAAGAAAGGACTCTCTGCTCAGATCTGGCTGACTCCTGGGATCCCACAAAGCACAGTGCTTCATGTTCTGCCTTCAAGGGCTCCTGCAACTCAGGAAAAAGACTCTGTAGTTGACATATTTCAAAATAAGGTGTGCGTGTGCGCAAGTGTGTGAGAGAGAAATCACTCAAATTTTGTATCCTAATAGGCCGAAACTTCTTATATGGATTTTCCTCAGATGCCATCATGTAATTTAAAATGATTATTTATATAAAACTAGCCTCAAGAGATAGCAGAGACTTAGAAACATTTATAATAGGTCTTTCTATTAATGAGGGCAAATGAAAAGTGAATTAAGACAAGAGGGCAGTGGACTTGTCAGTAACTTTCTGAGTTAGTCAACATTTTTGGAATATTCCCTGCCTGTGAACACAGGCTCTGGAGGAAATTCTAGTAGGTTTATTATTTACCCAAAAAGGCCAAACTGACAGAAACAATTGCATACTGGGCTTTCGTCAGATAGAGAATCAGAATGTGTGCAGACCTATCAATGCCAAATAAAAGGACATAAAAAAGATGAAAGTCAAGCACAGGGTCCTTGGAGAATTCCTGGGCAGGATGAAGCCAAGTGGAGCTGCGATGGGAGGCTACCTCTCAAATACGAGCACCTAATTTCTCCTGTTGGTTTCCCCCTTTCCTGGTTCCTACAAACTGATTCAGCCATTTGTGGGCTCACTGGCTCAGAGGCTCATTCTTTATCATCCATGTTTCAAAGACAGACACCCTCAGAGAAAAGGACTTCCAGCAGTAAGAGAGAGAACATTCTCTCCTTCCCAGATTAGGAAAAGATTCCCCAGACCTGTGCAAGAAGAGACAGACAGAGAGACCCACAGAGAATGTTTTTAATTAGTGAGTCAATGGCAGAAAGAGAACACGGTGAGTCCCACATGAAGAGTCTAGGGTCTTATTCCTGGTTAGGCTCCCAGAAAGACAGCAAAACCCACCAGAGTACTAGGGAGACTGAGTACAGGAGGACTCTACTTCTTGGCCTAGACAGAACCCCAAGAAGGAAGGAAGATTCTTGAGTGGAAAAGTATCTGTACATGAATCAGCAGAAGTTCCAGTGAATAATGAATTCTCTGTGGACAGATGTCATAAAGGACCAGGTGTTATCCAATACCATCTTATGTTGACATTACCCAAGCTACGTACATATCCACTGAAAAGGGAGTAAGAGGCTCAAGTTGAGCATTTCCACTCACCACAAAAGAATGGTGATCTACACTAACTCGAATTACAGAAACACACAATATGCGTTTGTGAATTTATTCTAGCATCACACCTTCTACAGGATAATTAGCTTCATCCATCTACAACTAGTGAAATGTCTACGTTTTTTGTGAAAGTCTAAGATAAGTGCCTTCTGGTACTTACTACTCACTACAACCATAAAGAAACCAAGGTTCAGGGGATTTAGGTATCTTGGCAAGGTCACCAAGCTAGGGAGAGGTGGACTAAGAACTCCAGCAATTGCCAGGTAACAGTCTGCACAATTAACCTTTGCTCTATTCTGACCTACACTGGAGAGCAAGATATAATGGCAAAATCCTCTGCCTTTGCCTCACCAAGCTTACAGTGAAAGAGGAGACTAGTCTTGTCCTCTTGGGTGCAAAAGCACAGCAGTCTGGATTATCATCTTTATGAGAAAGGAATCTTAGCTAGAAAATGAAAAACAGCCAGGTATAGATTTTTTTTTCCTTTAAAGCAAACAGTACTGGTTTGTAGTCTGACAAAGCTTTGCTGCAAACCTGGGTTGTGCCACGTACCATGTGTGTGCAATCTTGGGCTGGGTTTCACTTTCTCTTTATCTTCAAAACAAGAGTGACAATACCTACCTTCCAAGGTCAGGGTGAGAAGTCAATGACACCATGTGGATAAGGCATTCCATCAATGAGCTGGTTGGTGATTGATACACGACACTCTTCTCCCCTCACCCTAGAACAAGACCCAAGACTGAGCATTCCATCCAAAGCCATTCTCAGGAGATCCTGGTTGAGATGCCAGGCAAACCTTCCAAAGTGGAGGCAGAGCCAGTCCCCTGTCTTCTCAATGTCAGAGAGACACAACATGCCTTTGAACCACAGTTGACCCAGAATACTCTGAAGTTGCTCCAGAGTGAAACAGATATTCCATGCTGGACCACGGAGTCTGCCATCACTGACTTGGCTTCTCCATCCAAGCATGATCCGTCATCTACCTCTTGCAGTACCATTCTTAATGTAGCACTGAGAGGCCATGCTTCCAACTTCAGTGAGTATGCAATGAGTTCCCCTAAGTGAAAACACACAAGGATTTATAGATGGAGGGACAGAAAGACAGTAAGATATGGTGTTTTGTCTTTGGAAGTTCACATTCATGGGCAGAAAAAAAAAAGAGGTATAGAAAAAAGCAATCAACACAAGGAAGACTGATAAATTTCACAAGAGAGTGAAAGTACCATAAAACAGATTTGAACGGGCTACTGAGGAAGTAAGAAGTTTCATAGAAGAACTGAAATTGCAAGTGAGTGGTGTGTTAGTCTCTTCCCATAGCTGTGATAAAATACCTGGGGAAAAAACTTACAAGGAGGAAGGTTTCACTTTGGCTTAGTTTCAGTACATGGTCAATTGGCTTCATTGCTTTTGGACCTAGAAAGAGGCAGAACATCATAGTAGAAATCTGTACCAGAGAAAACTGCTTACTTCAAGGCAGCTGGGAAGAAAAGAGAGAGAGAGAAAGGAGTCAAGAATCTCCATGTCCCTGGAGGTTCCATTTGACCCAGCTATCCCTCTGCTGGGTATCCTTCCAAGAGAACTAAAAGAATCATATCACAGAGAAGTATGTGCACCCATGTTTATAGCAGCACAGTTTGTAATAGCTAAATCTTGGAAACAACCTATTTGCCCATCCGTTGGAAACTGGATAAAGAAGTTGTGGTTTTTCTATAAAATGGAATATTACTCAGCCATAAAGAGCGAGAGAATAGATTCATTCATAGGAAAATGGATACATATTGAAGATATACTCCTAAGTGAAATAAATAAGTCACACATGTGTAAATACCGAATAGTTTCCCTGGTGTGAATATTCTGCAACAATGCATAAGATTCTAATAAGATTACTGACATTTAGAAATTTGAAGAAAGGAGCTAAAGGTGTAGGGAAGGTGTGATACGTAGGGGAAGAACAAAAAGGGAAAAGAAAAAAATGTGAGAGAATGAAAAGATGAAAATAAAGTGTTTGTAGAGGGGGAGGGGAGGAGGGGGTGAAGGGAGGGCAGAGGTAAGGGGAAAAAATGAGAATCAAGACTTGCCATGTAAAGGTACATGATCCCAACAATGAATGTAACTGTACTGTATCCCTAAAATGTACCAATAAACTCAATAAAATTAAAAAAAAAAAAAAAGAATCTCCATGTCCCCTTCAAGGCCACGGCATCAGTGACTTCACTTCCACCGAGGATCACATGGTAAATGTCCTATCACCTCCCAACAGCACCAGAGGCTGGGAACCAAGCCTTGAACAGAGGAGCCTTTGGGGACATTTCATATACAAATTAAGGCAAGTGCTATGGCTGCACCTACATAGCCCCTGACAGGGGAAAAGGTGAAGTGGAACACTGCAGACCACAGGTAACAGCTTAAAGAACAGCAGACACTTCGAAACTTCATGGTGTATCTATGGACATAGTAATTATAGATGGCCAAATTACAGAGGGTTCCCATTGCCAGGCCAGGAATTGAGAATGTATATTATATGGAATAGACAGCCATCGTGGATTGTTTTCTAAAATGGCTAAAACTAAATTGGATGAGTAGGGACAGGTGTAATTATTACTGGCTATTATAACCAGAGAAACTAAGTACATCTTTCTGAGTATCACATGCTAAGGATATAGTATAATTAAAACAAAATTTTGACTTCTGCCTCTGAATTTAATACCCCCCCAAAAAAAAACTGGTTATCAATTTTGGATGCTAAATAAAGTTACCTGGAGAATGTTATATATCCCTGTGTCTGGATCTTACTTCAATAAATTCTGAGTTCTTGGATCTGAGCCAGAGCATGGGCACTGGTAATTAATTCCCCCAGGTGATTCTAGGGTTCAGACAAAGTTAATATTCATAAGCTGTGGTCCTTGGACTAGCAGTTTGAGGATCATCCATAACATTCTCAACAATGCAGAATCTCAGGGCCCAACCCAAACCTACTGAATCAGAATTTGCCCTTTAACAAAACCCCCAGGAGCTCTGTAAGTGTAAAGCAAAATGTGAAGAGCAACCATATAAACAATACTACTTCCTAACATCACCCAGTCTATGCTAGTCTGAAAAGGGAAAATGTAAAAACCCCCCAAAATCTAGATTGTTTTTATGAATCACATAACAAAAGCATGAGTCAACATCTCAAATTGGCCAGGGCAAAGCTTTGCTACATGACATCGAATGGCTGGAAAGGAAGAAAAAATGGGGAGAGGAGCATTTGTTTTAAGTGGTGAAATTCCTGACAGAAGCACAGAGTCCGAAAATAGTCTGAGACAGATGGGGTCAGCAGAAGCCTTCAGTGACCAGAAGCGGTGCCCTAAGAGGTGACTGTGACTTAGATTTGTCCTTGATGCAGTAACCCAGTCTTAGAGGACAGAGAGCAACACAGAGGACAGCGTGTGCTCCTGGGAGAGGCACAAAGCTTTCTCCTCCACCATCGCTTGTCGAAGCCATCTCATATTTACTGGAGTTTTTAACCTAAAACTGTAAGCTGCAATCCCCTCGCTGTGCCAAAGTTCAAAGAAAAAGCTCAGGACCAGCCGTAGGTAGCCTGTGCTGGAGGCCACAACACAGACACAGAGTCAAATCCTGAACTGTTAGCAACCATTACTAAGCACCACCCTGACTTTAGAAAATGATTATGAGATTCCAAAATTGTGTTTTGTGTTTAAAATGTAAGTCTGCCTGGTAAAGAGCCAAAAATGCTCAAGAGCACTGAGAGCTGGTGAGAACATTACAGCAATGAAGTGGCAAACACCAAATGATAACTCCTTTAGTGGCTTCCAAGATCTTTTGTGGAGACCACAATGAGGCAAAAATCAGGTTCCATATTGGGGAAGAGATGCCACTGAGGTCTTTGAAGGTGGCCTGTAACCAGGTCACATTTAATGAAGATGTCATTAAGGAATTCTGAAGCAACAGTTCGCCATTGCTTTCCTTCTCTAACTCATTAACAATGGCAAACACCCAAGTTACCACAGTGCTTATTTCTTTCATATAAAAGCACAATGACACCAACGGGTTAATCTCTCCTACCTGGAGAGAATTCTTCTAAAATGAACTGCTATCCAGATTCCGAAACAAAATGTTACCTGGGAGTTTTAACTCCAAATGTCACCGGATCTGCAAAAGTGTCAGCCATACCTGGACGCTGCTTAGAACCAATCTCCCCGTGGAGAGAAGCCAAAAAAGGGAAGCACAGCCTCTCACCACCACTTCCTGGGGACATCTGGCTCTTCAGCCATCCCAAGAAAGTAAGGGCCCAGTGCACTGCAGGTATTTTAATGTTTGTTATTAATATGTTAGGTTAACTACACAGGTTTTGTGAATCAAAAATATCCAGGTATTGGTAAGTTCATATGGCTCAACCTACTAACCAACAGACCAAAAACTGTTAGTATCAGGAAAAGTTGTGATGAAACCAAAGTGCTCAGACTGTCTTGGAAGTAAGATAATGGTATACTCTTCTTAGAGCTATACTTAATAAAAATGTAGAAAGCATTACTTTTTTTCATATTCTATAATACAAAAATTCCACATCTACAAATATATAATAGAAAGTACAAAGATGTGCTTCACAACATTTTTAAAAATAAAAATAATGAACATTTAAAAAATAATATTACTTGAGTATCTGGTAATAGAGAGTGGTGAATACCATTTCATATCTATAGAAAAGAATACAATACACCCATTAAAATTATATGTGAAGATCACTTAATAGCAGAAGAATACAAATAGAAGATAATATTGAAGAATACAAAATAGACAAAAATATTTTAAATATAAATTCTTGGAAATTTTATTTTCTTTTTCATGTCTCAAAATTATGTTTTAAAATTACATAAATTAGTATTTATAAATTTCAAAAACGTTAGAATCATCTACCCCACACACAGCTTGGGAGTTGAAGCCTGTGACTACACACACACCTACACACACACACACACACACACACACACAGCTTGACTGCATGTTAACGTGACATTATCATTCTAGAGCACTCTTGCCCAGGCAAATGTCCTGATTGTTCACTAGAAGAATTTCTTCAAAGAACTACCAACTCTTCCATGAAAGACCGTTGATTGTTTGCACCAATTTACTTGAAAATAAAAAATCCTCCCCTCATAGTTTCCAACAGTCCAGGACTGTTGCATCATAAACTATATCTGGTCCTATTCTACCCCACCTTCCCACCCACATACACCTTGGAAGATGGGCTGCCAACTTTGACTACCCAGTAAATTCTAACCTGGCCTTTCCACTCCGACATCTGCCAAAGTTCTATCCAAGTAATGCTCTCCCTACAGCAGTGAGCAACGAACCCAACTCTGTCCTATCTACAGGTGGTACAGGTGCTCTTATCTGTGGAGACAGCATACAGCAGTGGAGTACTTATGAGATGAGGTATTTTCCATGCATCTGGCACTGTATACTCCAAGCAGTAAGAGATTCACTAGGAAAATAAGCTGGTGAAAGAGTCAGTAGGACAATGAGTGCTAAAAGGAAAAGGGTTGGTAGTAGCACACCCCTATTCTAATATCTAAGCAGTGAGATGAGATGGCACAGAGAGCATGTTTGCCAGATGTGATAGGTAGAAAAAATCACAGGACAAACCAATGACTTCTGCCTTTGCTTAATCCTTCTCTTTGGAGCACAGTGAGATCTGTGATATGATATCACCACTGTGATTATGAGATTAAGCTTATATGGGAAAAGGAATTTTGCAGTTGACTTTAAGTTTATTCAGTTGGACTTTAATCAGAAGCCCTTTTAAAGGAGAGAATGTTCTCAGGTCAGAAGGTTTCCAATCATCTGGAAAGGAATGATATGAAAGAAGTCACATGGCAATGAACACTCTCAACTTCTGAGACCTAAGGGGACCCCCATCTGGGGATCCCCAGCAAAGAAACAGGGATCTCCACCCTATAATCATAAGAAAAATTCTACTTGACAATTCAGAATTCTATAACAAAATATCATAATTTACGTGGCTTATAAAACTATAAATTCATTTCCCATAATTCTGGATTCTAAGGAAGTCCAAGATCAAAGTGCCAGCAGATTCAATGTCAAATGCAGTTTTCTTATAGGTAGAAACTTCACTGTGTTCCCAGCTGGCAAAGGGACAAACACACTCACTCCTTCAGGCCTCTTTTATCAAGGCACTAATCCCATTCATGAGGGCACCATCCTCATAACCTTTACCTCCCCAAAGGCCCCACCTCCTAATACCTCACCTTGGAATTAGGATTCCAACCTATATATATATATATATATATATGGGGGGGCTTCAGTCTACATAGACCTTAATCCAAATGAGCCTTGAAGCAAATTCTTCCCCAGAACCTTCAGAGAAGAGCCCAAACCTAGCCAAAACCATGTCCAGGTTTGTCTTATGAGATCCCAAATAGAGAACCTGAGCTAATCGCTTGAGTATGTGCCTGCCTATAGTCCCAGCTACCCAGCAGACTGATGTAAGATCACTTGAGCCAAGGAGTTCAAAGCTAACCTGGCCAACATAGCAAGGCCAGTCTTTATAAAGTCATGCCAAGCGGAAAATCCAGTAAAGCCTTCTCAATCTTCTGATCTACAGCACTGTGAGCTGATAGATGGGTGTTATTTTAAATCTTTTAACTTTTTAGTAACTTGTACACAACAGTAGACACCAAGTGACACATACAAGTGCAAGATAAATCAAAGGATCACCAAGTACTCAAAGCTCAAGTTGGACCACATTATAGCAGTTACTCCCACAGTGACTTTCCCCAAAATCTCTTATATGGGAGGCCTGCGCAAATCAGAAATACGATCAGTGAAGATGAGCAGATGGAAGAAGTGATGGGCAACTGAGAGCGGAGGTGGACTGAAAACCAGGTGAATGGCACACATGAGAGCTTTTAGCAAGAATCTAAATCTCTCCTCTTCAACTCCATGTAGGAGGATTCACTTAGGGGCAAAATAATAAATCCTGCCCAATAGATGGTCAAGGTGCAGAATGGGAGGAGGGGTACAGGTGGGTTGCTGGGGTCAATGGCAAAATGAGAAGGTGAAACAGACAAAAGAAGGCTGGATGGAAGAGTTAACTAGGCAGATAACCCTCCCTGATCTCCCTAGGGCACAGTGCCCCTGCCTGAAACTGTGAAGCTTCCTTCAAAGGTCCCTCCCTGCCTGCTCTTCTTTGTCACCTTCTTACTCTTCTTCAAGGATCAGTGTAAGTCCCACATGTTAAAACACTTGCCCTAGGTAACCTTCTTGCATCTGAACTTAAATTTCCAGTGATCATGACCAATTAAATCAACTACTTCATTAGTTCCTCACTGCATCAAGCAATAGCACATCCTACTTTGAGGCAGTGTTAATGCTTAAAGAGTTCCTCCTCACACTGAGTCAAAATCTACCATTTAACAACCGTGCCAGGCAAAGAAATGACTCCCTAAGTCCCATTCCCTTCATACAAGTGGGAATAAAACAGTACCTTCCTTAAAAGATTGTTGAGAGGATTCTCTAAAATAGTCCAGGAGAAATGCTTTCCATTGTGAGTCAGGCCTTGAGAAATGGTTGTTGTTCTTGAACTGTTGAAAGGAAATGTTGGAATGAATCTATTACAGTGCCTGGTGCCCCGCTATCCTTCCATGAGTGGCAGCGAGTATAATGCCATAGTGATGGCAGCTGTCTGAAGCCACATGGATCTCCACTTCCTCTCTTTTTTAGCTGATACTTTCCAAATATATACTGACAGATGTGTAAGCTGGCTGAAATAGAATATATGATCAATTAATGTTATTGCCTCTATGCCATAGTGTTCTCTTGTCCAAGTAAATGCTCCACATAGCAGGTCATCTTCCAAATGCTCTCTACCAGGAGTATAAACATCTCACTCCAAACAAACCCCACGCTGAAGAAAGTTCTGCAGGTGTGAAGAATTATGCAGAAAATACAGAGCACTCATAATCTCTTTTGGTCTAGAAACAGTTCATTAATTTGGTGGAAATTTTTTCAAATATAAAATCAGAACCAAACATTTATGATATATATCCATTCACAGTTCTCCAACTTAATCTGAGATTATCTGAAATTTTTATTCTATGATCCACCCTACTTGTCATTTCTTCCCAGCTTTGCCATCTGGAAATTTGAGAGCCTGCTTTCTAAGTCTGTATCACTATTTGGCATTAATTTTGTCCATGCATCTGATTTTCCCAAAAGACCTCAAGATGTTTATAAATAATTTTTAGCAGTGAGAAATACACATTTAATATTGCAACCCAGCTCATTCACATATACATACTGATATAAACATTTCAAAAAATACTTATGTCTGATAAGCTCTGATATTGCCCATTCCATTGTTTAATATTATTATTAATCGAGACCCACCTGATTGATTTCACAACACATTGCCAGATCATGACCCATAGTTTTCAAAATATTATTCTACAAAAGCGCTTTTAAATTTTTTCCAGTGAAGTGGTAGATAAAAGTTCACCTGTACTCTAGGACAGAGAAGAAATCATTTCTTGATCTTTAAAACCCTTGTGCATATTGTATTCATATATCTATGTTTGTTTAAATAAAAAGTTAATAGACCTTTCCCTATTTTTTTAGTAAAATCTGTTATCCAGGAAGTGTTCAATTTTATCCTATGGCTTTGTCTGCCCTTCACATTTTCAGCATTATATTAGGAACCTGCTAATTGATGGGTACTCAAGCTTGAGAAGAAAAGCTCTGAGGTTGTAGAAACAGGGCTACTCACATGGCCACTCCACTAAGAATGAGTTGATTTATTGATACGCAATTTCTCTAAGTAAAGAAATGTATGTAAGATGGGTTAAAGTAAGTCTTCCACTAAGCAAACATTTGAGCTTTCCTTGGGATGGGAAGGGAGACAAGGGGATAATGAGTGAAAGATAGAACAGGAAGATAGACTTTGTTAGGAAAGAATTCTCCATGGATTGCTCCTATCTTTGTGTATCTTTCTTACAGAACCACTGACTGCCTTTTTCCTGGATTATCTTTTAAAGGATGTTTGTATTCAATCAAACATCCTTGAAAAACAATTTGCTTAAATACAGAGATAGTTTGCTATGGTTTATATCTAGATGTCCCCATATAGTCTCAGGTGATCACAGGTGGGGATTTTGGGGTGAATGGATTGTGGAGGAGTGATACTCATGAGTGGATAATCATCAGTGGATTTGTCCACTGATGAGTTTTTAGCTAAATGTGATGTTGAGAGATGGAGCCTGCTTGGAGGAAGTAGGTCACTCGGGGTGTTGCCCTGGAAGGGTCTCTCTCCCTCCCTTATTCTTTCCTTCACCATCTCCCTGCTTCCTGGATGACATGCCATAAGCTTCTTCTCCTCTACCATGCCTCTCTGCCATGCTATCCTGCCTTGCAGTCAGCCAACAATGGACCAAAACCTGTATGAACTCTGAGCCAAATTAAATCTCTCATCACATAAGTCATGCGTGTTGAGTACTTTGTCCCAGGAATGAAGGAAGTGACTAAAACATAGCTGTTTCTCTCTAGAACACAGGGCAGATTTGCTTACTGTCCAGTATAATAAAGATAATGCCTCCCTCCGGTGGTATAGTTAGGAAGGCTTGTTGCTCATTATAAAATAGTTGGGTTCCCCAAACTCAGGGTCCCTTTCCTGTAATGCACCCTATGTGTGCATAGATGTTCTCTTGCCATCTTTATATTCATTCCCTTGTGTAAATTTTAGCTTAGGAAACTGAAGCAAAAGGTGATACTTTTGTCTACTGATAGTACAATGAATAGTAAACTATCCTTTACCTCAGCCGTAGGAGTCGCAGATCATTTCCCAATATACCTGATTCTGTGATAGGCTACCTGTTAGCTTGCAAGCAGGGTAAAAGCTCATGTCCTTCAGAGTTCCTGATAGTTTTATGTTACTGACTCAAAAGGACAAGCCTATGCCTTGATGAAGTAAGTTTATAATTGATTACTTTTAATATATTCATTCAATAAATTAATATAATGTTGAGTGCTATTCAGTGGTAGGTAATTTCCAAGAGTCTAGAGAAAAACAGGCCAGCATTAGGTGAAACACATAACCCTAATAAAAGACAGAAGTTTCAAAATAAATCAAAATCTACAGAAAACAAGACAGAAAATACTCAAGTAGTCAAATCAGTAAACAAAATAATTAAGAGAACAGAAGTGCTAGAAAGCAATAGTTCTGGGTGATATTATGGAGAGTGATGAGGGAGATGCGGAAGGAGATGACTTGAGGCAAGGTGATTAAGAACTCTTAGGGTAGTGGAAGTGGAGCTGAGGTGTCAGTGATAAGGTAAGACAGCCGCAGACACTCCTGTAGATGCAAGAGGATGATGACGTATTCAGGAAGAGAAGGTCAAAAACCCAAAATGAGATGAGGCTGGAGAGTTGAGCAGGGCCAGGTCCTACAGAGCCTCAAGAGTCCCCAAAGGAACTTGGTTAGCATCATCTCCTCTCTAAATGCCCTCTGGCCACTCCCAGTACCCTGATGCACTCTTCCCCTCTGTGTGTGTCTGCCTGGCACATTCTTGGTGAGTTCCTTAATGGCTTCCTTGATTAGAAAATAAGCGGCAACTACCGTGAAGTTTAATGAGTGGCCCTCAGAAATATTTGCTTATCACTGCAAATATAAGGGACTTTAGAGAGACTGAGAATCTCTCAGGACAAGCTCCAACAGCAAATGTCAGATATCTGGTATCCCAGAGGAGGAATTTCATGGCAAATGCCCTGGAACTCTTCCTTTGACATTAGCAAGTGGGACCCTTTCTAGTCCAAGTTTAATTCCAGGGTGTAGACTTTATCTCTAACAGTAAAGAAATGAAAAGTGGCCTTCAGTGGCTTATGTAACAAGCTCCTGGTGCTTCCTAAAGAAACTTATTCAGTACTCACCAAGTAGTGACTTCCTGAAAAGGAAAAAGAGGAAACTGACCCAATATTATGTGATGAGGAGAGTCATTAGATAATTCTACCAATCCTCTGCTTCTATATAAAGCTCAAAAAATAGAGTAAAATTCATTTCATCAAAGTAACAAAGTTAATTTCCAAACAGACTAAACTAGCTTAATCTATTAATTTTAAAACAATGGGATACTCCAAGTTAAAAGTCTTTATTATGATATGGATGTCTAGATCTAGAAAGGTAGATATGTGTTAGAACACTTGCCTAGCACATTCAAAGCCCTTGGTTGAATCTCCAACACCAAAATGAAAGGAAAAAAGCTCAGTGTGATATAAATTTTTAAAGAATGGCTGCTCTATTCTTTCTAATAGGTAGAATGACTCAAGATTACCACTAACTCAAAATATCCAAAAAGATTCTGCAGAATACAATCACATGAATGGAATGTACAGTGATAACACTTGATTTAGACAGTGGTACAATTCATACAGTCTGGTTTTTATATGATTTGTGGTTCCTTTTAATTCAACAAGTTTCCCATAATTTCATTTGAGGTAGCTGCTTTCTTAGCAAGCAAACATTTCATAGGCAATCCACAGATATAACTGTGAGCCATCATTTTCATATGGCTATTGTGTTAGTCAGCTTTCTCCTCACTGGGACAAAATACTTAACACCCACAACTTAAAGGGGAGGTTTGTTTTGGCTCACAGTTTCAGAGGGTTTAGTCACTGGCTGGCTCTAAGGCAGAAATGACATGGCAGAACAGTATGGCAAAAGAAAAGTGTTCACTGCATAGTGGCCAGAAAGCAGAAAGAGGAGGAGAAAAGAGTGTACTCTTTCAAGTATACAAGAGTATACTCTTCCAGGTCACACCTCCAGTAACTTGCCTCCTCTGACCAGATCCCATCCTCTAAGAGCTATAAACTCATCAATGGATCAATCCAGTGAGCCAACCACCTTCCAAAAGTCCAATGTCTGAATACATGAGATTTTTGGGAAACACTTTAGGTCCAATAGCACCATATTATTGATGTCCAGTTGACGATGCTATACTGGAGTCTTACTCTCATTTAACCACAAGGAACGCTGTCTTGAGGAAACTGAGAACTACTGAAGCAGGATAGTCATTTGAATTCTCAGAGCAGGAAGTAGGAAAAGGCTGCCACCTTGCTAGATGGAGGTCTGCTCCAGAGACCTGGGCCAAGTTGGGTCTAAAAAGGTGTCCAGTAGGCACAGCTTTCACAGACAAGTTGTGGTGGACTGCAGGGCACAAGTTGAAGATCTGAGTCCCAATCAATTTTTCCAAAAGCTCAACTACAACAAACTAAGTTTCTCAAAATGACTCCATCACGGCCTCTATGCTTTCATGGTTGAAGAATGCGATGTTTTAAGGTTCAGAAAGATTTCAAAACTCCAGTAATAGGAATCTCCACGGCCATGTGAGTTTCTGAATCCAAATTGATCTCAGGCACACAGAAGGTGCAAAGCCAGGCTGCCACCTACTGACACACCAGGCAGTGGCCTGGCCTTGCTTGTTCTTAGGTACAATGGTGGAATAAAAGTTCAGTAGGGTGTTGAGTGGAAATGGTGGCTAAACCTGGGTGCTACTAAGTAAAAACATAACAGATAGGAGGTAGTGATTGATTTGAGCCTGGATGGTATGGTTTTTAATGGCTGAGATAACACACTCAGCCTGAACATATCTAGTGTCTGCTGACAGGTCAAAAATAGAAAAGGAAGTCTGTCAGGTTGCTACAGAATAGGTCAAATATGGGCTCCCTTGCAAAAGCCCTTCATATTTCTTCAGTGTAAGATGTTAGACAGTCAGCTTGCTCCACTGACATGAAAACTCCCTGGAGCCAGGAATACATCTTAATTATGTTTTCCTGCAAGCCAGACATCCTTCCACACAAAAGGCTCAAGAACAGTTTGTTAAACAAGTGTTTACAATTTTAATTATAGGCTGGGATTTAGCTCAGTGGTATGGCTACCTGCCTCGAAAGCAAAAGGTACTGAGTTCGATCCCCAGTAACACCAAAAATATATATACATATACAATTTTAACTATGATAATAATAAAATTAAAACTTAAATCAGTTGCCCACAAAAAATTAAATGAATCAAGATACCCTTGGGTTTAAATGGTGACCCTAAGAGCTGTGCCTGTTTGGTGGCTAACTTAACTTCTCTGCATCATTTTTTCATCTTTAAAATGAAGACATAGTGTATTAATTATGGTTTTCTTTATCAATTTGTTAGAAATTTTTTTATTTTTTATAATAATAAAATGAAGAGATGACCTACATGATTGATTTATGAGAATTAAATGATATCATGTATTTGAAGTCCTTAGCACACAGTAATTCTTTGTTTGCTTACTATTTTCTATTAGTGCATGTTTACAGGGCATAATGACTGCATTCATGGAGCAAAGTTGGTACATGCAGGTAATACATTTGGTTTTGTTTTTTGTTTTGGTTTTTGGGTTTTTTGTGACATGGTCTTGCTATGTAGCCCAGGCTGGCCTCGAACTCACAGCGATCCTTCTGCCTCAGTCTCCCCAGTGCTGGGATTATAGGTGTGCAAACCATGCCCAGTCACACATCTTAATTCTTTTATCATCCTCCTCTCCTTCCTTCCATCTCTCAGTCCCCTTCCCTTTTGCCAAAGATCATCTCTCATAAAAGAAAATTATTTAAAACATAAAGCAGGGCTAAGGTTTGTCTACCACCTGTCCTGACCCTGAAAGTAATCTCCCTACTCAAGATCCCCCTGACTCTGCCTGCCCTGACTATTTACAGAGGTTCTTGAAAGGGCCAGCAGCTTATCTCCACCCTAAGTGTGAGACCAACCCAGAGGACTGAGCAGAGCAGGTTAGGGAGGTGAGAAATTAACTGAACACTTTTCTTATTTTTAGTTACAAAACTGCAGGAACACAATCCTGTCGGGTTGTGCAAGTCTGGCTTGAAGGCAGAAACTCAGAGGAAGGACGGCTGACCATTAATCAGAAGGAAGCCAGGAAGGAAATTGAGACAGGAAATGTCAACAAGAAGATGTCCTTATCCTGGGCCAGCCTTAAGGTACATCCACAGCCCAGCATGCTAACAGCCAGGCTGACTGCAAACAAAGCCAGGAAAGAGGAGATGGCAAGCCAGTGAACGTGAAACCAAAAATAAATCAGCACATTTCCCTCCTAAGGCAGAGGGACTAGCTCCTCTTAGACTTGGCTCTCAAATTCTTGCTAAAATTCTGGGAATCCATCTTGACAGAAAATGCTTTCCTATGGACAAGCGTGAAAGCAGACACTAAAATAGTGGAGGAGGGAGTGTCAGATTATGTAACTTTTCTGAGCCTCCACTTTCTGATCCACGAAATGGAGACCAAAACCTTGCCTGTCCCTCCTTGCGGAGCTGTTAGGGAGATCAAAGGGATAATGATGGTGGATGTGAGGTCACCGTGACCCTTGCAGTTGTTCTGACCTTTGTCTTGAGAGAAAGGGAAAACCAGCACTTGAACACACAACTGAGGCCCCAGTCCAAGGCAGGGCAAACCAACCTGGGCCATCGGCCTGAAGCGCCCCCTACAGTGCAGGGTCACTGGGTCCCAAAAGGAACATGTGCATGTGTTTGATAAGCCTCTCAGGTAATCTTCCTTTCCTCTCCATTTGATTTTGTTAATAATTGGCTTTACCAAACAAGTATTCCTTTTTTTGAAAGAAGTTAAATTTGCTAGCATTGCAAATTAAGCCTTCAGAGAACAATTACATAAATACACTGTAATAGTTTCCATCCCTAAAGAATCTTTTATTCCCAATATTGTTTTAACCTTCAGCTATCATGGGAGAGGGGAGAAAGAGGAAGATTATAAGTTCGGGCTTGGAATCAGACCTGAGTTTAAGAACCATGTGATAAGCACAAATTACGTACTATTTTACGAGTTAACTTATCTATGCTTCAAATTGCTCAGCTATGAAGTGAGAAAAATAATGGTGTCAGGTTTGCTGTAAAGACTGATACAGGACAAATAACCCCTCACTTAAAGTTAGCTGGTAAATTGACAACACAACTACACCACAATGCTGAACAGACTTAACATTTTAAATAACTAAGTAGACTGATATTCATTCAGTATCGATTCTAGACCAAGAGGTGCCAGATTCCCTCTGACAATTAGTTTACCAAAGCTATCAAAGCTGGACCACAACTCAATCTAGTTGGTGAGAGAAACACAAACAAGTCACTGCAATCCTATGTGATGACTACTGACTCAGAAGAAAGTTCTAACTTCATTTGATTTCTGTGACAGATAAGGTGAAATTTCAACTCGATTGGCTTTGGGATCTCTATGAGAGATTGGTAGAGCACAGTTCTAGGTGGGTCTGGGTGGATCATAAAAGTGTGGCCTTAGGGTCTATTTCTGTTCCCTCGCCCCTTCCCCTCTGGCACTCTTCCCCTGCTCTGCTTCCTGGCAGCCATGAACTAAGTAGCTTTGCTCTGCCACACCCTTCCACCATGACAGTTCTGCCTTGTAGCGAGCTGACCATGGGCTGAAACCATGAGCTAAGCTACACCTCTCCTCTTTTAAGTTGTGGATGTTGTGTCCAGGCACAAGACATCTGACTAATACACTTTCCAAAGAAGGAAGTGATCAACATTGCTTTGGTACAGTTTAGATGTCATACAAAAAGAAATCCATATTAAATCTCAAAGAACAAGTAGTTTTCTAGGAAAAGAAAAAGAAGAAATGTTCTCAGCAAAACAATGCTCTGAAGCAATCATGTCACATTATGGTAAAGTGGAACAACTGGCTAAGGAGCATGACGCAAGCTGCAGCATCTGGGGCCAGGGAATTAGGCCAGGCCAGACGATACCCTATCCCACTCTTAAGAGCCTGGGTAGTACCATGTAGGAAACAGTTGGTTGTGAAAAGTTTCAAGCAAGGGAACAAATAATCAGTAGTATTTTAAAAAGATGAGCCCGGCAGACTGGTTGGGTTGGAGCATGGCCTAGGGACAAATCCATGGGTTAAAAGCCATTCTGAGAGTTCAGACAGGACAAGCTGAGCTGAGCTAAGGCAAATGGCAGGATGGCAACGAGGACAAAAGAGAAGGATGTGAAGAAGGTGTTACTCACCAGACACGGAGGACCTTTGAAATTATTTGAACAGGACACAAGAGCTGCAGTGGAGAGGGAGGGGGAAAAAAGGGAAATTCTGAATAAATGAGCCTTTGACAAAATTTAAGGTTTTTATTTTTAAGTTTTTAAAATTTACCCAGGTAATTTACTAGGTGCCAGGAATGAGGTAGTAAAGGACGAGCCCCACCATACTTTCCATCCATTCCCAGGTTCATATTCACCCAGAATTAGCAGAAGTTCCGCCCTCCATGTCACTCACGACAAGAACTTACCTGTCCCTCACAGATGAGAAAATAGGCTCTTGAAAAAAGGAAGTGAGCTCAGAGAAGAGTTTCCTTCTGCAGAACAGGGATGCCACCAGAATTGGTGGCTGGGTCATAGGCCTGCGTAGGGGACAGGAGTTGACTGGTGCTGAAGATACTGAGGATGCCTCAGTGGCACACGCGCACGAGTGAGGTGAGGTGTGTGCAGGCAGGAGGGGCCCCAGTTCACAGTGCCACAGAAGAAGTGAGAGCTGAGGCTTTCTCTGGCTGGCCTGGAGAACAGGAGGGACTGTGTCAAGCTTAGTGTCTGGACACAGTAACTTGTTCCTCCAGAAGGAAGAACCCCATCATCCTGTAGTTTAGGTGCTGGGCGGGTGACATTCCCAGAACCCTGCCAGGGCTGGCATCCTGGGCACACATGGCAGCCTGGGTTGACTGCAGAAAAGGAGTCCCCTTGGGTAGTAGGGTCCAACCACTGGCCTAGCGTCCCTCCTTGGAATAAGGAGAGTGTCAGGGGACCCATGCCATCTCTTCTCTTAATAACCTTGGTCTGTGTTAGTTTTTCATTTGCTGGACTAAGCCCACATTAAAACCCAAATTGTCCCATGATATGAAATTCGCATCAAACCCAGATTAGACTCACTGTCCCAGGTGAGTCCCAGCAGGAACCTGTCAGCAGGAGGGGTACATTATGTTTCTTGTTAACTGGGACTGTAATACACAGGTAGTTCCAGCTGAGATCAGCACCCTAGAGCCCAGCATAGACATGGGATCTATAGTTTTCTAGATCCCTATTCTACAGTGGGCTTATCACTGGATTTCCAGTGAGTACACAAGCTGAAAAACAAAAACAGTCACACACAGCCAAATTCTAAGACCCCACAGAAGCTGTGAAGCCCACTGAGCAGCTGCCTTTGATGTCAAGTAATATTTACTGGTGGCTTCTTGGGAAATTCCAAGAGGGAACAGAGGGGCTTTCTAGGGAATGGCTATTGTTTAAACATCTAGAACCTAAAGGTGGGGCTTGATTCTGAGATCCTTTTGCTTCCAACAAAAGCATGCCAGGTTCAGTTCTACCAGAAGCTGTAGCAAATGCCTGTGTCACAGGTAGTAGAAAGTGAATTAGCTTGGTGAAGACTCTACACATGTCCCCGAAAGGTGCTAAACTCACACCCCAACACATGCTGCCACTTTACGTCTTTCCCAAGTATCACTGTGCAGTGAACACTGAAGAATATCAGAAAGGTGCAGTTGGTGGCCACGTTGACAAGAACATAACCCTAGGCAAGACATCTGCTCCTCTCTTTTTGAACTCCATTTAGATACAACATATGGTGAAAGCACACTAAAAGAATAGCAGGTTCTCCGTGCTAAAGAGTTCAAGGGCCTCACAAAGCTAAATAGATCCAAGCTCAGAGAAAATCAGAGACCACCTTATAGTATTATCTGTATGCCTCTACCACTGGATGCCTGTGCTTTGTTGATAGAAACTGATGGTGACCATGTTTTCAGGGTACATCAGAGAGCAGTAGCTATCACTTAACTTGGAAGCAGGAATATGCCCATTTAAAAGGCTATGGTCAGAGAATTTCTCTTCTTGAAAGTCATAATCATGTCACAAGGCAAAGAGGAAAAATCCTTGGTTGTCCAGATATGAATCTGATTGTCCAGAGGACCATACAGGCTCTGGCAATTCCTTCCCACTCTCAAATGAACACACTGAACAATTCACCAAGGCTACATAAAAGTCCCTGGGAAAGCTCTGGCTTACTGTGTTTTATGAGGATCTTATAGGGATCCTTGTACATATGTGAGTAAAAAGCTTTTGAGTCATATGTGGGGTATCATAATCCATACTCAGCATCATTACTTTTGCAACCAGGAAGGTGATCCCTGATAAAATTGCTTAGTGATCTTTGGCCCTGAAAGACTGTGATTCTGAGACATCAATATCATGATTACTTTTTTCTTTCTATAATTGATATCTTTTTATGTAGGAAATCACATGGTTGGTTGAGACAATCAAGTAATTACCAACACCACAAAGGACCCAGCATAAATACAATAGCATACAGCCCCAAGGCTGTGTGCACTTACCTCTATTAACTCCAGCCCTGTTCTGAAGATTCTCTTTGAACTAGGAAAAAAGGCAGGGATAATAGCAATAGTAACTAAAGAAGCCAGCTAGATAAACGCTGTCAAAAAAATATGTGCCTTTCATCCCCAGCACTGCAGAAAAAGAAAAGAAAATGCGTGCAATACTGACACTAGTGTTTCTGTCTGCAGACTCACAGGTGTCTTCCGTGTGCTCCCTGCCTGAACCCTGAAGTCTTGTGTGACAAGCTCAAAGTCACTGCCAAACCCTAAAATCAATAGGCTGGTTTTGAAGGAAACATCTGACTTCAATATATTTTCATAGCCTATGTATCTATTGCCTATTTACTGCCTACAGAGTACAATGTTGTAGCACAAAGACTTTTTTTTTCTTTTGGTACTAGAAATTGAACCCAGGGCTTTCACACTGAGCTACATATTCAGTCCTTGTTTCGAACTTTTTATTTTTGGGACAGGGTTTCACTAAGTCACTAAAATGCCCCAGGCTAGACTAGAAATTGTAGTCCTCCTGCCTCAGCTTCTCAGAGTACTGGGATTATAAGCATGCCGTACCACGTCCAATGTGATATTCTTACAATATTGTGACAAAGAAAGCAACCTGCATAAACACAAGGGTCATCCTTGTACTGCTCACATCTGTTCAAAAACACCTATAGAAATTATATCCGGAATCCCTACCATCATTTGGAAAACTGGAACTCAATCATATTTTTCCATCTTAAAAAACAAAAAGTTTCTAGCATTTTTTTCATGACTAGTATAGTTCTTTGTCAGTTCAAGCTACAACCACAAAGTGTCTTAGATTGGGTGGCTTATAGTCAACAGACATTTATTTCTCACAGTTCTGGAGGGTCAAGTCCAAGGTCGGGTTGCCAGCATGGTCACATTCTGGTGAGGACCCTCCTTCACGTTGCAGACTGCTGCCTTCTCCTATCCTCACAAGATAGGTAGTGTAGAAAGCAAGCACACTCTCTGGCCTCTGCTTGTAAGTGCACTAATCCCATTCACAAAGGCCCCACCCTCATCGCTTAGTTACTTCTCAGAGGTTTCACTCTGATTTCAATATATGAATTTTGAATGTAAATAGCCTGTAGGAGTTGTTTTTGTCACTATTAACTCAAAACTAGGCTTGTCTTAGAGGGATCTGAAAGCTGCCAAGTGTGGAACATCTAAGATCTTTAAATACATGCACATTGAATATTCTTCATAGTCAAATTTAAAGCATACAGAATTTCAAGATGGACAATATCACACTGATTACCAAACTCCAGATTAACATTCTCATTCCACCTCTAAGAAGACACACCTGCTTTTGCTTACTATAGTTTAATTTCTTTAATAAGTACAAATTGGCAGATTACACCTTGCATAGTCACTGAATTTCAGTGTTTGGAAGCCAACCTACCTGTATTTCAACAACCTTGTCAGTGTTTCTATATCTAATCATCACACCACAGTGGCAGATGCAAAGGAGTGCAGAGCACCATGATTGGGAGTTTATAATCTTGTTGGCATAATAAAACAGATGCATGCAAAAAGTTAAATTACAAGAAATTTTCTATAATTTTACTTAACACTTTAAGATAATACCAGACGAAATGTCAACATTTGGCGCATGGCAACTTAGCAAGATTCAAACTCAGATCTGCCTGGCTCTAAACTCTGTTCTCTCAGCTCCACAGACATTTCCAGAAAGGTCTACCATGCTTGCTCTATCCACTAACCTTCCTGGAGTTTGTCTTTAATAAGATGTCTCTGGAAGGCCCAGTTGCTTTTTTTTTTTTTTTTTTTTTTGAAAGGGT
>NW_022900918.1:31618690-31637160 GCF_012274545.1 Fukomys damarensis
TTGTTGTTGGTTGAGACAGGGTCTCACTATGTAGTTAAGACTGACCTGGAGCTCACTATGTAGCCCAGGCTGGTCTCGAACTCACAGCAATCCTCCTGCCTCAGCCTCCCGAGTGCTGGGATTACAGGCATGCACCACCATGCCCGGCCCAGTTGCCTTTCAAATACAGGAGGCATGAGGCAGCTGTGACATGTGGGGACCATGAGACCAAGCTAAGGGGTGGATATGCCACAAGGCTTCTAGAATATTCCTCCCAGCAGGGACATCTCATGGCACCTACTGTTTCAGAATGATAAGGGAACACAGCAAACTGATAATGAAGTAAAAGCAATAATCAGCTTCTCTAAATGCTTGCATGTGAAGGTCTGGGGCTGTTTTAGGAAACTACTCCTTTAAAGATTACCCATTATTATGATTTAGATCTAAAATGTCTCCCCAAAGTCTCATATGTTTGGAAGGTGATTAGATTATGGGGACACGATACTCATCAGTGAATTCGTCCATTGATGGGTTCCAGAGCTGAATGTAATGTTAGGAGGTGGGGCCTGGTAGATGGTGGGTTGATGGGTACAAACAGGATAGGTGTATTCTTGTCCCATTATTTCCCTTTCTTTCTGCTTCCAGTCTATCATGAGGCAAGCGGCTTCCCTCAACTAGGCCTTTTGCAATGCCATATCTGCTATGAAGCCAGCCAACCACGGACTGAACCCATTGACGCTGTGAGTCAAAATAAACCTCTCCTCTTTTAAGTTGTGAGGGTCAGGTATGTGGCCCCAGTAACAAAATAGTGGCTAGTAGTTCCACCTTGGTCATGTACTTCCATGTTGTTTGCTGGCTCCAAGGTAGAAAGGGCATGGTGGAAGGGACTGGTGGCCAGAAAGCAGAGACCAGAGGGAGGAGTCTGGGAGGAGATAAACCCCTCCAGGTCACACCCAGTGACCAACCCCTAGCCAGGCTTCACCTCCAAATACCAAGTACCACTCCTAACAGCAAGAGCCCCATAGTCCATTAACCTTCCACAAGCTCTGCCTCTGAGTATCCGAGAGTTTGGGGGGTTATTCTGATCTAACCTGTAAGAGCCTATGTGCCCAAGAAACTTTTTTCCATAAACAGATAACCATTAGTTCTTCTCCTTTATGTAAAAACTTCACATCAAGAGTCTTTGGGGGTGTAAATAGAGAGAGCCCAAGCAATATACAGGGCAGACAGAACTTGAGGCAAATAGGTACAAAGAATTCAAAGGGTGTCTTAGTTACTTCCTTTGTCACTGAGACACAATACACAAAACCCACGACTTATAAGAGGAAAGGTTTATTTTGGCTCACAGTTTGCAGAAGTTTTAGCCCATAATCAACTAGTTTCAAGACAGGGCAGCATGGCAGAGGGGCATGGCAGGAGAGAAAGAGCTCATGGTATGGTAGAGGGAAGCAGAGAGAGGTCAAGGGAAGGAGGAGGGAGATAAACTCTTCCAGGCCACACCTCCTCTGACAAGGCCCTCTCTACATCACATTTCACTGTTCACTGTGATCACTGTGATCACTTAAGGCTTTGCAGGGACATCTAGGTATAAATCATAACACAGGGGTAGCATGGGGCTTAACATATAATGAAAACATTAATTCATTTTTCTTTTATTTGAAAAAGATATATGCAAATACTCTAGGATTTAACAGTCATTAACAACTTTTACATGCATTAGTATATACTATTAGGTCAATTTCCTAATTCACAGCAAAGTGTTTTGACAGAGGGAAGATGAGGAGAGGCTCAGCGAGAGTTAGAAGGTATCAAAAGCACACCTTACTGACTGTGGACCATCAAGATACTGCTGGTCAGTTTCGTTTATCAAAAACCAAGCATCTGGGACACACACCGTGATCCTGGCACTGTATAGACCCCAAAGACATAAGGAAAAACAAGACATAGCCTTTCTCTTCAAAAAGATTACATTCTGGTAAACAGACTAACACAGAAACAAGAAACACTGAGCAATATAATTAGTGCTACAGTCAAGCCATGGGTATTTATGCGATCTGAGGAGAGGAGAATTGCTATTTGGAAGTGTGCTGGATGCCCCCATTTGCCTCTCCACATCAGCTTTCTACACTTCTGCACCCTGCAAGTAGCCTTGCTATAACAAACAGCCTCCACATGCCACACTGTGATTTCTGTCCTCCGGTTTCTATGTCCCTGTGTAACTCCCTCTCACACTGTATGACTTTTCAGGGCAGGTCTCATAAAACACATCACAGCTTCTTGATCTCTCTCTCATCATCTGCTCTGGAGAAGCAATCTGCATGTCATGACGACATTCAGGGAACCTTATGGAAGGGCCTCTGTGATGAGGGACTGAGGTCTGCAGCAGAAAGCCATGGGAGTGAATGATCTTGGAAGTAAATTCTCTTTCAGGCCTTTACAGTCTCAGATGACTTCTTAATTGCAACCTTATACAAGACCATGAGAAAGAAAAAAGCAATCAGAATTCCTTCTTCACAGAGGCTATGGGACAATGTTCGCTATTTTAAACTACTAAGTTTTGGAGTAATTTGTTATAAAGCAATAGATGGCCATTGTTGACCTTCTGGACTGCCCATGTCTGACCTCCAGTTGGGTTTAATTGATGTATTAGTTAGCTTTCCCACTGCTGGGACACAATACCCAACACCTACCTCTGAAAAAGAGGTTTAATTTGCCCCATGGTCTCGGGATTCAGTGCATTCTTGTTTCCCAGGAAGAAACACCACAGTAGAAGAGTCAGGCAGAGCAAAGCTGCTTCGTTCATGGCAGCTGGAAATTGGTGAGGGACCAGGTATGGACCCCAAGGTCACACCTCTATAACCCACTAGGACAAATCCAAAGTGTACTTCACTAATCCCTTCGGTGGCTCTCAGGCCAGTCAAGTTGACACAATCAGGTTTAACCATCACAACTGGCAAGAGATACGAAGAGAGTAAAGGTGTAAAGGTTACAAAGCAGAGCGAGTTTGGGATGTTTGCTGCCCCATCCTCCTCCCCACTGAGTCACTCACTGCATGTTGGCCATGAAGGTCTCACTTTCAATTTTATGGTTTCCCTACTCATAGCCACTGGTGCCAGGTCCTAGTGACGACTCTGTTCCTTCTCTTCTCAAGCCCTCGTGTCTTTTCAAGCTCCGAGGTCCCACTATCCATCCCTTGTAGTTTCCACACACCCTGACCATAGCTTTGTAATAGGCCATTTATAAACTCTCCGCAAATTACCCAATTTGCATGTGCATCTGTTTCCTGCTGTAACCATGACTGATACAAACAGTGAGAATAGGAAGGCTCAAAAGAAATGGTGTTTGATCTGAGACTTGGAGAAGGAAAGTAATCTTGTCAAATGAAAAAGGAAGATCAACCATGCTCTCAAATCAATAGCCACAGGCAAATGAAGCGTCTAACTGCAATGCCTTGTGCCCATAGGTGGTCAGTTCTAATAGGACACCACTCACAGTACATCGAGATCATGATTGTTACACTGGATTTTGGTCCACATCCAAAGGTGAGCATGAAATATTATTTTCTAAATTTTATACAATTAAATTTCTATTTCAAATAACTCATTCCATAGCAACAAGACTTAGTCAATTTGAGACTTCTGTTCTTCCTTGCTTGTCTAGGAAGGAATGGGGCAATAAGAAACTTTTTAAAGCTCAATTATTATTTTTAAAACCCCCAGATAAATTCAGTAACATTCTATTCCTTCTGAGTACACTACTTCAGCTTTTGTTATACTTCGGTATAGTGTGGACTGGGGTTCAGTATTCCCTACTTCAGAGTTCTGCCAAGCAGATAATTAGGCCAAACACAACTGCAAGAGCTCATTCAAAACTTGGAAGAGAGCAAATCACTTTAAGGACTTTAGCCCATTCACTATTTGTATGCAAGTAAGGCTGCTAATTATAAATAAGCTTTATCTGCTCAATACAGCAGCTCCACAGAACTTCCCCTTGGAAGTTTTCTGTCAGAACTTTGTGAAAATGTACAAAGCTTTGTGTTAGTTACTTTTCTCTCATTGCTGAGAAAAAATACCCAATGCCCAAAGTTAAAGGAGGAAAGGTTTATTGAGCTCAGAGTCTGTAGAGGTTTCAGTACAAAATCAGGGTGGCAGGGGGCAACAGTTCATGCCAGAAGAAGACAGCAAAAACGAGAGACCTTACCACATCTTTCTGCCCTTTCGTCCCATCCAGACTATCAGGATTAGGGCAATGCCAAACCACTCACTCACATAGTTTAGCCACACACCATTAATCCCAGCGTCACACACTGTAAACTCAGCCCCACCTTACAACTGCACGAGGCTTTGTGGGGACCTCTAGACACAAGTCATAACGAACTGCTGCTTGGGTTTAAAGTATTACCCTTTAAAACTGGCTCTAACTCAGTCTGGTAACTAATTTGCAATGACCTTCCATTCAATTAGTGATCATCAAGAGGCTTAACCACAAATATAACAGGGGTGATAGAAAAAAAAAAAAAAAAGAGGATCTCCAGGCATGAGAATATAATCTCTAGGATCAAGGAGGCATAGTAAAATCTTATTTTTTTCCTTCTGTTACTGGGGATTGAACTCAGGACCTTGCATTTGGAAGGCAGGCAGCAGAACCACTGATCTAAATCCCTGCCCCTGAAATCTTTTGAAATCCAGATTATGAAAAACCCTTGAAATAATTAAATAAGAAATGAAACTTATTTTAAATTGTATCAGCTGAGTTGAAGAATTTACATAATAAGTTTACTGATTGTGACACTGTAAACAAGAAGAAAATGGAAAAGGCCCTAATGTTTGTTATAAAGACACAACTGAATGCAACATTTAATATGATGATCCTTGCTTTATACCAGAGATAAGGCTTAGAAATCCTGGTGCTTAATATTGCCTTAGCATCTGCTTGGAATCCTTTATTTCTTATTCTGCTTTCACAGAACACCTGCCGAAGAAGCCACCAAAATTACAAGATCACTTGAAGCCAGGACATACGCTAATATTTTTACATCTGTGCACTAATATCAAATATCCTTCACAGAGTGGGTGAAGGGAGGATAGGGACAAGGGGAAAAAATGAGAAACAAGACCTGTCATGTAAAGGTACAAGATCCTAATAATGAATATGACTGTACTGTATACCTAGAATGTACCAATAAACTCAATGAGGAAAAAAAAAAACAAATATCCTTCACAAAGATTGAACTGACAGAACAGGCAATAATATACAATAGAGCAAGCTTTTGCCCCCCGCCATGCTTTTTTTTCCATAAAATGTTCTGTTCTAGAAATGTAACCATTTGTTCCATATGGTGTTCCTGCCCCATGTTCAGTAACTGTTTGTGATGCCCAGAACTTGCTCAATGTATGAAAAGTGTTTGTTCTGTTAACTCCAACCGCACAGTCAGCTAGTAACTTTCAGATTCTCAAGTCTTAAAACTGTTGTAACTGTAACACAGAGCTGTAACCCTTGGCTCTAATACTGAACTGTTCAGCTTTGCCACAGCAACAGTTGTACCACAGAAGATAAGACTATGCTCTTCCTAGCCAGCCATACTAAGAAAAGCCCTGGGGATTTTGCATCTAAGGTACAAGAACAGTTCTGATTTAAAATGTTGGCTTCTGTTATCATCACTGGTGGGCAAAGAAGTCTCCACAGTGCCACTGCTTGGATGAGGAGGGAAGAAGACACCCTCCAGCTTCCACGTAAACACACATCCATGTTTCACAAGCAATATGACCCATTATCTCCACCAGATTAGAAAAAGTATGCTGCGGAACAAATAGCCTCTAAATTCCTGTGCCTTCAAACAACAAAGATTTATTTCTCACTTGCACAACACATTCTGCGTTATTAGCTGAGATTCTATTTACAGTGAAATCCAAGCTGATTGAGGCCAACCATGTGGAACGTTACCAGCTCTATCCCCAACAGCACTGTGTTCATATTTCATTAACCAAAACTTGTCACTGGAACATGCCTGCGTTCAATTCTGCCATGCCATGAAGGAATTAAAATCAGAATATTTGTGGAAAATCCTATAACCATTCATCCCTTTGAAAATTCCTACCTAGTCCTGCTGGGAGATCATTAGAAAAATGAAAGGAAACAATAGTAAAGAGCCTAAGAGCAGACAGAAGATGCAGAGATGAGAAAATGTTCTGGGGAGAGATGGATTTGTAGAGAGGAGTCTTATTCACTCGTATGACCTATATTTAGATTTTGACAGTTGCATATGCACCAGCAATCTCTCTTCTCACCTTCTCCCTACTTTGGCTCTTCAACTGGTACAGAGTGACAGTCAGAGAGGGTGGTGATAAGCTGACAAGACAGCACCATGCTTGTGTGTGTGAATGTGTACGCTGTATGAAAGCTCTGTCATGAGAGGAGAGTTGTTTATTAATCCTTAAAAAAATGACCAGCTTCCAACTGTCTGAGACTACATGACTGCTGCCAGCAGCTCTCATCATAACCTTTGTTAAGGGCCTTCACCTCATTCTCACCACGAGCTCCTTGGCTGAGGAAGAAGGGAAAGTTAAGACATTCTGTTCATGTTCAATATGCTGGAGTATGTGAATCAAAGTACCTCAGACATGAGGATGGATGCTCAGGTCAGACCCGGGAAACAGAATGAACACTCCAGGCTTAGATGCTCCTGCCAAGTGGGATCTTGTGTTATATTAAATATGATTTTTAAATGTTCTTCAAAAGCCCATGGGCAAAGGATGAGCTATTCCATAAAAGGTGTCAGAGAATGGAGAAGTCATTTGGGGGAAAATCCATCTAAATACCTGTTTCAGCACCTCATTCACTGATATAAATTCTATCTGGAATAAGGAGAGAAAATTTTGCAATTAAACTCTAAAAGAAAAACCTTGGAAGAGAGCATAATATTTATGCAATATTTGGATGGGAAGGACTTTTAAAACAAAACCTGTAGAAATAGAATCACAAAGGAAAAGATTAAGAAATTTAACTGCATAAAAAATTTAACTTACATGTCAAAAAATCAAAATTAAGGTTAAGTATTAAATGGGGTGGGGGTGCACCTGCTAAGATAGGTGAAAGATTAATATCTTGAATATATTAAAAGCTCATATAACTCAAAAACACATGGTTAAACAAAAAATTAATCTCTATTAATGAACAAAGAAATGGAAGTTTAAAATAAAACATAGGTACTATGTTTACCTATCAAATTTAAAAGCTTATAACTCCCAATACTAGTGAGGACTCAATGAAAGTAACACTTTCAATGAATAAAAAGGAAATATTGTGTATTAAAATGTCAATAATGATTACCTTTGGGTGATTTTGTACCCAGGTCTATATTTTAGTGCTCTTAGTTTTCTATTACTTAATTGCTTTATTTTTTAAATCAGTAAGGGACTTCCACTTCCTGCCAAGATGAAGTAATACTGGCATTTAATTTACTCTCTTATCTCAAACAGCCAAAGAACTGAGCAGTGCATATCTATAATCCCAGCACTCAAGAAGCAGTGGCAGGAGGGTCACCATGAGTTTGAGGCCAGCCTGGGCTAAGTAGTGAGTTCAAAACCAGCCTGAACAATATAGTGAGACTTTGTCTCAAAAATGTTTTTTTCAATACAGTGGATAACAGATAACAAAGGAAAGCAGGGATTGATGAGACAGAAAACAAATAAGGTAAACCACAAGATTTCCTAAATTATTGCCTTTAGAATTTCCACTTTGCAGAATAGGGAAAGAGAACCAGAAGCCAGCCCAGCAGACTCTTTAAACCTAAAAGATTAAGTTAGGAAGCTAGAGAGACCAAGCAGGTAAACTGGCAGAACAGAACAAGAGAGAGGCAAAAGCTGTCAAGACAACTCTAGAGGTCTTCACAGGGTCCCACCAAAGTATTCTGCAGAGTCTTGATCACTACACACACGTGAAGAAACCCCCTAATGTCAAGGAAAGGCACATCCTACCAGATTTAAGGGAGCACATATCCAATACATAAGGACTAACAATCATGCCTGCTTTTACCAGTTATACTGTAACACTTCATAGGGTACTAAATAGAGCACTCAAATGGTTTCGTCTCAGTCGTAATACAAAATAAAACTTAAACTGGTTGTTCTTAGCTAGGAGTAAGTTTTACTCCCAGATGACACTTAGCAATGCTTGAATACCATTTTACTGTCACCACTTAAGGGTCCTCCTAGTGGCAGCTACTGGGTGGAGGCCAGGAATGCTGCTAGAAATCCTGCAAAGGATTATCTGCTACAAAATGATAACAGTGCAGAGGTTGAGAAATCCTGCTGTGGTCTAAATGCTTTTTAGACCAACAGTTCAAACTGTTCCCAAGTAACTTTTCCAGAATAAAGTTCAAGAACATTTATGCTGTACTGAATGCACTGAATCCAGTAGAAAGTTACCAGGCATGCAAAGGAATAGAAAAATATAACCTTAATGAGGAGAGAAATCAATCTATTCCAACTGAAACAGAACTGACACAGATATTATATCTAGCAGATAAAGCATTAAACAATTATCATAACTATATTCCATATGTTCAAAGAGTTAATTAAAGACATAGATGGCATTAAAAGGATTGGACTTCTACAGAGGAAAACTACCATGTCTTAGATGAAAATTATTCCGAAGAGATTAAAATCCAAGAAAGATTTGCAGGGGCAAAAAGGGGTTTTTAAACTTGATGAAGTAGCAATAGAAACCATCTAAAATGAAACAGAGAAAATGCCAAACTTTTAAAAATAAGCAAAATATCAATGAGCTGTAAAACAATTTCAGGTAGCCTGATACATATTTAATTGATGTCTCCAAAAAAGTGAGTCAGGAAAAAATATTAGATTATTTCCAAATTTGATAAAAAGTATAAATCCATCAGTCTAAGTCCCAAACAAAATAAACTAAATGACAACTATACCAAAGCTGTCATAATTAAGTATTAGAAAGAAACTGCAAGTGACAAATAAGAAAGCATAAAAGAAACCAGAGCCCCCCATCAAAAGCAGGTTAAATACAAAGGAACAGAGAGACTGATGACAGAAGACTTTCCATCAGAAACAATGCATACAAAAAGAAGATGGAACAACATCTTTAATGTACCTCACCACCACCCACACAAGAAACCTGCCAGCCTAGAACTCTATGCCTAGCAAAATATCTTTCAAACATGAAGATTAAACATAAAATCTTTCAAATATAGGAAGTTTGAATGACTTTCTCACCAGCTGACCCACACAAGAAATGTCAAAGGCAGTCCTTGAGACAGAAGTTACCACCAGATAGAAATACAATCTATACAAAGAAATGACAAGTACTGAAAATGTAACTACACAGTGTTCTGTAACTTGCCTCCAAAGTCTGAAAATGACAGACTCCCAGATGTTCCAATGAGTGCAAAGTCACTATTAGGACCATTCACTGAAGGTACAGAAGGAAAACACACATCAGTACCATTGAAAGTCAACTCTTGATCATCCCAGTGCATTAGAAAGGAAGCATATGTGCTACAGAATGGTATGATTGTAGCAACTGTTGAGAAATTTTTTTTTTCATAGCAGATGGAGTTTCATGGAATTTATTATCCTTATCTTTAAGAGATTTTGCTCATAAAAATCAGAATAAAGGTATTCTTTTTATATTAAGGCTACAATAAGTCAAATGTTTTATGATTCCTCCATGGTCAGCCAAACAAAACACTCAACTAGGTTGGATGAATTTCATGTAAATTCAGAATGTAAGTCTTCACTGATTCCTTAAGCAAATAATTCATTCACTGGCCCAACATACATTGAGCACCTGCTATGTACCAGCCTTATACATACAACAGTGGAGACAAAAAATGTAATTCCCAATCTTTTGGAGCTTATATATTTACAATCCTATTGATTTCAGATCTCTAACAGGTTTACTACATTTAAGAAAAGCAAGCCAGATAAACAAAATGTATAACATCTCTAAATGACTCCAATAAATCTCCTCCATCCTAAAAATTTCTTACTCCTCCAAAGTATTCATGTATGAATATCCATCATCCCTCTATATTCAGGCTTTTTCCTTCAAACAAATATCCACACACCCAGAGTTGAAACTGAAATAGGGAATTCAGTCTAGGAAAGAAGGAACATGAAACCAAATTAGTCATTTTCACCTTCATCTGTTGAATTTCATACAGCTTTCTTTGCTGTGATCAGATTCTAATGAGAAGACATCTGGGCTGAGAGATCGCAATGACACTAGATGTTGAAGGCAGATAAACAGAGCCACAGGCTGGGGAGTATGACTACAAACAGCCACAATTGTGTGCAGACCAGAAACGGACCAGAACATTCCCACAGCAGCCTTTAATGGGCGCTCACTCAGGCAGCAACTGCACTTTTCTACCCTCTTCCCATAGCAATTTCTCAGTCATGATTCTTTCCTAAAAGAGTCACAAATGTCCAGTGTATGGCCAGCTCTACTGTATTACATATTTAACGTATTTTCATTTGTTGAGCCTTTGTATTTTCCAATAACTCGGCAAGGCTCTCAAGAGGAAGGGCTCTGTTTTCCTAAATCTTTTTCAGAGGCAGCTTGGCAAAGTGAAAATAGTGATCAATTGATTCAAACTTGCCCCTGAATATTATTTGTTCCCTATAAACTCATGTTGAAACTTGATTCCCAGTTTAACAGCATTAAGAGGTGGGAGTTTTAAGAGGTGTTGGTCATAAGGGCTTTGCCTTCATGAAGGGATTAATGCTACTCTCGTGGAACTGGGTTAATTCTGACAGAGAAGTGTGAGGTCTTGCTCTCATGAAACTGAATTTGTTACCAAAAGATTGGGTTGTTATAGAGAAAGGCCACCTCTCATTTGGTCTCTTCCCTACACACCCTTTGCTTTTTGCCTTTCTATCAATGTTATGACACAGCATAAGGTGCCTGCCAGATGCAGCTGCCTGATTTTGGATTACCAACCTCCAAAACTACACTGAATAATCTCCTAATCTTTTTAAATCCCTGGGTCCCAAGTATTTTGTTATAGTAACAGAAAACAGCCGGGTATTTAGCTCAGTGGTTCCGGCACCTGCCTCATAAGCACAAGGACTGGAGTTCAATCCCTAGTAAAAAAAAAAAAAGAGAGAAAAAGAGAGAGAGAGAGAGAGAGAGATAAAAAAAATTTAAAAAAAAACAGACTAAGATACTCCTTGTCCTCCTTTTAAGCATATAATCTTGGGTAAGCCTCCACTGCTATCCATAAAATGGAAATGATAATGCCTTTTTGCCAGACTGTTATGGGAAACCAATGACATAATAAAAGTCATGTTTTATAAATTAAAAAATCTCATATAAGTTCCAAAGACGCATACCACCACTTTCTGTACATAATAAAAAAACATAATATTTAGTGTATGATGCCAGGTATTCAGCTAAATGCTTTATGTAACAACCCTGTAAAGTGAATAGTGTTATTGCCCTCATTTTCAGATGGGAAAACTAAAAGACAGAGGAATAAGTGGTGAATTATTTTGTCATTCCTTTTATTTGTGCTTTTGATTGTGCCTAGCAGAATGCATATATGTGTGTTACAAGCACTGGTTAAGCCTATTTATAGCATTCACGTAGGGAAACTGCTCTCCTTTACGGCCTCCCCTATCGTCATAGGCTTCTACTGCAAGCTTAAGTCTAAAGAACAAGACTTCAGAGTCTATCCAAGATCCTGTAACTGTCTGCTCTGTGTAACAGGGTGTGACCATACCTACAGCCAGGTACCATTAACTTTTTCTTTCAAAGCTTTATACTCTTTGTAGCCTTAGGCAGGGGTCTGGAAGACTAGGGGGTCTTCCAGTGAAAGGATCTCCCACTTTTCTGGGTCCTGGGCTTCCCTCCGGTGTGTTCCGGTGCAGAATGAGGAGATCAGAAATGGAAGTTGTGAGAAGCAGAGGTTTATTTATAAGATAACAAAAAGCAAAGACAAAGCTATAGGGGTAAACTGGTCCCAGGTATGCTAAGGGTTATGGGGTTTTCACTGATTGGTGTACTCTAGGCCAATCTTAGCCTTTGTTGCTGGAATGAGCAATTGCTGGGATGAGCTGTTGCTAGGGTGAGCCACTGCAGAAGTAAGCTAAGGGTCATGGGGTCAGGGGCTTTTAGGGAATGTAGGCAAGTGATAACTGTCCTATACCTGCAAAGGTTTCCAATAAGCAGGTGGTCATTTCTATAGCCATCTGCCACATCACACAGTACGTCCCTGCCTGTCTCCCCTCTAACTCTCTCTGCATCTTTGTCACTAACTGTAAATAAATCTCCATTCTGGTGAATCGTGCTTAAAAGCACACATCTGATTTTCTATCTACTTCAGCATCTCACCCTGGAAATGCAGGGCTAAGCAGGCTAGCTATGGGGTTTGCATTGACCTCCTGCACATCTCATGGTGTTGACCACTTCCTCAGGCCCTTGAGATGCTTTATTCTCCAAAAGCAGAACAGACACTGTGTTCATCAGAAGCATAGCTCTGTATGGGTTTATCTTCACCCTATAATACAAATTTCTGGTTTCCATATTTCTCTGTTTATCTCTATCCTGTAAGATAATTTATCTTGTTTAGCTGCAGGTCCAAATATGAAATATGCTTCTTTGCAGGCTTGAGTGTAAAAGGAGCACAAACCCAGTTTGTTTGTCTCTTTGACTTCCTGTGCTTCCTCATACAGGTTGAGAGCAATCTTATTGGATCTCCTAAAGTAATCTCCCCAAAACCAGAATTTCAGAGATGACTTTTTACCAGTGAGGAATCAGAGGCCCAGAAAGAGGGTGTGGCTTGTTGGCAACAGAGATTCATGGGACTTCTGCCCACATGAGTCCCCATCACACCATGTTTTGTCACCCTTAGGGATCTCATTTGGTCCTAATTGAGTCATCAGGATCCCCATGTGGTGTTGGTCATGGTGGTGTATGCACTCTGGAAGGCTGAGACAGGAGGATTCTACATTTGAGCCCCCATTCTGGCCAACTTAGCAAGACCCTGTCTGAAAGAAAGGTGGGGGAGTGGGCTGGGGATGCAGCTCAGTGCAAAGACCCTGGATTCAATCCCTAGTACCCAACTCCCCCAAAAAAGATCTCCATGGGTCCAGTAAGGATCCATTTTCACCTTGCCCCGATCATTGCAGATCGCCCTAAGGAACAAATAGGAGCTTCTGGAGATTCCAGCTTCTGTTAAGACCTCTTCAATCACGTTGACCTAATGAAAATTTGAATAGTGCACCAAGTTCAAGAGTTTGAGATCTCTAGCAGCTAATCATATCATCTTGAGCAAGGAGGGCCTCAGAAATCAAGGATACTGAATCACTTCATTCGTAACAAGCTGGCAATGGTTCTCACTCATCCTGGGCTATGGCAGTTTTCTCCTCTCTTGCCTTCCTGGTTCCCATCTTGAAAATATCACAGGAGATGAAATTAAAGATGTCACTGTCTTTTTCTTCACTCCTGGGAGAGCTTATGGGCAGGGTCCTGCTGGATAACAGGACCTTGAGTTCCACCTGGTATAATCCCATCCACTCTGGATTCTGAGAAAAGCATTTGCTTCCATGGAGTCCTTCTGCACCAGCCAAGCCCATGCCACACCAGTTCACACACTTTGCCAGAAGTTCTCAGTGTTGCCTGAAACTCTCATGCACTTCCAGTGCTCTCAGAGTCTCTGCAGAGGTGAGAGCAAACAGGAAAAGCAAAAACAAAAACACCACATCCAGGGAGCCAAGTTAGGAATGTGTGGCTGAGGGTGCTGATAAGTCTCTCTGCCTTGGACACTGCTGACCACCATCACCTCCCCTACTCCTGCAGTCTGCTCCTCCCTGGCGCATTTGATTGAATTTGTGGAAAAGACCAATTGCACTGAACCTGTTCTAAAGGGACAGTAACACCATCGTGAGGGGCGGCACATTTTCCTTAGGAAGAGAGGATGAATTTAGCCCAGTAAATCTCTTGCACATATTAAACCAAGTCCTAAGAAAGCCAAAGCAAGGAATCCGGTGAGGAGAAAAGGGGAATGAGGAGGGGAGGGAGAGAGAGGAAGTGACATTATCTGCTTTCCCAGACTTTACCTTCTGGCTTCATAGCCGCCACCTCTGCTCTGCTCCACAGGTTTCTGTTTTAAATTAGTACTAAATGAAATAGAATTAAAATATTTGGATGACTCTGCTTTGCATTTGAATCCTTGAAAAACACTGCATTTCCAAGTTCTGAACACTTTTTGGTTCAAAGCATAATCTGAGTTTGAGGATAAGAGTAATTTTTACAGCTCCCTTTCAGGCAAGAAGAAAAGATGGCTAAAATTGGCAAGAAAGAGTGTGAAGAGGTGAAGAGGAAAACCTACTACAATGAGGTGTTTGCCGTGGCTTCGAACTCCACACTTGACAGGGAGGATGTGGAGTGTGGAAATGACCTTCCTCAGGGGTTTAAGAAGTGTAGCAATATAGTTGAAGCAAGGTCTTCAGGTCGTCTTTCTAGTACCTTCCAAGCCTGTGATAGGTCATTTTAAGATCAATTCAGATGACATGTGGAGCCAGAGTCTTTAGAGCTTGGGAAATACCTGGTCCAATTAACTTATCCACCCCACCAACCAGCTTAACTGAAGTTTAGAGATGTTAAGTAACTTTTCCAAGACTGTACTGGACAGCAGCAGACTGGGACAGCAGCTCCTGGTTGTACCATATTTCACATTATTTCACATTAACCAGTACAACATTTGAGGCTCCATTTGAAAACCAAAACCACTAAGACCAGGAGACCCCCAAGAACTGTGGACTACACCATTCAACTGCGAAAATGATGGTCCTGACTCAGCCCAAGAGACTCCTCTGACAGTCTCTTCATAGAGTTCAGATCGAGCCACATTCTGTGAGATCAGCCTTTCCAAGGACGCAGACTTCTTTGCAGAGGTGGGCAGAGAAAGAACCTCCTCACACACACAGACACATTCTAGGTTACAAACAGAAAGTCCTCACTCCGTCTGATAAGTTCTGAGGCTGTGTGCTAGCAGAATGATCGCAAGAAGAATCTTCCAATATTAACAACACATTGAAGAGAAACAGACATCTGCTGTAACTGCTTGATAATTACAGTTGTAGAGGAATTAAATCTGAGTTTATGAGCCAACAGAAAAGAATCTTGGTCTGAGCTCTCAGAAAATAGTCCCTTCGGCACTGTCCAATTCAGAAAGCAAGACCTCTCCAGAGGGTCCATGAAGCCAGAATGGTCAAAGCTACTAACACAGGGAGAGGGCAGTGACTTACTACAAATGAAGCATCAGATTTCAAGTTTACTTGAAAAACAAAACTGACACTAGAAGAAAAGTAGGTAACTGTCATGAGAGACAAACAAGAATGAAGAAATACAAGTGGCGAAAAAATATCAACCCTGCATGCTAACGTTTTAGTAAATCATACAGAGAAATCACCTTTAAATCATACATTTCAAATCTTTTCAGGGTTCTCATTTAGTTCTGATGCTATTTGCATTTTTAGAGCATAATTTGAAATATATGGGCCCTTAAAATGTTCATATTCTTTAATTTAGATATTTAATCATCTATAGGAATCCCTCATAATGATACACACTATTAATATACAAGAATATGCTTGGTCATGGTATTTATAACAGTCCAATAATAGGCAACTGCCCAACAAGAGACAATTGGCTAAATGTTTAATAATAGGAAGTTGTCTAAGTAAATTATGGGCCACTGAATTATAAACATTATGCAAATATTTTTCAAAAATGTTAGCAATCACCAGCTTTGATTGTGCCTTTAAAGTAAAATCGGGTGGAGAGGGTATGACAAAGAATTCAACCATATTACAGACAAATGAAGCAATGTATCTTATAGGATAAGAGAATAAGGTGCTGACCTAAATAACTTTGGAAATAAATAAAGTCTATAAAACAAAAGGCAAAGTAAACTGTTCCTAAGCACCATAATCTAGTTGATAAAGTTGATTTTCATAAGAGTACAGGTTAACAGTTCTGAAGCCACTCTACATGTACACAATGCTAAAGAATAAAGTGAACTGATGAAGGTTGGTGGGAAGGAAGCTTCTCGTTGGAATTGGAGACTATAAACCAGCAAAAAGCAGAGCTAGAATGATCCACGTGGGAATTGACTAGGGTCAGTAGCAAACTCACACTTATCCTAATGTAGATATAAATGGTTACACAGAGAAATATTTGTAGATGTTGTTATGGTTTGGATAAGGATTGTGTGTCACCTAAAGGTTCATGTGCTGAAATCTCAATTCCCAATGTATTAAGAGATGATGTGTCTTGAAGAGGCGGAGCCAAAAGGAAGGTGATTAGGTCCTGAGGAACCACTCTTAGTGCTCACAAGAGCAATTGTTATAAAGTGAGGCCATCCCATGCTCTTGGCCCCTTCTGTGTGCAACCACTTCCTCTTCTGCTTTGCCATGTTGTGATGCAGCCAGGGTCCCTCAGCAGGGGCCAGCAAAATGCTATTTAGACTTTCTAAGCACTAGAATAATAAGCCAAATAAACCTCTTTTCTTTCTGTATTACCCAACATCTGGTATTTTTATAGCAACACAAGACAAACTAAGACATATATACAAACAGTGATTAGAGTACACAAACATAATTCTATGCCCTGAGTTATGAAGACCAAGAAGCAAAGATGTACTTAAGTAGCAATAAGCACTTCCTAGCATCCAGTTCTTTTGTTTCTTATACCATCTCCAATAAAACATTGATTCCTTTGGGAAATGGTTGACCCTAGAGCCAGGGCAGGAAGTACCCAAGATGAACCAGGGGTGTGTCATGTAGTGCCAGAGGTAACAATGAGCTGAAATTTTTAAAAACTAAAGGAAGCAAAAACTTAAACAAAATATGTCAAAGAGCTTCCAGAGGCTGGAACAATCTGGATAACAAAATGAATTATTCGACTATAGCCCAATAAATAAAATAAATGTCGAGTCCAAACTGATATAAATGACTGAACAAATATGAGGTAGGGTAAGACACATGTCTGCCACACAGGAGAATTCCGAAGAACTCATGTACATACTCAGGTGTCTAGAAAGTGGAGCATTAACTACCACTCATAAAGAGCACACTAAACAAAGTGACTTGCTTCCAGAAGGGGAAGAAGAAAGAGTGACTTGACAGTGAGAAACCTTGTGAACACTCCCTCAGCCAGGTGATCAGTATCAACAGCCATAAAGGATGCTTATAATGTATACCTTTGGTAGGATGTGCTCAGACTATTCCTTTGCTTCTCTTGTCTTCTGAGCACTCACAATCCAGGTCTACTCATGAGAAAAACTGAATCCCAGAGGAGGTGCATTTTACAAAAGACCTGACCACTATTTTAATACTCAAAGCTGTCAAGGTCATCAAATACAAGGCAAGTCTAGGAAACTGTTACAGCCAATAGGAGATAAGGAGATATAACTTCTAAATGCAATGCAGTAGCCTGGATATAATTTGAAACAGAAAATGGAGCTTGGGGAGAAAATGAAAAGCATGAATAAAGCGTGGACTCTAGTTAGTAATGATGTTTCAATACTGGGTGGTTGATTGTACCAAAGTTAGGATGTCAGTAACAAGGCAAACTGAATGTAGCGGGTATGGGGCCTCTGTCCCACCATCCCAATAATTCTGTACATCTACAACTGTTGTAAGATAAAAAAAGGGCATCATCAATAACAACAAAATGCAATCATAGGCATTAAGTACCATCATCCATCAAGGATGGCTATTAAGCATTTCATCTGCTATCTGTTTTCATTTTGGTAGAAAAAAATTCTTTACAAGAACCATATCCAGATTGGAACAAGCATGTCTCATAAAAGCAGCAATAACCCTTGGCCTACTGATACCACTCTGCTAGGATTCCTGAGGGTGAGAAACTTCACTCAATCCCTGCCCTTTTTCACACCTACATCAAGATTATCTCCTGAAGTTTGAAAATAGAGCATCTTATTCAAGGGGCCATTTCTCTGATCCCTCCTCCACACCGCTATAATGTGACTTAGTAACACACCTGAAACTCCTCGTTCTCCCTCATTATTTCAGCCTAGACGAGAGGAAATCTGTACTGAAACCACATTAAAACTTAATTGAGTATCTTTTATTAAACAGAAAATGGGAATTTCCAGGTACTTACCTGCACCGTAATAAAGGAACTCTTAACAGCTATGTCATTACAGCCTCTATGAATTTTACCATGACGTTTTTCATTGCAAGATCTGACCATGGAAGAATTGGATATTTTAATAAGAATATTGAAGATGACAATAACTACACCAAACATTTCTTGAGCACTTACTATGTTCCAGATGCTAAATTTTTTTAAATCAGCTAGACTCAGAAAAGAAGCATCTAAAATAACTATTTTCCTTTTGCCCATACCTTTTAGGTGTGTGAGCTCATCACACATCTAATTACCATTCTGAATTTTTTTTTTTTTTTTTTTTTTTTTTTTTTTTTTTTTTT
>NW_022900918.1:31637345-31661113 GCF_012274545.1 Fukomys damarensis
TTTTTTTTTTTTTTTTTTTTTTTTTTTTTTTTGGTACCAGGGATCAAACTTGGGACCTTGAGCTTGTGAAGCAGGTGGAGGAACCACTGAGCTAAATCCCCAGCCCTCATTACACATCTAGACAACGTCAAGCAGATGTTTTTGCAAGTCACTGTCAGATATAAACACACACCCTCACTTGGATGGACTGAAATGTCCAATCCAGGCATAATCAAGGCTTCCATCTCTCAACCACCTGGAAGTTTCCCCTCCCACTGAATCTCAAGCCTGACTCGGTCTGAAGACACCTGCAACAGGCAAGAGGTGAAGGCAGAAGCTTCTGTGCTATTTCTCCATAACTGTCTCCTTCATTCACCACCTGCCTTCACCTGTGGCTGGAAGAGAGAACTGGGGAGAAGCAGAGAAGACCTTACCTGACTCAGAACAATGTCATCCCTGGTGGTGTCCGGATGCTAGCTCGAGTTTGTAGAGCATCTGGATGGGTCTCCTCCCGGGGACTTCCTGTTAACCACTAGCTGGCACTGAGCCTCTGATCAGACCCGCGTAATCCTCCTCAACTCCCACTTATAAAAATATCCTGATGGATTCTCCCACAACAGGATTACCTAGCCCTGTGAGACAGATCTCTTGAGATGGGATCCTTCCGAGTCAAACCCAATTACCTCACCTGGAGTCCACTCTGGGAAACTCACCCTCATTTCTTATCTGTTGGGGGGCTTGCCCTGTTCCACTGCAGCCCCCTCTCTGGGTTCAGACATCAGAAGGCAGCTCTGGTCACATAAAACTCTGTCCTTTCTACCAATCTGCCCTCCTATGTGCTTAAGCCTAGAGGGACAGGAAGAGCAGTGAGAAAAAAGGGAGAAAGTAGACAGAAGGGAGTCTCTCAGTCCTATAACCAAATATCGCAGCATTTTGCTCTAACACAATACAATAAACTGGGTGGTCTGTATACAACATAAACGTATTTATCATAGATCTAGAGACTAGGAGGTCCCAGATCAAGGTGCCAGCAGATTCATTGTGTGATGGGGACTCTCTGATGCACGGTCACACTTTCCTCCAGCATCCTCATGTGGCGGAAGAGATAAGGGTCTCTCAGACCTCTTCCAAATGGATGCTAATCCCATTTTTTCAAACCACAGCAAGAAACAAACCAAAACCGCCCTCACTTCTATTTCCTCATAACAGGCTTCCAGGCATATACCAAAACTAGCTGAGGGAGGGGAAGCAAGAACTTGTACACTGGAGGAGAAAAGCCTGTGTCTGGACATCTACACTGATGAGGTTCCACGTCTTCATAGGTAAAAGCAAAACTGAAGCTTCACGCTGTAAAGAAAAAACCTGGAGGCAATCAGGAAAACAGTGGGATGGCCCAAAGTCTGGCTAAATTACAGGAGAGGGAGAGTTGACACAGGGCCATTGGAAAACAGTCACATGAGACAAACATAAAGCTTTTATCCTTTACTCCCACTAGAGATAGTGTTTTGTAAACTACATGCACTAACTTATCCTTAACAGTTATATGAGGTGATGTGATAAGATACATCCGCTGAAAAAATAAACTCTTCTTAAATAATGTATTTTGAGCTTCCATCAGATTGAACAGATTTTCACTTACTGTCTTGTGTATGGCTCCTTTTGGAACACACTTCCCTTCCAATAACTGGAGGCAAAATTCAAACTGGCCTAATTTTGTAGGGGAGAGACTCAGGAGAAGGAGGAGTTTGCTAGCCCTTAATAAGGTATCAGTTGGTCTCCAGGTGGAGATGAGCAGAAGGAATTGTTTGATAAACATTCATCACCTACAACCAACATCCTTCTGACAGAAAATAGGTTTAGGTCTCACTTGGTAAATAAATTCAGCAAACCTCAGGTGTATTCAAACGCCTTCACCCCTGATACTTTATAAGCAATCACTAACCAACTGTGCCCATATGTTCCTATTTATTTCTCATTTTTGTGTCCTATTGTCTCATGTCCTGAGTCTGCCCTTGATCTTTTTTTTTTTTTAATCATGGTCTAGCTATTGACTAATAATTAGCTTCCTTTCATAGACTACATGGAGTAGGACATGAGGTAAGTTAACAGGACTATTTGGTGGTGTTCTTTTTTTCTATTTATTAGAAGCATTTTTAGAAAGTGAGGAACACAGAAGTCTGCAATTCGATCACTCCTTTTCTGGAAATCCTTGCCAAAAGCCATCTAGGGTTTCAATATTCTTTATTTGGATAAGAGACCCATTTCAACTGACAAAAACGTTTAGTGTTTTTCTTCCACTGAATTCAGACAATGTTGGAACTTTCATACTTTTGCTTCTAATTGGTTCAACTGTTAACAAGTTGAAGACACAGTAAGATTTTGAAAACACAAGAAGCATGCAAGTGATGTATACTAAGCTGGTTGCTTTGGGGTTTATAGAACTTTGGTGCAATGTCTGTGTAGACAGATCCTTATAGAAAGAGTGAAACCGGCCACACAGTTTTAGTACTCTTTTGCTACATAACAAATTATCTGAAAGCTTGCCCGCTTAACATAGGGATTTGGTAAGCAACAGTGTCTGTGGGTCAGGGATTCAGGGCTACCTTCCTTGCATGGTTTCAAGGCCTCTCATGAGGTTGCAGTCAGGATAGTGGCTCCAGGGCACCTGCGGCCAACATGGCTGACGTGCACCACTGTTGAAAGACCTCAGTTCCTTGCTAATGCCAGAAGACTATGGTGTCTTTTCTTTTTCCCCCATTAAGTTTATCGGTACATTTTAGGTATATAATACAGTTACATTCGTCATGGGATCTTGTACCTTTACGTGATGTATCATGGTTAGTGTCTTGCCACAAGCCAACCCTGCAGCATCTTCGAAATATGGCAAGTAACCTCCCATCAAAATGAGTGGTCCAAAAACAAGACCAAGGGAAGAGCCACAATGATTTTTTTTTTCCTGTTCTTTGAATCTATGCCCTGTCACATCATCGTATTTCATCATTAGAAGGAAGCCACCATGTCCTGGTGCCATCAAGGGGAGGGATGCTAAGCTTTACTCCTTGAAAGAAACAATCCAAGCATTTATGGGTGCATTTTAAAACCACCACATCAAGGTGTGGAGATGGCGGTTCTTGCTTTATTTATTTGTCTAACATTTATACTCACAGTAAGCAGGAGTAGCCTCAAGTGAAGCTATTAGGGATGTCAACTGCAGAGAACTATTTCATTAAATATAACACGATACCCTTTATTTTCAGCAAAATGATTTTTCTCCCTTGAAGAGTAAGTAAGAAACAGAAACTCTTAAAATTCTGCACTCTAAAATTCCAGGTAACAATCAGAACACTTTAAGACAAAAATTCCTCACTGACTTTCTTTTTCTCCACTCAAAGAGCAATACTTTAATAAAGCAGCATCAATTAAAGAAATTACTAATGTCCATCAAGAGTTACAGTCCTACATTCAAAATGACTCAATCTCATTTTCTCCATACTAACAATAGTTTAATCAAGGGGGTGATTCTTGATGAAAATCTAATGCTCGTCCTTTCATAAAAAGTTACCACAGATTTCTCACTTAATCAACTAGCATTCATGATATAAATGAACATTCATGGTTTAAAACTTTTGAGGTCTACAGAGGTTGATTAAACAAGTCAAGCCAGGACCCGTTCACATTAAACTGGCTTCATTTTACTTCAGTTTGATGGACGTTCTTCCACACGGTATTTGTTATATTCCTTTTATATAAAATGTTTTAAAAGTCACATGGGACTGGGATGTAGCTCAGTGGTACAAAACTCGCCTAGTATGCATGAGGTCCTGATTTCAATCCCAGTACCACAAAAAATAAAACAAAAGTTAAGTCACAAGATGAGTAAACATTTGTATTATAATTAAAGATGTCAGAAAAACCTCTTAGGGGACATAATAGACACAACTTTGGTATTATTTGGCAGACATGTTTTGAAAATTCATCAACAATGGTTATGTTTATGCCCTCTTATTTCTAAGTCATACTCAATTATTGGTCATTATGCTGCCCTAGACAATGTCTTCGTCATCAAAACTAGAATTAACACAATGGTCACAGTGTCAGAAAAATCCCACTCCTCTCTATAATTCAGAAGCTGAACTTCCAGTTAAAGAGAGCAGTCTGAAGTCAGTCTTCCTTATTTTCTTAGGAAACATCTGAGAGTCAGAGGAAGACGAGAAATTTTTAAAAATGCAAACTCCTTTTGTGGTGAAACCAGGCAGGAGAAACCCCCACACCACCAAATAGATGGAAAGGCTGCTAAAAGCAGAGATGAAACTGAGCTATGTGTGGTCGGAAGTGGAGAAAAGGACGCTGTGGCCTCGGACCTTGGAAGAACCAGCAAAGCACATTTCTTGATGGTGAGAAACATCCTGGTGAGGAAAATTAAAATTGTTTATCTGCGGCAGTGGAGACAGAGTGCACACACTTGCATCAAGAGCTTCCCAGAAATTAGGAGGCAGAGAATGTGGAGCTGCATGAGAAATCACACAAACAAGCATATTTACAGCTAGTCTCTTTAGCAACTGGGGAATAACAGAGACTGCGCCGTGTGAAAGCTCCGCAGGCTCGCTCAGCAGGCTGGGCAGAAGTAGGGGATGACTCGCCTGACACTAAGAACCCTGCATCATCAGGAAGATTCCTAGCCCTCCGCCTCTTCACCATAAATCATACGGTAATTGCATGCCTGAGAAAAAGTTGCCATCCTCAAAAATAAGGAATCAAGGGCCAGGAATTTAGCTCAGTGGCACAGTGCCTACCAGGCAAGCTCAAGGTCCTGAGTTCAATCCCCGGTAACAAAAAAAAAAGCGGGGGGAGGAATCAAAATAAACCATCACAGAAACTATTCAAATTTAAAACATGGCCAGAGTGAGGAGAGAGTAAAATAAAAAGAAAATAAGTGGTGGACAATAAATACTGATATAGCAGATGAAAACAGTGAGCAAATGCTATGAAGTCAACTTTGAAATTTTAATGGAGCAATTGCTCTTTTGAAGCAACTGCATATGAAAACCTAGGGAAGAGGTGGGAAAATGCTAGCAAACCTCAGAAAGGAGGAAGTGGAACAAAAAGCAACATCATCGCAAATGAAGGAACCAGACAGCTAGGTAGACAGTGTACAGGAAATTGAAAGTAGAAACAGGGAAAAACAAAAACCTCAAGTTTTTTTAATATTAAAAAGAAAATTATAGGCACCTGAAAGAGATTAAGAGGATAAAATTAAAAAGTAGACAAAAGTAAATTATTTCCAAAAAATAACTTAAATATGAAAAGGAATCATATCCCAGCAAAAACCGACCTAGTGTGTTCAACTCCAAGACCTAGCCTAAACATACTGAATTTCCAAAATAAATACTACTCAGAAGACCAGGTAAATGAATCAAATCCTTCAGAGAAGGAAAATATTCCAATTAATTTTGGACTATTCCACAGTGGCATTCAATTCTAAGAAATGCTAAAAAAAAAAGAACTTTAAAATCGTCAAAGAAAACAAAAGTGAACCAAGAATTTTACAGAGAGACTATGAAACAAAGACAACAGTCACAAAGTTGTGATATGTAATGAACTCAGGAAATACTGTTACCATAACAAAGCCTCCTTGGGAGTGTATTTGAGAAATAAACCGCAAAACAACAGAGTGAGCAGCTAAACAAACATATGAGAACTGGTGGCAGACTATAACTAGAAAAACCAGAGGCAGAACAAAAATTGAATGGTATAAATCCTGACGATGTAGAAAGCATGCATTTTACAGAAACTGAAAGGGGAAAGGAAAAGAAAGGCAAGAGGCAGCACAAGTTCATGGGCTTAAAAAACGCAATAACAGAGATGAAGACGGACTGTGAAAAACATGCGAGGCCCAAGGGAGAGCTAGACCTCTATGTGTCTGGAAGGTAAACAACACATTCAAATAATGCCTAACTCAAAGAGAAGGCATAAAAGAGAAAATTTAAGTAAACAAAAATAAAATCAAAACACTAAGTGTATGGGACATGGCTAAAACACAAGACTGAGACTAAATAAATCTTCCACGTTAACAAATGTAAATGGGAAAACTCACATTTTTTTTTAAAAAAAAGCATTCAAATTGGAGCTCAAAGCAAATCGCAACTCAAACACGCTATCAAGTGATTCAGAAAGTCTTCAAATTAAAGGGTAAACAAAGAAAATTAAGAAAAATTAAGAAAATGCACATATAGAGGAAACGAGGGACAGGGCCACAACTTTAACTCTGTACAAGACTGAATTTTGGGGGAAAGTACTGACTGAGTAAAGGGCAGCTATCTGAAGAGAAGATACAACCATTTTTAATATTTGTTTACACACCATAGTTACAGAGCATAAGCCAGAATCCAAGACTTTCAGAATTATCCCTATTATGTTGTTAGGCATACTCCTTTTTGAGATTATTTCTGTCTCTACAATTAATTACAAGCTCTAGGGAAAAGCCAGTAGACTATACCCCTAGACTTTGTAGGAGCCACTGCATGCAGATGAACAGATCTACTGAGAACCCCTTAGATTAAATAAAGATAGAAAGATACTCTCTTAATATGATGAAATAAATCTTATTGACCCATCTTCTCATATAAGTTTTATGCAACCAAACCTTTTCATTCCAACTGTAGATTGAAGTGGGTTTTTTTGTGGTTGTCGCTGTTCAAAAGTAATAATAATCATAAAATCGGGCAGTGTGTCAAGCAGTTTCACACTTTCTCATTTTAACCCTATACAGATGGTCCTGCCTAATCACAGTCTGACTTAGGATTTTTGATGTTACAATGGTATAAGAGATAGGCATTCAGTAGAAACTATCTCTGTATTCTGAGTTTTTACATAACAAACTGCAACCTTAGTTATGAAACCACAATGTACTTATGCTTAAACTGAACCAAGTAGTGTATTTTATTTTATTTTTTATTTTTTTGTAACAAATAGGTTTCACCTATCACCAAAAGCCAAGCTTCTGGCAATCACAGGCAGCCACACTCAGTCAGACGAATGCTTAGTCAAGTGATTTCTTTCTGCTTTGCCTCTGTGTTCAGCCTGTAAAAGTTCATTGTCTATGCGGCTGGAAGAGTGCTCTGAGCTTTTTTTCAGGTTGTAATTGTGATGGGTAATTCCGGGTGTCAACCTGATGGGACTGAGAGATGCCCAGATGCCCTAGATTCTGGGTTTGTCTGCATGGGCATCTCCACGGAAGAGTGGCATGGCAGTCCATGGATTGAATTGCTGCCCAATGTGGGCAGCACTGTCCACAGCTGGGGGTCAGACACCCCTGTTGCTTGTTTTCAATAGAAAACAAAAAGGCAAAAGAAAGGAAACTGCATGTTTACCCTCTCTTCCAGAATGGGATGCCTTTCTCCTCCTGCCCTTAAAGAACTCCAGACTCCGCAGATTTTGGACTCCCAGACTTGCACCAAGAGCCTCCTTCCTACATGGTATTGTTCTAGGTACAAAGATTTATTAGTAAACAAAGAAGACGTGGATTCTGATCTCAAGAATCTATAGTCAAGGGAAAAGTGGTGCATACATGTAGCTTCAGCACTCTGGGAGGCTGAGGCAGGAGGACCACAAGTTTGAAGCCCACCTGGGCAACTTACTGAGACCTTGTCTCAAAGTAAAAAATAAAAAGGGAAGGGATGTAGCTCAGTATGAAGACCCGGGATTCAATCCTCAGTACCGAAACTACATAAATCTACAGTCTCTCAGAGAAAAGAGATTTTAGTTACATATTTATATAACTATACAAATGGTAACAAGCACTACAGAGAAAAGGTGTGTGTGTGTGTGTGTGTGTGTTGAAACAAAATATATAACAAGACTCTTGAGCTAGCTAGTTGAAAAGGACATAGTAACTTTTCTGCACTCCAGGGGCAACTTTCACACAGAACAGAATTATGCAACATAGCACCTTGATCTGGACCGTGAGATAAGACCTAAGGAACTCTTGATTTTCAAGCCAAAGGACCCACTGGGGTTGAGAAGGCTAAATGGAAGGACATTCATTCTGGGGCCGGAGAATTAGTATGCACAGCACACTGAAGCAGAGAGGAGCTTCACAGGTTCACAGAGCTGAGAGGAAGCTGTGGGCTGGAGCACAGGCAACTCAGTGCATCAGTTCCACCCATGTTGGTCCCTTCACTGTGCCCAGACTGCATACTGACCACTTAGCCTTGCTGCCTTTCATATATTTTACTTCTTCCTCCTTCATTAGAACTTAATTTGTAACTCAAAATGGGTCTTAACTGCTAAAGCAAAACCTAAAACTTGTGAAAGAAAATGGATAAGAAAGACTTTGTGAACTTGGGTTAGCCAAAGCTTGTTTAGATACAATATCAAAAGCATGGTAAGCATGATAAAAAAACTATAAACTGGGCTTCATCAAAATTAAACTCTTTTGTTCTTTAAAAGATATGCTTAAGGGATGAAAAGATATGCCACCAAGTGGGAGAAAGCAGGGGAAAACTGCATAAATCATAACGTAATAGAACTTTGAATGCATAAAAAAAATCTTAAAACTCAACAAAAGACAACCTAATAAAAAGCAGACAAAAGATTTGAACAGACATTTTATGAAAGAAGGTATTTGGATGGTAATTCAGCAAAACAAAAAAATGCCCAATATGCTTAGTCTCTGTCTTAGTTACTTTTCTCATTGCTGAGACAAAATACCCAACACCTGAAGTTAAAAGGGGACAGGTTTATTTAGCTCACAGTTTGTAGGTTTCAGTCCATAATCAGCTGGCTCCAAGGCATGGTGGCACATGGTAGAGGGGCAACAGTTCATGGTGATGAAATACAGCAAAGGCAACAAGGGGTGACCACAGCTCTTTCCATCCCTTATATCTGCCTTATCGAGGCTACTTAGAGGAAGTGGCACTCACACCTTCATCCTAGTGCCCTGGGGCCTAGCTCTGCACAGTCAGTCAATCCCTTCGTCACAGTCTAGATTCATCCCCGCAGCAAAAGCCCCACCTATGACTGCACAAGGCCTTGGGGAGACACAAGCCATAGCATTCTACCCCTGGACCCCCAAAGATTTGAGCACATCCCTTTATGCAAAAGGCATTTGGTCCATCTCTAAGAGTCGCCAAAAATCCTAACACTTTCAGCGTTGCTGAAAAAAATCAAAGTCCCAAGTCTCCTCTGGGATTTAAGGCAAACTCTTAGCTGTGAGCCCCTAAAATATACCATTCCAAAGGGTACAAATAGGAGGATTCAAAGAAAGGAGGTCAAAGCAAGTCCAAAATCCAGCAGGGCAAACATTAAATCCCACAGTTCCACTTCCAGCATCCCTGGCAATCTGTCGTGAACTCCAAAGGGCTTGGGTGGCTCCGCCTCTGGTGTACTTCTGGTGGTTGTAACTCCCACGGCTTCTCTCTTTGTCTGGCTCTGCTCCTCTTCCTTGCAGTTTTCTTCAGGTGACCCATGTTCCTGGGTTCTCCACACTTCTTGGGTATTCCGCTGCACCTTTGGCTCTACATTCACAGTTTCACACACTGCCCTCTCAGGAGCACACTGCCTGGCCCCCCAGGCCCACTTCTGAAGTCTGAGTGGAAACCTTCCTGACCCAACAACTCTTACATTCTGCATGCACCTCAAACCAGGAACAAGTTGATGATGCCAAGGTTTGCCAACAGTTGGAGCAGCAGCCAGGCTTCCTTCTCTCTTAGCTGTAGGAACTGAGTGCCTGGATTGCTGAGCACTCGGAACCCAATTCCAAGGAACAAATTTTCTAGGCCACCACCATTCTGGAACATGGTACTCTGGGGCTATTTTCTCAAAACAAAGTCTCGCTTTTACAATTTTGAGGCTGCAAATGTTGGAATCCTGCTGGTTCTTGTGATGGTCTCAGGCCATCTTTTCTATTCTCCTGTTCCTTCTCAGGAATCAAGATCTCCTCTGTTCTATCTTTGCAGGCCACAGCTTTACTGGAGCTTCCTTTCTGGTCAAAGTCAAAAGGTTTTAAATCATTCTCCTGGGTTCTTTGCTCTTGATTCTCAACAGGAATCTGGCTAAAAGCCCCCAAACAGTAGCCATTCTACCACCTCAGCATTAGACTGCCTTAAAATTTCTCCTGCCAGATTAATTAGCCTGTCATCCTTAATCTCAGTCTCAGGCAAAGTCTCTGGATACATGCAAAGAGCAGACAAATTTTCTGACAAAGTATAACACACGTCGTCTGGAGTCCAGCAATCAATGCAGTCTTTCCCAGCAGAAACCTCCTGAGGCTGGTCTTTACTGGCTTTCAGGCCTTCTAAACTCTGACCAGAATCTCACATGCAATTCAGCCTAAGGCAGTCCAGCTCTACTTTTTCAGCCTGCATCTCTAAACCTTTCCTAACTCTTCCTCTTCCCACAAGCCAGTTCCAGAGGCTCTTGAGCCACATGTCCAGGTAATGTTGTAGCAATAACCCAACTATCAGTATTCAGTTTAGTCTTAGTTAATTTTCTTGGTGCTGAGACAAAATACCCAAAACACAAAGCTAAAGGGGCAAAGGTTTATTTAGCTCACAGTTTGAAGATAATGGGATGGCTCCAAGACAAGGTTGCACATGGCAGAGGGGCACTAGCTCCTGGCAGTGAAACACAGCACAGACAAGGGAAGACCATAGCTTTTCCTATCCCTTAAATCTTATCCAGGCTACTTAGAGGAAGTAGCACACACACCCTTAATCCTAGTGCCCTTGAACCTAGCATTGCACAGTGAATCAGTCCCAGCATCATAGTCTAGGCTCAGCCCCTCAGCAAAAGCCCCACCTATGAGGCTTTGGGGAGACATCTAGACACGAGCTATAACAATCTCTAAAAAAATGCAAATTAAAACCATAGTGAGATGGCACTATGGTAAAAATGAAACAAATTAGGATGGCTAAAATTTAAAAACCTGTCCATACCAAGTAGCGGTGTAGATATAGAGCAAGTGAAATTTTCCTACACCCCTGGTGGGGTTCTAAAATGGTACAGTCTTCCTAGAAAAGGAAAACAGTTATAGTGTTGTAAGGAGACATTGACTATAAGACCCAGCTACTGCCTTCCTAGGTGGTTACACAGAAAAAATAAAGTCACGTGTCCATAAAAAATTGTACATGTCTGGAAGATTGCAAGATTCAAAACATAAAAATTCTACAAGAAGGTTCAGAGCATCTTTACTTGCAACAACCAAAACCTCAAAACAAGCCAATGTTCATCAGGGAGTGTGTGAATAAACTGCAGTATACTGGGGGGAATTTACCAAAGGGTATCAGGAAACTTTTAGAGGTGATGAACATGTTCATTACCTTGATTTTGGTGATAATCACATGAATGAGTCCATATGCCAAAATGTACTAAATTTTACACTTTAAATATGTACAGCCAATCCTAACTCAATAAAGCTGCTAAAAGATAAGTATTTTCAAAATGCAGTTCATAACTCAAAATTTCTAAGTGCTATCTCTGAGCCCTCAGCCAACGATTTTCTGATTTCACCTGAGATCCAGGTGTATTGAACATTTCCTCTGTTCGACTTCTAACATTCCCTGCGTTGTGCTGCTGGCCGTTATCTACCAGGCATGCTTCTGAGTTACCTCCTAATGAACAGAATCCAACTCTGTTTATCCCTCCACCTCTGCCACAATTCTTTGCAGCTAGATGCCCCCTCAACTGTTGAAAAATTCATGGTACATCTCTAGAGAAAAATACTTTGTGTTGTTTTCCAGAAGATAAGTTGTGGGACTTCCTCCAACTCTTGATTGAGCTGATAGAAACAAATTTTTAATTTATACTTAAGCAGCACATGGCCAAACACAGTGATTTCCAATGTGGAAGATATTAAAGAATCTAAAAGCTGCGATAAATCATGTGTGACAAAAATCGGTGTTTTGGCCAAGGATTAGAGGAATTCACATCATAACCCATACAATTAACCACCACTGCCAAAGGAGTGTTGTAAATGTTCTCAAAAGGAGCTAATGTATAAATGTTCTTATTAGTTTGCTCGTTCATTTATGTCTCAACCATTCCAAAATCTGAATGGGAAAAATAAAACAAAAGTGGCACTCAAAATGCATGAGGTCCAGAATACCTTGGTATTTTAGCTTCAGAAAATCTACCATGGATGTGAAGGATTTTAATCTTCTCTGATACAATACCACTATGTAATTAGTATTACACAAAACACCAGCATAGAAAAGGTGAAACTGGCCCACAATGAATGTAATCGCTATGTACAGCAAACACATACTAGTACAAAATGTTTTAAAAGAAATTTTAGAAAAGAAAAGATGGAACTTTGTCCAAATTCTGTATGTCGAGATGAAATTCATACATCAGCTGTGGCAAATGCCCCCCTACTTATGCAGATAATAGCGGTGTATACTCATTCCTAATTCAAATTCAAATCTCCCAGCAAGGCTTTGGCAAATCCCAGGAGACTGCATATTCGTCCATCCATCGTCTCTTGTCTGAGGACCCTTCACAGGTGAAAGACTTTCATTTTGAAAATTCTGGCCCTCTTTTTCATGTTCTGTCTTCCACAAAGAACAAAGGAAGCAGCTCTTAGCTAGTTTTCCACAGTCACCATCTCCACAAAGCATCTGTGTGCATGTGTTAGGGTTGATGAAGCCTTAGGAAGACTCAGTGACATCTTAGCATTGCAGGCAACTTCAAATGGAACACTGGACAGCCATTCTAAACCACTGGCTGCTGGGGATTCTTCCCCAAGGGCCACACTGGGCCACCAGGAGCCCTGCATTCCAAACTCTCCATCTCAAGCTTGGTCCTCACTGCCTCTGTCTCTTTCTTTACTCTTCCCCATTACTCTCTCCAGTTCAGTTCTTCTCCCTATACCGTGCAGAATAATGCAATCTCCCCACTTTTATTTCCAGACACTGCTTCGGACCCATCTTGGCATATCTTCACTCAAAAAGGTATTCAAAAGAACAAGAAAAAAAGGGGCCAGGGATGTGGCACAGTGCAGAGGTCCTGGGTTCAATCCTAGTACCACCGAAAGAAAAAAAAAAAAGTATATTCAATAATACATTGTTTTCATAGTAAAAAGTTCACCTTCCTGTTTTTGTTTTGTTTTGTTTTGTTACAGGGGATCGAACTAGGGACCTTGTACTTGAGAGGCAGGTGGCAGCCCACTGAGCTAAATCCCCAGCCCTGAGTTTTCACCTTTCTTAAAATGCAGTCATATTAGTAAACAACAACTTCTAGTCTCCTTCCTATTTACCAGGCTTTGACTTGAATCCAAACTTTCACTAATTGTACTGGGAGCCATTCTAATGGACCATAAAATATTAAAAACCTTTCAGATGCCAAGTCTCAAATGTGTTTTTTCCATGAAGGTTTCCTTGGCTGCCTAGATAATTAGTTGCTTTTCTCAGGATAGATCTTGTCATCGTGCTTATGGGTTTTTCTCTTCCACCAGTCTGTGCAGCTACACCAGCATCTATCTTTTAAAAGGCATTCAGTGAGTATGTATCAGACCAATTATTTGATGCCAGTTATATTTGGTTAAAATTTGACAGCAAATCATTTGGTTCCAGACAGCAAATTTGCAAATCTCTAAAAAGTAAAACTGTAACACCAAAAGTTAGAAATGGCCTTTGAAGCCCATGCAGACAACAAAAGCAAGAGCTTTTCAGTGCAGAAAGGTACACCATGTACCTTTGATCATTCAGCTTATTCTGGAGGCAGGCTTCCTTCCAACCTTGAATTGCTACTTTCATAAATTCATTCTAGCTGTGCTGCCTCTGGAATTCAGAGTGCCCACTCCACTAGACAATGACTCATGCTCAGCATGTAACAAATTATTTCCATTTCGATATCATTCGAAGGCACTAAACAGAAAGACTGTACACCAATCCTACAACAAAAGATAGTCTCTGGGTAAAGAGCTTTCACCCACCTGCTCCCTCGGTTTTTCAAAGAATAATTACCAAGCAAAATTCTAAACTCACAGAAAATAATAGCTATGTCTAGGTTGCCATTATATAATATCTTGCACCAATATGAGCCCAGTTAAATATGTACTGCATTGTATAGGAATAACCATAAACTGGACTAACAAAATATGTATATATGTGAGTACATATATCTACAAATACTTATTTACAGATATACTCATGCGTACATAAAGAGAGAGTGCCCCTGTGTTACATGCAATAGTAAATGACTGTTTGATTATTTACTGCCCTATATACACTACACAATGCCATCTGTTTATTTAATCAACACTTAAGTTACAACATATCACGGAGAACTCCTTGGATGAGCAAGAAAAGATTTGTTTGCATGTGTCTCATGTTCTCTCTGTTGGAGCAGAAAAGAGTAGGAGGTAGGGAAAGTGACACAGCTTCACTCTCGAGCCACATCTCTCTTGGAGAATATAGATGATGCTATATAGAAAGAGAAGGAACAAACTCCACACAGGAAGTACCAGGAAAGTGCTGGATGATGGAACAGATATCAAATCCATGCGCTTTAGCCCAGATTATCAGGAAATTCATCTCAAACTGAGAAAAACTCAGCAGCTAGACAGGAGAGCATCTACAGCATCTGATCAGAAAGGAAGCAAGCACCACATATTCGTGATGAGGGTCAAATGCCATATCCAGTGGACAGCAATCAATGTATATGTTAGATGGAGACCTTTCTCAGTCAAAGCATCTGAGCCCGTAATATTTTAGAGCTAAAAAAAAAAAATCTTTAAAATCCTGTGGTTCAACACTCCCTAGTCTTTTGGGGGTCATAGCACACATAGAAAATGATAGTATTTACAAGGCACTAGGGTCAGAGGAGGACCCTTGCTGACAGCAGAAAGCTACTGGCTCAAGGCCCCACCAGCTCTTCCCGGACTGAGGGTGTCACATCTTAAGACACAGATTAGACGCCTACTTCAGGCCTGTCTCATCACTTTAGAGAGGAAACTCAATCCTTACCAAGACCACTCAGCTAGAATGTTAGAACAAAACCGGGGGACAGCTTTAAGTTGCTCTTCATTCACGTCTCTACCTCCAATGCTCCTGGAACTATTAACACCAACCAGAAGCACCACCATCACCTGAGCCCTTGTTCAAATGCAAATCCTCAGATTCTTCCTGAATCAAACACTCTGAGGTTGAGGCCTGCACTGTGTACTCATGAGCCCTTTTTAGGGTCACTGATACCCACTTAAAAATAAAAAGAAACACAACAACTTCTGTTGTCATCTGTACTAACTCTCCCCAATGCTTCATAAGCTACTAGGTTAAAATTCAGCTTGCCTAACTTGAGGGCTGGCAGTTTTTCACCTGACAGTCAATATTTCAAGCTCTGCAGGACATCTAGTCTCTATCACAGCTACTTAACACTGCCATGGTATCACAAAATCAGTTATAGGCACTAAATGGACATGGCTATGTTCCAATAAAACTTTATTCATAAAATTAGGTGGTGGGGCAGATTTGGCCAGTGGGCCACAGCTTGCCAAATGGAATGGATTCTTTAATTTCATTACCATTTAAATTGTTATCCATTCTGGTTAATATCAAAATCACTTGGCAACTAATGGCATCTGTCAATGCTGGTGTCAATAGCTGTCTTTTTGCATTCAATTAACATGTGTTAAATACCTCCTGAGTGCCAGAGTCTGGGGATACAGACATGAAGAATTCAATCCATCCCTTAAGTATTAGAGTTTCATGCTACAGAGAAGCAAATCATCAGACAAAATTATATTGTTTTTTAATGTGCTTCTGTTGAAAAAAATGCCCACTTAAATGTATAGATTTTGCTAGTGAGGGTGTTTAAATTTTACATTGATAAATGGACAAGAAGCATGATAATGCACACTGAAAATTCTAAGGCAGCAAAGATGCTAACTATCCTGGCACCACCATTTTATTAGACCCACACATTTGGTGGGTCAGGAATTCAGATAGAGCAAATTGGGAATGTTCATATTATCCCATAATGTCTGAGAACCATATTGGAAAAGCTCAGATGGCCAGAGGACAGAATCTGTTGGAACTACTCCAGTCATATGCCTGGTACCTGGGCTAAAATGACTCGGAGGCTAGGCAGAACTGGGATCACTGGCCAGACCCCCGGGAGCAGCTTCTATTCACCTGAGCTGTAGCCTCCTCATGGCACGGTAGCCTCAGCAGACACTCTTCAGACACAGAAGCCTAGGATCTAACAGCAAATCTTCCAATGAGCTAGACTCAGAGGCACGGCCTTTTAGGGTCAAACTTGAGAAATCACTCTACTTCACTTTCCCATATTCTGTAGACCAATGAATACAAGCCTGCCCAGCTACAAGAGGGCAAAGCATAAACCCAAGCTCTAGACATTTGAGGAAACAGATCCCTTTCAAACAAATTTTAAAGCACAAAGCAGAGAAATCAACAATGAGAAGTAGTCTGTCACAGAGAAAGGAAGCTTTATGAAAAAAATTGTTAATGTAGGCAACACACTAATCAAAGCCAATTTTGCTAAAACTCTAAAATGGAAGAATGTGTCTGGAAGTCATTTGGTTTGGATGTGCTCATTGCATAGTGATCCTCCAAAAGAGAAATTTAGCAAATTTTTCCATCTGTCCATGGAACAAAAAAGACTGCAGAAGATACTGCATAGAAATGAACGCCATGTAGAATAGGAGCTTATCAACTATTGATACAAGGTGCCTGGCTATCACAAAAATTTAAATTCCGCAGTCCTGCATCAGGCCACCATAGATCTCACTTAGGAAAGAACAAGAATGAAATTAAAAGCATTTATAGATTAGGGGGCCCGCTTTTTAAAATAAATAAACTTGAATTTTATATTCCCTTTGTTTGTACTTCATTTAAAATTGCTTACTTGGTCTGGGGATATAAACTCAGTGGTAGTGCTTACCCAGTATGTACAAGGTCCTGGGTTCAAATCTCCAGCTCTCTAAAAAATATAAGAATTTTAAAAAATTAAATTGCTTATTACCTACAAAATTAAGGTACAGCTTTATAATTGTTTCATATAGAAGATCAAGTAGATGTTTTCCCTGTAAATAATGAGTTTTAAGTACTGTAAATCTGCTTAAGAAGAAGCAGGACAACAAATGACTAGAGTTTTCTTGCATCTTTCAGTCAAAGAATATGTTTTGAAAGGGATATCTATACAGGGCTGGGGATTTAGCTCAGTGGTTCCACCGCCTGCTTCACAAGCACAAGGACCCGAGTTCAATCCCTGGTACCAAAAAAAAGTGGGGGATATATATGGAGAGAGGGTGCGATATGCTGTGTTCCTACTTTGTGTGATTTTTCTAAAAATAAGGAATAGTTTTATGGCAAAAAGAAGTGACACTCTAATAACACAATAAAATTAGTGGGATGAGGCTATGATAATCAATTGCTTTTAAAAATACACCTATTCTTAGAAGACAAGTTTGAATACTTGTGATGTATCTGGATGTGATTAGTTATAACCTCCTAGATTTTTACAACACAATGGCTTTAGAAATTATCTGGTGGGACCCTGTCATTTTGCAGATGACTAGACTGAGATTCAGAGACATCAAGAGTGGCAGAGAGAGCTGAACTTCTGCTCACTAAATATCCTAGATGTTGTCTTCATTTTCTACGTCCCCTGCTCCTGCAGTCACATGACCCGTTCTGGTCCATACACTATGAGCAGAAGTGACAGGTTCTTTCTTGGCTGAAACAGTGAACAGCTAATGTGCTCTTCTCCCTCTCTTTCTCCTTGCAGATCCCCCATGTTGAGGTGGTGGAACCCCCGTAGGAAAGCTGCTTGGACTTCTGAACTTTCACTGAAAGAAAGCTGCTTCAGAGAGTGGTCCCAGGCACCTCAGATGTTACATAAGCAAGATTAGCATTTGGGAGGTAAAGCCATACATATTTCAGGATTTAATTATCCCTGCAGCATTTGTTTAGCCTATCCTAATTAATAAGCTAAGCACGTTCAGTCAGCAAGTTAGTGGCAGAGCTAAGATTAAAACCCAACTCTCCTGACTTACCACCCAGGACTATATTTTATCACCCACAGGAGAGCCGGAATAGGCACCAGCAAACCAAATCTTAAGTGACTGGATCAGTCAGTTGAAAATAAAACAGAGACAAATGTGAGCTAGTTCATAAAGAGCTGGACCTCATGGATTGGGGTTCAAATCAGGAAGGATGGTCAAGAAGAAAAGTGTGGTTAAGCCCCAGAGATCAGCTATCAGCAGAGACCACAGAAGCCAAAAACTGGCTGGGAGGGCAAAGCTCTTTTCTCCCAAGTTATATATTTTCCTCAAGTTGATGACAATTTTTCCTAGGCTCTGTAGCCCAGTTAGGATTTTAAATCCCAAAAGGAAGTGTTTCTGTCTTCCCATTTGTGTACAGCAGCCATCAAACATAAACAGGAAACTTGTGCCTCCGACACTGATTAATTTAACATAATGTACAATTTTTAAAAGGAACAAAATGGGGGGGGTGTTACTGGTTGCTAGGCAACAACAGTGCAAAGCTCTTTCTTTCCCATCATGAGCATTCATTCTCTACATCTTCACAGAGAGAAGTCAAAAAGTACTTAGCTACAGGCACACACTTGGTTGTGACATCAATAGGTACCAAACACATTTCTTCTAGGAAACAACTGACTGCAGAGCATCAAACACTTGATTTCCAAATGGCTACCCCCTGTTCACAGAACTATGCTTCCTGCTCTGAAATACTCATTTTTCTCTATACAAACAGATAAGATACCTACCTTTCAGTAGTAATGGAAATGGAAGTGGAGATTTTGCAAATCAGGCAAGCCTGTTCTCTTCCAAAGCTAGGAGGAGGTTATCTGAGACCAGCTCAGTGTGAGACAGTTCTTGGTCTAGATATCAAGCTGAGTAAGCTAAAGGTATGTCCTTCTCTTTCCCTATCCTTTTCTTAAAAATGTATACTTTACCTCTGTGCTGATTCTTTAGAAGCATGCACTTACTCAAATGTGAACACAAAGCAAAGCTAACAATAAGCACAAGAACCACATCTCTGGAACAGTCCACACTGCAGTACTATCCACCAACCCACTGAGTCACATGGCCTCTTGTATTCCTCAGCCCATGTCCATTTGGCTTCATCTTCTGTGATATGCTCCATAGTATCCCTTACCCAAAATCTACTCCATGAATCAAGATTACCGAAACTGTTGGAACTCATACTCTCTGTTCTCTCCCAGCTCCAAATCCTGGGTAAATTCCCTGGCGGTGGATCACTAATGCACTCTAGGGACTGTTGTCCAAACCACAGCTACCTGACAGACACCATTTGCCCTGAAAGGAACCAGGAAATAGGATGGTTGTATTAACTTTCTTGTCTCTAAGACACAATACCCAACTCCACAATTTACAAGAGGAAAAGTTTAATGCGACTCAAAGTTTCAGGGGATTCGATCCATGATTGGTTGGCTCCCAAGCAGAAACATAGTGGTGGAAAGGCACAGTGGAACAAAACTACCTAGTCATGACAGCTAGCTGGAAAGTACAGCAGGGAACAGTGCAGGAGAGAAAGGGCCAATGGACTAGACACAGCACCCAAGATCACCCTGTATGACTCGCCAGTCACACCAAAAGTGTGCTTTACTAATCCCCGAGGCAGCTCCCGTGCCATGAAGCCACACTTAAGCTCAACCAGCACAACAGTCTTCATAACTTTTCTATCAGGGATACAGAAAGCTTCTCAACCTGAAGTTTCTAAACCACCTAGTCTATGTAAGACACTGTTCATAGCTACAAAGAACACTTAAAAAGAAGCATTATGGTTCTTGGGGGTAATAAAGATAGAGAAGCCCATTAGTTAACCCAATTTTACCTTTATGAAAGTGTAAGAGATAAGGAGACTAAGGGGAAAAAGCAGAAGATAATTTTAGAGATGAATTTGGGACATAGGGTGTTATGCAAGTTGTCAGAATCAAAATGGAGTCAAATCCTAACCAAATAATAATAACAATAACAACAATAATAGTAATTAATAAAGTTGGGAAGTTACAAAGGAGAGAATGTGTGTTTGATGATAAAAACCATTCACAAAATGCTACACCAGAACCACAGCCCTGCACAAAGGTCCCTGCAAACTTACATGAAATATTTCTGCAAGAACCTCTGTCCAAGAACCATTCAGCCTCAGACTGGTACCACCCCGTCATTAGTGCTTGTGACCAAGGATTACTGTATCAAAGCAACTTATCTAATCTTTTTTATTTTGCCTTTCAAAACTCCCCGAGCCTCAACCTCTTTGAATGCACTCCTAACTTACTATGGTACAGATATTCTCATTGCTGTGCTCTGCTAGTCCCAAACAAACTCATGAAGGTGCACACTCCCCTAAGTGTTATTCAGGTTAATTGTGTTAACCCTGTATCCCAGGCAGCACTCATTAATCACCAGCAAGAGGGCAGAGGAGCTTTTGTCAGGGACCCTTGATCACTGCCCTGGGGCTTTTTATCCCAACTCCACCACGTGTCCTCCATGTTGATCCTCCCCACAGTCCTGATCTCAGGATGATCTGAGGGTCTGTATTCTCACTCTCACTATTCTCATCCCTCTGGAACTGCCCTGTGTTATTGTCCTTCTCCAATTTCTTCTCCCTCTACCACATCCAGCTTTGGAATTGGATGGGACACATTAAGTTTCTGGCCTCAGCATATCACCCTGCCTTACATTCTCCCTGTCAAGACCTTTACAGACCCCATACTATTTGTAAGACACCATGCTGCTAAGCACTGGGAATACAATGGCAGAAGGGGAGAAGCACTGCCCTTGTCTTTAAGGGGCTAACCTTCCAAAAGAGAAGAAAGTCCTAAGTCCAACTGAGGCTGACGGAGGCAACTTGGGTTCTCTAGGGTAGGCACTGCATGAATGGCAACACGTAAGTTTTCAGTTCATCTCACATGAATCTGGTGCAACTCTCTGAGGTGAAAAGCCTCCCGCTAACCATATTCAGTTACTATAACATCCATCCAAAGGACAATGGACTTCTTGCTTAATACAGCCTTCTTAGCGTAGGGCTTTGCTAGACAGAGAAAACTTGCTCAATAGAGACGTCAGGATTGAAATTCAATTCATTTAAAGAATGGGTACTTCTGCCCTCCCAGCACTCTGACTCCCCACACATACACTACATACAGAGATTTAACAATCACACACTCCAACTGCCATTTGTCAGGCAATACGCTTTGTAAATGTCAAGAGCAAGGCACAAACAATAGGTATTGCTGTTCTGTCCTGTTTCCCTTCTGTTTCTTTGGGATGAAGATGGCCTGGACAGCCTAGAATCCTGTGCTGGATTCCGTCACCTCCCCCACACCGTCCTGAGGGTGAGACCAACATCCAGAATCAAAGCCAGAGTCCAGCAAAGGCACTTGGCCTTCATTTCAGCCCTGCCCAAACTTGTGTGTCCCTGAGGTGCTTATTTTCCATTTCTTGATGAGTGTTCTTGTAAGCACAAACCTAGAATTTTTGCAAAGTTGGGACAGAATTACATCCTTGGCTTCCTATCAGGCTTGCCACAATGTACCTGAAAAATTAAATTTGTCTGCCAGGATTTATACTTTATGAGGTTTCATATTATTGCCCCGGAAACTGTTCTTCTCAAGGGGCTTTCAGATGAATACAGTTCCCCTCAACATTTCTCCAGATATAGAAGTGCATCTTTTAGGATTTCATCCATGCTGAAATTGTGCCGATATGAGGATTCCATTATGATTGATTTAGCAGAATATGTTCATGGCATGAAGAAGCTACTGTACCACACAGGATGAGGGTCAAGCAAAAAGAAGTCGTGACAAATGGCGGACATCCTGGATATGTTGAAAAATGGATTGATGAGTTTGAGCTTTTAATCCTAACGCAGCTATCTAACAAACAATGTTTGAAATAAGCCTGATTCTGAGGGCAGGAATCTCTGTAGGCAGTTGAGTAGATGGCTTTGATGATTCCAGGAGGCCATGATACAGATTCTGAGAGTCACATGATACAGGCTACTGAGATAAATGTACTTGGAGACAGAAACAGTGTGTCTCAAATATGATCTAGCACTACCAGTGCTCTTCCTTGGAACTTCCAAGTTGTAAATATTTTAGTGAGGACTTTCAGCAGGAGGAAAGTATTTATTGGATGGCTTGGGTTTTGTTTTCCTTTCTTTTTGTTTTTGTTTGTAATCGATGTCAAATATAAACAAATTCCTTCTTGAATACTCTAGAACTTTATTTTGTGTTCTAAATAAATGTCTAGACGCATCAACTAAAAAGGTAAGTATACACTCACAAAAACATTTTTGAGACAATTTGGTAAACCTAGAGGTCTAATATTTTCCTGATTAATGCTCTCCTGTTGTACTCCAAATTTTCCTACATTAAAATGTTATCTTAAAAAAAAAATGTTACCTAAGAAGCAAAAAATCCCGTTAACAAGCAACATTTACTGAGAACTTGCCATGTATAGGCAGTGAGATTAGTTTGAGGGAAATAAAAAAAATGATATGGTATGACCTGTCCCTAATAATACGGCTGTGCACTTGTGAAATAAGGTCATCAATGCACTCATTCAAGAACACTTGACATTTAAATTGCTCACTCTTGTCATGGACACTAAGAGGTAAAAATGGACACTACACTGAAAGCCATGTAAGACTCGGAATAGGCCATTAATTTCTCCATTTCAGGAGTGCTTCAAGCAGAGTAACCACCCTGGCTCATCTTAAAATCAAGTCCACATGCTCCTCATCCGTCTTTCTAGTTCCCTTCATTGGCTTTAATTATCCCCTTTTCCAAATTCCTAAATTGCATTTTTCCTGATCTTCTAATAATGTCATTAGTTAATTCTGCTTTAACTGGTAGCTAATTTTAAATACCTAATTAGTAAATACCTAGTTATCACCCTAATAAGTTTCTTAAAGTCATAGGTTAAGACTTCATCTTCAGATTCTTCCCAAAATTAGTATGCACCCTGTTGTTGTGGCTTTATCAACGTTTAATAAACATTTGTTGACATCATCCAACTTTGCTGTAGCATTATACTTTCATGTAATGACTTTTACACTGTTTTCACATGAATTTAAATTTTCTATGGGCGTTTACCAGTTGAAATAAGATGTATAAAGTCCTAATGTATCATCCTCCCATTAAATTACATACTATCCAGATTTGTTAACTATATTCCTTTCCTCTCTATCATATATTAGATTTTTTCTGTACAGTATAACGTATTTCAGTCCAGAAACTATAATATCAGTAAATAATATAAATTATTTTTTCTTAACATTTCAGTTCAAAAATATGAATCTGGCTAAGTATAAGGAAGCTCTTAAATCATATAGAACATATGTAGAATAATTTTGAAAACATTCTTTCAGTTGTCGTTCATAAAAGCAAACATTGTTATGCATTTATTGTGTGTCGAGCACTGCATTCAGCCTTATATTATTGATATCTTATGTAAGTCCAGTTTTCTATATTTCATTGCTGTTATTACCTTTGTTGTTCTCTTTCACAAATTTGCCTCTTTTTTTTTAAATTCCTTCTTTTATTTTTAGTGGGATTTCAGGAAGGGAAAAATTTGATGTTTGTGTTGATCAGCTTCTTATCCTGGCCAGAATATGATGTTGAATTCAATGAGAGCATTTCAGAGCAGCGGTCAGGAGGTTAGACTCTTGAGGTCAGACTGCCTGGGTTTAAATCCAGGATCTAAACCTCTGAGCTGTGGGAACTCCAGGCGAGAGAGAGAGAGAGAGAGAGAGAGAGAGAGAGAGAGAGAGATTCAGTCT
>NW_022900918.1:31661711-31675419 GCF_012274545.1 Fukomys damarensis
GGAGGGGGAGGGGAGAGGGAGAGAGAAAGGAATCGAAAATAGCTTTAATCTACTTAGATCAGAGAAATTTTACATTCAGAAAGAAAATGGCAGGATGCTATTTTTAAAACAGAAAAAGAAGAAGGTGCAGGAAACAAATGAAAATGGCTCTTGGAAGTTAAAATCATGATTAAAAACTCAACTGAAGCACTGAGAGATAAGATTGAGGAAGTCTCCTATAATGGTACAGAAAATAGAAAAGAAAAGATAAATTAACATTCCTGTCCAGAAGGTTAGCCTTAAATAAGGTACTTATTTCAAAGAAGACAATAGATAAAATGGACAGAGAGAAAACTAGCAATGAAACGTAGCCAGAAAAAGACCAGAACCAAAGGTATGAATTTTCAGGTTGCGGGGACCCATCACAAGTACCCAGAACAACAGATAAAAATACATCTACCAAGAAGCATATCACTGAGAAATTTCAAAACATGAGGATAACAGATTCCAAAAGTCTACAGAAAGGGAATAGAAAAAAATCACATGCAAAAGATGGGGAATCAAATGGTTTCAGAATTCTCTACAGTAACATAGGATGCAAAGAGACAATGGTGTGATGCCTTCAAAATTCTAAAAGAAAATAATTACTAAATTTCTAATTTAGAAGCTTGTATGAGCCACATTATCAATTAAATAGCAATCAAATGCATTTTCATAAATGCAGTGTCTCACAATCTTTACATCCCAGGCACTCTTTCTAAGAAGTTCCTGGAGGCTAGCGTCCAATAAAATGAAGAAGTCAGCCCAGAAAAAGAAAAACACACAGGGGTAAGGGGAATCACCAGGAAGGGGATGTGCAGAGAAGCCTGAGGATAATCAAAGCCCCTGTCACTGGGCAATGCAGACTGCAGCAGGTGTCACCAAAGAGCTGGACTCAATGGGACTGCTCATCACCAAGATGCTCCTACCTTCCGCCTAGTGCCCAGGACTGACTGACGGATTACACACACATGTGTGCACACCCCCCCACACACACACACTCATCTATACAGCAGGTCCTATATATAAGACAATGTTCCTGGTCCATTACAAGTATTAATTCATTTATTCTTTAAGTTGCCCTACGAAGCAAGTATTGTTTGCCTCCTTTTACAGACAAGGAAAATGGAGCATGGAGAGGTTCAATAGCACCATGGATGTGGAGAGGCTGAATTTCAAAGCCAGGGAAACTGGCTCCAGAATCCAAACTCTTTTTTAAAAAGATACACAAGTTTTATTTTTATATGTTTTATCTTTGTTATTATTATCTTAATTGTACATATCTATGGGGTATTTTGTGATTATTCCATACATGTGTATAATACATGATGATCAAATCAGGGAAGTTTTAACTTTTCCATGTCACTATCACTTTGGTTTGGGGCCTTCTAGCCCCTCTCTTCCAGTCGTTCTTAAAATGTAGAATAGGTTGTACTGTCGTCATACACTGTGCTGCAGAATACTGGAACCTGTTCCTTCTATCTGTGTTTGGGGACCTACAATCCAACCTCCCTTTACTCCCCCACCACTGCCCTCCTCAGCCCCTACTAATCACTATTCTGTATTCAGATTAACTTCTTTTTTAGCTTCCACACAGGCTCTTTCTGTGACTTGTTTTATTTAACATCACATTCCGCATTTCCACCCATTTTGCTATAAATAAGATGCAAGAGACTCACACCATGGACTCTCACTGGGTACCCAACACTGAGCTTTCTGCTTTCTATAGTAACTGCTGAGTTGGCTCAGTGGGGACACACATCCACCCCTGGGAGGTGTCCTGCTGCGGTGCCCTCTGGACTGGCGGACACCATCCCCCACCAGCTCAGAAGCAGAGAGCAGTGGGTATCCAAAGCCTCTGAAACTCTTCCTGTCAGAGACCTCATACCTGCCGCACAGAAAAGCCCTGTCAGGTGCCTGACTGGGCCCCTGTCCCCAGGGCTCAGCACCCTCCCCAGACTTCTCCAGAAAGCTCTTGTCAGCTCTTAGGTGAGAGGGAGCCCAGCTATGACCCCAGATGGGCTCAATCTCTTCTGGGAACCTTCATCAGAGATGCTGCTGCTCTTTCCTTACACAGCTAGGGCTGTGCTTGCTACTCGGTTGTTCAGAATAAATAATGTACTGCTAGGACCACACACTGCCTGTTATCACTATAAGGAAAAGCAGGAGAGTAATCAGCGTAAGCATCAAGGTTTTTGTTACCTCTGGAGAAAAAAGAGCTCTGTGCTTACAGATCAAATGGAGGCTTCCATAGAACTGAGATGGAGAATGTTCTCTTCACCCCAAGCGGTGTGGGGGGTACCTGATGTTCACCTTATCATCATTCTATAAAGTGCACGTGGATATTTCATACGTGCTTCTCTGGGATGATACATTTCAGAATTTTATAAAGTAAAAACTAAGTCAACTGCACCACAGATGAAGCCTGTCTCCTCCACCCGCTGCTGCCTATCTGCGGTAGACAATCTGCTTTTTCTCATGAGACCCTGTTTCCTCACTGGCCAATAAAGATCCTTTCTGCCCTGCCCACCTCATGGCAGTGCTGAGAAAGGAAGTGGGAACTCATACTAGAAAGTGCTTTGACTGCAGTGAAGTGATTTATGGGCAGCAGTAACTGTTAGGGCAGGGCCTCTTTTGCTAAGGATATCTCTAAACAGAATAATCTCCATTCTGGGGTCAAGGTGTCACATTCCTCATGTGCTTCCCAGATGTTGTTATCAGGCTCCTTGCTATTCTGGGATTCCCTTTGATTGGATCACAAATATTCGTTCCCTCTTGGGAATAACCCGGCAAAATGAAATTTCTGCCTCAGCTGCTCTTTGTAGGGAGGGGAAGGCACAAAATCGACGACTTCAATCACGTGGCATCTTAACAATAAGCCTACCTGCCACATTTGATCACTATGGAAAGGATCTTTTTAAACAATCCCAGCCCAAGGACCTATGAGAAAGGTCAGCAAGTGGTCATAAAGCAGGGCTGTTGAGTGTCAGCTCCAAGCACCTGAGCAGGAGAGACAGCCCTGAAGGCAACATGTGGGTCTGATTCATCTGCTGGCCTAGAAAAACCCACTTTTAAGCTGCTCTTCAAGGTCAAAGCAAAAACCCATTTGTACAAAGAGAAGAAATTTCAGTTGTCATCTTAACTGCAGTCACCCCTGAAGAAAGTCCCACTAATGAGGCCTGGGCAGAGAGAATTTAATACTTTTTATCCTCATTTTCAGGCCAATTTCCCTATGAAAGGCGTTGGTATGCCCCAGACTGATGTGCTTTGCCATCAACCACAGAATTTAACAGACTCCCTTCTGTTCTGCATTACAATAGCACAGAGCACAGCTTATCTTTATGGCATTTACTTACTGAGCCACTGGGGCTTGTTGGAGCAGTGCTCTGATAACCTCACCAGCCCACAAATAAGCCAAGGTAGCGTCAGTTCCACAGAACATGTAAAAAAGCCCACATCCAGTAACCTCAGCCCAACAGGTCTTTAATTTGGGCTATTTTGCCATTACCAGGCCATTGCCTTCTTCTGACATGCACCAAAAAGGAAGGTGGACACAGAATAATTTTTAAGAAGTTGAGTTAAATTATCTCTCCACCTCAGACTCATAAATTGAAGTCCTGACCTCCAGCCGGAACATAGCCATATTTGGAAACGCGGACCTTCCAGATGTCATTAGCTTAGATAAAGTCATGAAGGTGTCCCAGTAAGACTAGTGTAGTCCAGTAAGACTCCTGTCCTTAGAAAAAGGGACACTGCACAAGAAATAACACTAACAACCAACAAAGAGATTGTAATCAAATGAAAGTTTCTGTATAGCAAAGGAAGCAACTAACAGAGTGAAAAGACAGGCCGGGCGTGGTGGCGCATGCCTGTAATCCCAGCACTTGGGAGGCTGAGGCAGGAGGATCGCTGTGAGTTCGAGACCAGCCTGAGCTACATAGTGAGTTCCAGGTCAGTCTCAACTCCATAGTGAGACCCTGTCTCAAAAAACCAAAAAAAAACCAAAACAAAACAGAGTGAAAAGACAACCTTTAGAATGGGAAAATAAATTTGTCAGCTATGCCTCAGATAACTAACATCTAGAATATACAACACTCAAGGGCCAGGGATTTAGCTCAATGGTGCCACCACCTGCCTTGCAGGCACAAGGTCCTGAGTTCGATCCCTGGTACAAAAAAAACTCAAAAAATTAACCAGCCCAAAATAAAAGACCCCCCCCCAAAAAAAGTGGGCATTTGAAATGAATACACACTTTTCAGAAGAAAAAATATAAATGGTCAATAAGTACATGAAAAAATGTCCAGCATCTTTGGCCACAGAGAAATGCAAATCTAAACAGCATTAGATTTCATCTTATTCCAGAAATAATGGCTGTCATCAAGGACTCAAAGAAACAACTGGCAAGGTTGTGGGGAGAAATGAACCCTTCTACATTGTTGGTAGGAATGCAGGCTGGTAGGACTACTGTGGAAATCAATATTGAGTCGTCAAAAAACTAAAAATAAAAATGCCATTTGATGCAGCAATATCTCTTGGGGGTATCTTCCCAAAAGAATTGAAGAAATCACATACAGTGATACTTGCCTACCTACTTTTACAGCGGCACAGCTCAAAACAGCTAAATCTTGGAAGCAGCCAGTATGTTCACCAACAGATGAATGGCTAAAGAAAATATAGTAGAAATACATAATGGAGTACTACTCACTCACAGTGATAAATCTGAGTCATGTAGGAAAATAGACGGACCCTTGCAATCATAATGCTAAGTAAAGTAAATCAGGTGCACGGGCTTCAATCTCATAGTTTCTCTTATGTGAGAAACCCAAAGTGTAAGTAATTTAAAGAGCGAAATTTAAAAAATCAATGTTAGGAAACAGAAATAGGTTATAGGTAGATGAGAAAAGGACCTGGAGAGAGAGGGATAAAGGAGGAAAGGGAAAGGAAAGGGAAGTAAAAAGGATCGAGATGTGATATGCATATGTACCAATTCCCCATGACCAATGTAGTTATTATATATTGCAAACATACACTAATAAAAAAGGAGAGACATAAGTGTACTTGTGATACAAGGACTTGACACCTTTTAAAATATTATAGCTGGCATAATATCTAAATAAAAAAGGAAAAGGAATTCTCAATACTTGGTAAGGGAGAAGGAAGAGAGGAAGAAGAAGGCGAGGAGGAGGGAAGGACTTCTGAACAGGGAGATGGACACGAATAGTGACAAAAGTGGTGTGAAGACAGGGAGATGAGAGCCATGTACAAGCCAGGAAGGGCCTGGAACAGATCCTTCCCTCAGGGCCTCAGAAAGGACCAACCCTGTGACCCCGACCCCAGACTTCTGGCCCTTAGAACCATGAGTCACCCAGCGTGCAGTACCGAGTTACAGCAGCCCTGGTTGTCTAATACAATGAGGAAGAGGAGGCTGAGGACACTTACACATTCTGTTTAGAACTGGATGGCCTCCTTGGGAAGTTTTTCTATATTTTCCTTTGTTTGACTGTGTTGGATCCCAAAGTTCAGAGGCAAACTCCAGCAGCAGCAGCAAAGTGTGGATGCATCCTTTTGATTCTGCAGTCAGAAATTGGGGTGCCTCTGACCAAATAAGGGCACAGACAACTTAGGATGTGAAATCACAACCCAGGCTCCTGTGCCTGGATCTTCACCATTCTGAACTATTTGTGCTAGCCAGGCATGGTGATACACTCTAGGAGGCTGAGGCAGTAAGAGCACAAGTTCAGTCCCAGCCTGGGCAACTTAGCAACATAGCAAGACTGTCTCAAAATAAAAGCTAGGGGGGAAAAAGGCTAGGGATATAGCTCAGTACAAAGGCTCTGGGTTCAATCCCCAGTACTGCCCCCCCCCAAAAAAATGCATCAGAACTGGACACAATGGCAAAAACTTATAACTCCAGCACTGAGGGAGGCTGAGGCAGCAGCGTGGCAAGTTTGAATCCCACTTGGTTAAGTGAGGGAGACCCTGTTTCAAAGTTTCAAATTTAAAAGAGGTAGCTAGGCTGAAAAGTAGTTCAGTGCAAAGACCCTGGGGGCGGGGGGAGAGAAGAAGGGACCATTTGTGCTGAGGACGCAGGTAGTTTGAGATCACAGCACTGCCCTCTTCCCCGGCTCCCTCCATCTCTCCTTCAGCCACCTTCCCTACCTTGAAGCCCTCCACAGTACCTGCCTCTCTCTCACTTCTTCTCACCCACAAAAGTAAATACTAGGCCTGGCTGGCACCAGATATGGAAGCCATCTCCAGGGACGGAGCCCTGGATCTTGTGGCTCAGATGCTACCTCCCAGGAGGCAGAGCTGGGAACTGAACTGAACTGAACACAGCCAGTACAGGGGAGCTGGAGAACCGCTCAGGGTCAGAAGGACCCACAGGAAAAGCTAGGAAACGTGTTGTTCAGTTCTGCTTGCAAAGAACCTGCTGGGGAAGTATTACCGCAGCGGTCTGGTGGCCCCGGCTGCCACCCCTTTGGGTCCCACCTGGCGTTGGTGGAGAGGCCACACTAGAGTGACCAATTCACCCCGGGATGCCGAGGTGTTTGATTTCAGCAATGAAAGTCCCAGGTCCTGGTAACATCTTTGGTCCCAGACACAGGGACAGGTGGTGCCTGGATGGCGAGCATGTGCGCACACGTGTACATGCACACACACACACAGAGGCAATGGCTAAGCACTGAAGAAAACTCGGAATCTCCTGGTGGGGACGTCTGCTGGGGTCTGGGGGACACTCATCGGGCCTGAGACCTGAGAACAGCGCTTCCTCTGCAGTCATCCCATCCAAGCCTCCTCCACCGCTCCCTCCTTCCCAGGGCACATCCCCAGCCACGACCTAGTGTGCTGCTCTCCCTGCCCACCCAGCTCTTCATGCAGTCCTGTTTGGGGATCTGGTTCTTGGAAGATCAGAATCCATCCAGGGACCTTGGCATTTTTTAAATCTCCCTAGGTAATCCTGCTGAGAACCACTGTCCAGAGTGCTAACTAGTGGTGTGTTTTCTCTACAGTCTGAGAGAAGAGCAGACAAACCTGTAATTACAGCACAACATGGAAAATGCAGAAAGAAGGGTTCAGCTGCATGTTCTGGAAGCCCAGAGGAAGGAAAGGCTGAGCTGCCGGGTGAAGAGGGGCAGGACAGACAGCAAATGTGTCTCCTGGACTCTCAGGAGAGAATCTGTCCTATTTTTCTGGTTATATCACAACACTATTATAAACATCGTCATGGACTGTGGACAGAAATTCACAAGACTCAGATCTGACTTCCGGAGAATTCAACTGAAAGCAACAGAAAGGAAATTGACTTCCTCAAATGCCCCAGCAAGATGAGCTGGAGTGTGTGTGTGCGCGTGCGCGTGTGCGTGTGTGTGTGTGTGTGCACTTAACACTTCATCTATAGGACTCAACCTGTCATGTTAGCTACACATACTCTAGAAATGGGGAGATTTTTACATCAACTGTCTCCAATAATTTCTAGTTTTTCTTTTTTAAAAAATTCATCACTAATTATAGGATAGTTATCCCAGCTGGAAGTCTTTTTATCCTCGCTGGATACATTTCCCAGCAAGGCTAAAAACCAGATAAATGCAATTTTAAAAGTCAAATATTATACAAGGTCATATATAAATCACTTTTTTTCCTAAATTAACACATTATTTTGATGTTTCAGGAAACATTCTATGACATATTTCCTTTTAGCATCAACCAGGAGCAACTGGAAGCCACAACATACATCACATCCCCTTGCATGACCAAGCTCCAAGACTGAAGGGCTCACACGTGCTTGCCTGGGAGGTTGTGTGTGAGTGGGAGTAAGAGGGTAAAGGAGAGAAAATACAACTGTCTCCTCACAATCTTACTGCAAAATGAAAGTGGAAGAAGGGTGGCCACAACTTTTGACTTTGTGGGTAAGTTTATTTTCTCTGTGTTGTTTTTAACTGTGGTTAAAAAAGATAACATAAAATAACATAATAAAATCTGCCATTACATCTGCTCCTTTTCACAGAATATAGACCTCTGGAATTGTATATTAACGACCTGTATGCACACACACACACACACACACACACACTGACTCGCATGTTTACAACCAGTCAAACACACTTGTGTACATATTCACGGTCACACATACACTCACACATATTCCTGTATATGTAGCCAGGCACGGAAACACAAGTCACATTCTCACACTCATACACACATACACACACACACACACACACACACATATTTTACCCACACTCACAGACTCAGACATTCACACGCACTCCTGCAGTCAGGTAGGCCCACAGTCATTCACACACAGGTGCACACACTGACACCCACATTCACACTCACAGTCACTCAAACATAACTTGCACCCACAGTCACATTCACACACTCATGATCACTCACACAGCTATTCTCACACACTTGTGCACACATGCACACACCCATACACTCACCACCCAAACACACTCACTGTCACAAACACGCCCATACCCACAACTGCACCCTGGGAAATGGGAGTGAACAGTTGTGTCTTCTCAAAATTCATGCATTCAAACCCTACTGCCAATGTGATGGCATGGGAGGTGGAGTCTCTGGGGAGTAATGAGACCAGGCGGATAGAGCCCTCGTGATTGGGATGGGTGCCCTTCGCAGATGAGACCCCTAGGAGATTTCCAGCTCTCTTCCCACCATGTGAGGACAGAATAAAAAGCCAGCTGCAACCAGAAGAGGTCTCTATCCAAAGCCCAGAGATGCTGGCACCTGGATCTCAGACTTCCAGCCTCCAGGGCTATGAGTGAGGACTGTGAGAAACACATCTGTTGTTAATACAAGTGAGCCACCCTTTCCTGATACTACAACACAACAGTCAGTGCAGCTGACTAAGACTGCACTCATTCTCTGACGCCCATGCACTTCTCAACCCTTCGAAACTTGACTCCCATGGCAGTTCACCAACACAATGACTAATAATCATCTCCTAATTACAGCCCAGTGCCTGCTCTCTGGTGAGCCCGCTACTGCCCACTGCTAGCCTCGACTCCACCTCCCCCAACACTAGAGTTAGAAGCTTTCTCTCCCGATCCTCTGCCCCTACTTGGAGCTGTCTGGACTCCTTGCTTCTCTCCTGAGCCTCCTTCTCTAATTTATTCCAGATTCTTCCTGAGGACAACCCCCACACTCCCTCAGCTTCAGCTCCACAGGGAACCCCCAAACTGCACTGCCCTGCTGCTCCCCACTGCTCCTCTTCCTGCTGGACCCCTCTTCCTGTCTGCCCATCAGCTTCTCACACAACACAGCCAAAGACAAGCTGAAAACAAATAAATAGAATAAAACAGCAATAAAACACCCTTTAATCTTTCTTTATATGAGTTCATGCTCTGTCTTAGTCAGCTCCAGATGGCTTAATAAAATGCCACAAAGGGGTGATTTAACAGAAGTGTATTTTCTCACTGTCCGGTAGTCTGTGAAGTCTAAGATCAAGGTGCTAGTCAGTTTGGCTTTTGGTGAGAGCTCCCTTCCTGGCTTGAAGATGACCATCTCACTGTGACCTCACATGGCAAAGAGAGCATGCAAGCTCTCTGGAGTCCTTTCTTATAAGGACTCTGATTAAATCAGATCAGAGTCCCAACATTATGGCTCCATTAAATCTTAATTACCTTCTAAAAACCCATGTTCAAATAGACACAATGGAGGGTAGAGCTTCCTACGAATTTGAGGGACACAACTGCATCTATAATATTCTGACCACAGTTCCCAGAATTCATGCAAAATACATTCTTTCCTTCTCAACGGCTTGAAAAGTCTTAATTTATTCCAGCATCAACTCTGCAATCTAAAGTCCGAAGTCTTATCTAAATCAGACATGCATGAGACCTTAGGTACAATTTATCCTGAGGCAGAATTTCTTCCAGCTGTTAATCTGTGAAACCAAACAAGTTATGCGCTTTCAAAATACAATGGTGGGAGGAGCTTAAGATAGATTTCTTGTTCCCAAAGTAAGAAATGGTTAAGAAGAAAGAGGTGAAGGGGGCTCAAGGCAAATAAAACCTAGCCAGGCAACTTCCATGAAATTTTAAGACTGAAGAGCAATCTCTGGCCCTATGTCTGATGTTCCAGGCCCACTAGTGCAGGAGCAATCACCCTGGTGCAGCCCTGGCCCCTGTGGATCTCTCCAAGGGCTGGGCCCTCTGAAAGAAGGAGGAAGCCACCTTTCCCCTGGGTGTGTGACGGGTGGGGAACACTAATGATACCTGAATCATCTCAGGGACATTCTTTCCTTTGCTTGAAGAATCACACACATGCATGGCCAACTAGCTCCACAGTCACATCCTGTGGAGCCCAGGAAGTCTGACACTCTTTCTTCATTATAGGCTTTTTTCATTCTGTCCCATGTTCTCTGTCCTCCTTGGGGCACAAACTGGCAGCAACTCAAACTGACAGCACCTCTGGTGTGATACCATCTCTGTTCCTGGCTTCCATGGAGATGACTAGTTAGCATCACAGTTCTCTCTTTATGGAGTGGCTCTCCAGCCCCGCTTTTAATGTTTCCTCCAGAACACCTCCTTGTGCTTTGCAATATAGATGGCTAAGAAATTCCTGAATCCTAAGTTTTGGTTACTCTTTGCTTAACGATCCCTTCATCAATTCATCTCTCTCCTCCTATCAGGAGAGGAACTAAACCCTTACTCCATCAACATGTTGCTTAGAATTCTATTTGGCTAAATGTCTAGTTTCATCATTCACCAGTCCTACCCTCCATCAAACACTAGAACTCGACTCACCCTAGTTCTTTATAACAAGGATCATCTTCCTCCCATTTCCAATTGCTGGTCCTTTCCATCTAATGCTTCATCAGAACGGCCTTTATTGTCCATATTTCTGCCAATATTCTAGTCCTACAAATCTAGGCTTTTCTAAAACTCACCTCCATACTCACCCATTACCCAGTTCCAAAGCCATGTTCAGATTTCTAGGTATTTGGTACAAGAACACCTCCCTCCCCGGTACCAAAATCTGTATGCGCTCTGTCTGACATTACAAAATACTATGAGCTAGGTGGCTTAAGCAACACAGTAGCTTTTCTCATAGTTATGAAGTCTGAAAACCTGTGATCTAGATGTTGACCAATTTGGTTTCTAGTGAAGGCTGTCTTCCTCACTTGCAGAGAGCCACCTCCTCAGTGTATTCAAGGGGATTTCTCTCATGTCTATTATAAGTACACTAATCCGGTCAGATCAGGGTTTCCTATGTATGCCTCATTTTACCTTAATTGCCTTCAGAAGGCCCTATTTTTTCAAACATGGAGAGTATCTTAGTTATTTTTCCATTGCTAGGACAAAATACTCGAAACCTGCAAGTTAAAGGATGAGGGTTTATTTAGCTCATGGTTTGTAGAAGTTTCAGTCCATAGTTAGCTGGCTCCAAAACAGGATGGCAACACAGAGGATAAACAGTCAATGGCAGGGTAGGTAGAAAGCAGCAGCATTGAACCTATGTTCTGTCTCTTTATATTCCGTCCAGGCTACAAGCCTATGGATTGGTGCCACCCACACCCAAGGGGGAGCTTCCATTATCCAAAAACTATGAACTATGCTAAACCACTAGTTAACACACACCTTTAAATCCAATACCACATACTCTAATCCAGCCACTTCCCAAAAGCCCTATCTGTGAGCTCATGAAGCTTTAGGAAGACATCTAGTCATAAGCCATAACTAGGGGTTAGAGCTTCAACCTATGTATGAACTAGGGGAGTCACAATTCAATCAATAGTAGATACCATCCCTCAGGATATATCTCATCCTTGACTCCTCCCCACACCCTGCTGGAAATCCCCATCCATTAGTTGCTGGCCCTGCTTTTCTTGGCTCATTCTTCCCTGTTCCTACCACCATCACAACTCCAGCACACTTACTCAGACCCTATACCACCTTCATCTTTCCTGCTGTTCTTCCCCAGTCTGTTCACTACAGTGTTGATACACACACACACACACACACACACACACACACACGCACATACAGTGTGGCCATACCAGATCTGATCCATGTTGTTGAAATGAAGAACTCACGGCGCACTTTCCCCCCCAATTCCCACCTGCTGCTCTGGTCTCACTGCCAGACACTGTCCCTATGCATCTGCTCTGGTCACTCTGAGCTTCTGTACATGCCAGCATGTGCTGCTCACTCTCACACTCTTGTCTTTCTTTATCCAGGATTTTCTTCAACTGGAATGTGCCTCCCTTCCGTCTTCACTGGGTGAGTTCTTGCCCTTCCAGGTTGAAGATGACCTCCAAGAGGCATTTCCAAAGTCTTCTGCACTTAGCTGTCCCAGCATTACTCCCACTCCTATCATAGCATTTGTCATATGGATACATCTCCCTCCCCCACTGGACTTGTGCTTAACCAGGAGTAGAGACTGACTGTCTTAATCCATTTATGTTGCTATAATAAATACAGTAAAATCTTGGTTTGCAAGCATAATTTGTACCAAAAGCATGCTTGTAATCCAAAGCACTTGTATATCAAAGCAAATTTCCTAATAATGGAAACTGAAATGATTCATTCCATAGCCCAAAAATACTCATATAAAAATGATTATAATACCGTAATATAATACAAAATAATAAAGAAATACAAAATACAAAGGAAAATAAACAAATTAACCTGCACTTATCTTTGAAAAACCTTCCTGGCTTGTGTGAGAGAGATGAGAGTAGAGGGTTATTATGTAGAATGACTTTCACTATTACTAAAGAAATCACTGCTATCAGTTCAATGGAATCTTTTTTCTTTTTGCACAACTTTAACAAGGAATCTATCCAATGACACTTGCTTTTGCCTTCTTTTGAGGATTTCGTTGAAATGTGACATTGCATTGTTGTTAAACAGATTCATCACCTGCACTCCTACAGCATTATTTGGGTATTGGTATTCTATAAAATTTTGCAGTTTCCACATTTCCACATTTTTCACATCTCTCTAATCTCATTCGAAGTGAGGGATTTTTTGGCCTTTTTCTTCTCCACAAACAAAATCTCTAGCATTTTTTTTTTTTTGAAGATAGGGTCTCACTATGTAGTTGAAACTGACCTTGAACTCACTATGTAGCACAGACTCACCTCAAACTCATGGTGATCTGCCTGCCTCAGCTTCCTGAGTGCTGAGATTACAGGTGTATACCTGCCCAGCCTTCACAATCCATAATCTTTTGCTACTGGGAGATGATCACCCACAATTCCACAGAGACTGAGAAAGAGAACCACTGGCTCAGTTGTGATCATATGACATCTGGTGTTCCAAACTAGTCATACTGCAAGACATTGCTTGTCTATCAAGTTACAATCTGTTAGATTTTGCTTATCTTGCAGAACACTCACAGAACAAGTTACTCACCATCTTAGTGTACCTGAGATGGGCAATTTATAAAGAATGGAAATTCATTTTCCCCAGCTTTAGAGACTTGGAAGTCCAAGATGAAGACATTAGCAGGTTTAGACTGCAACACTGGCACCTTCCATGGTGCCATGCTCACTCAGCAGGGGGCAGAGGAGCAAACAGGGATGGTAACCAGTTTCCCCCAGCCTTCTATAAAGTTACTAATCCCATGCATGAGGGTAGATCCTTCATGATTTACTCACTTCTCACAAGGCTCCACCTCTTAATACCACCATAAGGAGGATTAAGTTTTTTTTTTTTTT
>NW_022900918.1:31675886-31679866 GCF_012274545.1 Fukomys damarensis
ATTTAGGGATACAGTACAGTTACATTCATTGTTGGGATCATGTACCTTTACATGGCAAGTCTTGATTCTCATTTTTTTCCCCTTACCTCTGCCCTCCCTTCACCCCCTCCTCCCCTCCCCATCTACAAACACTTTATTTTCATCTTTTCATTCTCTCACATTTTTTTCTTTTCCCTTTTTGTTCTTCCCCTACGTATCACACCTTCCCTACACCTTTAGCAAGGATTAAGTTTTAATGTGAATTTCTGGAGGGAACACATTCAAACCATTGCAGCAACTTTCTTCTGATGCTCAACACCTGGACTCTACCCAAAAAGTTTTTGATAAGTGTAAATAGCAGTGGGAGGTGTGCTGCAGGTAGGTATATGAGGTATAAATATGCTGTATAATTTCTGTCACTAAATTTTCTCAATCGCAACTATTGTCTGGATCATTAAACTCTTATGCATACAATACTGTAATGTAATACAAAATAATAAAGAAATACAAAATATAAAGGAAAATAAACAAATTAACCTGCACTGATCTTCGAAAACCTTCCTGACTCAGTACTAAGTCTATTGGTATGGCTGTGCCTAGATGTCTCCCAAAAAGCCTCACGCAGTCATAAATGGGGCTTTTTCACAGCTGGCTGGATCACAAATGTGTGGTGCTGGAATCAAGCGTGTGTAATTACTAAATTAGTCCACTGATTGGTTTGACACCCACCCTAAGCCCAGTAGCCTAGATAGACTATAAAAGGGGGACACGGAAGCTGCAATTGTCACTTGTGGCTCACTGCTTCCCTTGTTGCCTTTTACCTGACATAAATCTTTTCTCGTCTGCAATGCCCCTTTGCCATGCCACCCTGCCTTGGAGCCACCCAATTATAGGCTGAAATCTCCACAAATTGTGAGCTAAATAAACTTTTCCTCCTGTAATTTTGGGTGTTGGGTATTTTGTGTCAGCAATGAGAAACGGGGCTGGGGATTTAGCTCAGTGGTTCCGGTACCTGCCTCGCAAACGCAAGGATGCGAATTTGATCCCTGGTACCTAAAAGAAAAAAGCAATAAGAAATGTAACTAGGACAGAATTTGGTACCAGAAAAGCAAGGTCATTGCTGTGACTGTATCTGACCTTGTGGTTTAGGAGCCTTTGGAACTGGCTTGTGGAAGAGTCTGGAAAGGTTCGGAGATGGCAGCTTTGAAAAAGTAGCCCTCAAACATCTTAGGCTGTACTTGTTGGGAGGTCTGGTCAGAGATCAGGAGATCAAAATGCTGATAGAAATGCTGCCAGGAAAGGGCAGGCTCAGGAGGTTTCTGTTACAAAGAGAACTGCAGTGGTTGTTGGACTCCAGATGCCTTGGCAGAAAGTCTGCCTACATTTTACTCATGTCCAGAGACTGCCTGAGACTGCAACTAAGACTAAGGGCAGTGGACTAATCAATATGGCAGAAGAAATTTCAAGACAGTCTAACGTTCAGGTGGTGGCACAGCTACTATTGGGGGTGTTTAGCCAGATCTAGGTTGAGAATCAAGAGCCCAGAACAATGATTTCAAATGTGCCGAGTTTGGCCAGAAAGGAACCTCCAATAAAATAGTAGCCTGCAAAGATGGAACAAAATAGACACTGGTCATTGAAAAGACTGGCAAGAAAAAGCCAAGTATTTCAGAAGAAGATGACAGAAAAGATGGCCCGAGGACATCATAAGAACCAGCAGCCTCAGAGTTGCAAAGATGAAAGACACAACTGTTTTGAGAAGAGAGCCCCAGAACACCATGTTCCAGAACGGCAACAGCCTAGAGAGTTTGTTCCTCAGGATTGGGTTCAGGGTGCTCAGTGATCCAAGCATTCAACTCCTACAGCCAAGATCCAGAAGGAAGCCCATAGCAGTGGCATGGTATGAGCTCCGCAGTACTTAGGTGGCTCTGCCCCTCTGGCACCAATGATAGATGTCGCTCCTGTGGCTTCTCTCTTGGGCAGGCTCTGCTCCCTCTTTGCAGTTTTCCTCAGACAAGGAACCCCAAACTTCTGGGATCTCCACTGCACCTCTGGCTTCACACACTGCTCTCTCAGGGGCACGCTGCCCCGCCTCGCAGGCCTTCTTCTGAGATTTGGGTGGAAGCCTTCCTGACCCCACAATTCTTTTATCCTATGTGCACCTAAAATCAACACTAGGTGTATGATGCCAGCTGGAGCTATAGCCAAGCTATAGGCTTCCTTAATTATTAAGTTAGTCCACTGATTGGTTTAGCACCTGCCCTAAACCCAGTAGCCTGGATAGAATATAAAAGGGACAGAAGGGAGCTGCTATCATCACTGGTGGCCTATTGCTTCCCTTCCTGCCTTCTGCCTGCCGTAATTGTTTTTCCTCTGTGATGCCCCTCAGCCAGGCCACCCTGACTTGGAGACAGCCAATTTTGGACCAAATCCTCTAAAAGCTGTGAGCTAAATAAATCTTTCCTCCTTTAACTTTGGGTGTTGAATATTTTGTCTCAGCAACAAGAAAGTAACTAAGACAACTATTATATAGATATTCATGTGCATAATAATGTAACCTTCAAAACCAGGAAAGCAAGAAGACCAACAGATTATAAACCAATGCTTCCATTCTCAGAAGAAAAGCATGGCACTCACAACTAGGATATTTAATGTATGATTCAAATATGACTTTTAAATCAATCATGTGAATGCAAAGACTATTACATTTTATTATTAACCGATATAGGATTTCACGTTACAGTTAACTTTAAATGAGCACGAAAGAAAAAAAGGTTACAGATATTCTTCAATTTAAATATCCTCCTGGGGTGAATGTCTTGACCTCTAGTCCAGAAGCAGAAGAATTTTTAAAGATTATATGAAAGGTGAGTTGACACTAAGGCCAAAATCTTCCTAATTAGCCAGAATAATCTGCAAGTGTTTCTGGCTATCTGCTCCCAGAACAGCATCTCTTTTCACAAGAGGCCTTTGAAATATCAACCACAAGCAGAAAATTTTATACAAAAGAGCACTGAGTCTTGTGAGGAGGACAGAATAGGGAACATCAGGTGGCTTTTACAGAAAGTTCCTCTTACCTTTTTAAGAAGGACTTTGGGAAACAAAGTGGCTGATGGAGTCCTTGTTAGTACTATTCCTGTTGTGAGAAAATTCAAAGATGCAAGAAAGCCCAAGAATCAGGATGCGATTACCACTGCAGATGATGTTTAAATATCCTCTACAATTGGCATCTTCTGGGAGCTTTGGTGTAATGGTGCAGGGAGGAAATAAGTTTCCCTAGAAGGAGAGAAATCTCAGAGCAGAGCTCTAACTTCAAGCCTCTAACTTTAAGAAACATGGTGCGGCTTCATGCTGAATGAAAATCTTCATCAAGACACCATCTTTGTAAAACTAAGTCACTGGTCCCAGCACAAAAGTTACTTTTGTGAAACCCTAATAACAATTGAATAACTTACTCCAGGAGGACTCCGAAGGAAGAGATCTCATACTGATTCCTGGTAATAAGAACTATCCAAAGACCTTACACAAGGGCTGCCACAACCTTGCATAGAAAATACATGTGCAGCCGGGCATGGTGGTGCACATCTGTAATCCCATCATTCAGGAGGCTGAGGCAGGAGGATCCTGTGAGTTTGAGACCAGCCTGAGCTACATAGTGAGCTCCAGGTCAGTCTCAGCTACATAGTGAGACCCTAACTCAAAAAAACAAACAAACAAAATGAAAATACATCTGCAAGGCCATCTGTCCAGTAACTATCTGTTTGTCCATGGATTAGTGCCAGCCTTATTATTGATCCTTGAACACCCTTGTTATTCATTCTTGTGGCCAAAGAGTACTGTACCAAAACAACTTATGTGTCCTCTTCCTTTTACTTTTTAAAACTTCCCCTTGCTTCAGCCTTTTTGAATACACACATACTTTATGACAGCATACATATTCCCATCGCAGTGCTGCTCCCAGGTAAACACATGAGCCCTCTCTCTCCCTCCCCCCTTCCCCT
>NW_022900918.1:31680055-31718766 GCF_012274545.1 Fukomys damarensis
TCCCCCCACCCCCCATTATTTAGGTTGACACTGATCTCCTCCAGGAAACCTACCATGATCGTCTTCTCCAAAGCTGAGAGACCCTGTTTTCATGGCTTAAATAACAGAAACATACTTTCTGCTAGTTTTGGAGATTGAAAGTCTGAGGTCAAGGTTTTAGCAAGATTGGCAAGATTGGCTCCTTCTGAGCCAATCATGAGGAGGAATTCATTCTATGCCTCTCATCTAGCTTTTGTGGATTTGCTGTGGCCCTTGGAGGCCTATGGTTTCTAGAGTCATCCCTCTGAACTCTGTCTTCATCTCGTCACAGTCTTCTCTGTGTGTGTATTACTAGGGTTCACTAGACTGGTTACAATGGCCACATGCAGAATCAGGTGCAAAGGGTCATCTGTTATGCTAAAGGGCCAGAGGAGCCGTCAAAAGTCAAAGGCCTGGAGCTCACTGCAGAGTCCTGTGCAAGTCCATATCAGGAAGCCAAAGTGTCTGCACTGGAAAACTGAAGTCTGTGCTGGAGCCCTGCAGACAGATGTCCAAAGGCGATGGTGAAGACTGGAGATGCTCCAAAGAAACAGAAGTGAGACTTCTTTCCCTTTTTAGTCCATCCAGGCTAAAAGCCCATTTGTTGGTGCCACCCACAACCAAGATGGGTCTCCCCTTTCAGTAAGTCAGTCATCCAGACACAACCAGAACTGTGGTAGACAAATCTGCTAGGCACTTCTTACACAAGTTGACACCACAATTAACCATCACAGTGTGTTTGCCTATTTTCAAAGTTTTCATTTTCAGAAGAACATCAGTTATACTAGGTTACATATGAGTCACTTTCCCATTACTGGGACAAAACACCAACACCTACTTAAGAAGGAGAGGTTTATTTGGCTCACAATTTCATTGGGTTCCGTCCATTGTCAACTGGCTCCAAGGCACACACTGCATGGCAGAGCAACACGGTGCAGGAAAGATGTTCACTAATGGTGGCCAGGAAGCAGAGAAAGAGAGAAGGAAGGAGCCAGGGACAAGAATATACCATTCCAGGTCATGCTTTTGTGGCCTGCCCTCTCTGAGCAGACCCCACCACCAAATGCAAGATTTTGAGGGGAAACTTTAGACCTCAATTATAATAGATTGCCTCTTAAAAGACCCTATTTCCAAATAAGTCCATATTCTGAGGTACTGGGAGTTGGGATGTCAACCTCTGACTTTTGGGATGAACACAGTTTAATCCATTCATGACTCATTATTGCTCTATAATTGACTGTGCAGAAGATTACTGTGAGCTCCTTTCCACAAGGCACTGTACTGCAGGATCTTTATGCATTCAGGAACACTGAGGATGTCAGATGGACAGATGGATGGGTGGATGGATAGAGTGAACAGGGTCATGAGAAGTCTCAAAATATTTTGAAGGAACTCTTTACAGATTCACTTCAAAGTAAACATGCACTTTTGTGTTTGTTTATATATAGAAGGCCATGAATACCCTCGACACTACACCCGTGATACACAGGTATAACAAGCATGGTTTGTCAATCCCTCTTCAGTTACTTTTGTCAGATTTTTGACAGCCCTAAATTGGATCCCTTTCTTTGTTCCTTCTGGTTTTGCCTTTTCTGAATCCTTTTTCAGTCCCACTCCAAGTGGTTTCTCTGAGTCAGCCATTTGACAAATGCAGAGAATCTCAGGTTGTGCTGGTGCCTCATGCTCTTTCCGTGGCTATTTTAGTTTCAGTTGCTTTTGCACAACTCCCGACACTGTACTGCTCCTGCCACCAAGTGCTGCCCCCTGGCACTTCCTAATGGCCTTGATCCTCCCCTAGTGAAGGTTTAGGCGGCAAGGGAAGCAGTCTGCAGCAGAATGATGCCCAGAAGATCATTCTACACCTCCACTCCCCCACATTACTTAGAAACTGTTCCATAATTATTACCCAATTCTCACTGTAAATATTGGCTCAGCAAACACAGAGATCTCAGACCAAGCCACTCTAGGGAGTAGCTGCTTAGCTGGCCTCAGATGCAGCCAATCTCGCAAGCTCTTTCGCGCCCATGACACTTTGGTTACAGATGCTTACAGCACTTTCTGAATCTCCCGGCAATCTCTAAGTTAGTTTGTTCTGGTCTGGACTTAGTCATCTGTGAGGTCCTTATCTGTATGACTGCACCTTCAGGAGCTTTTCTCACCCATCCTGGTCAGGCAGGCACAAGCACTCTGGCACAAAAGGTTCCAAGGCAGAAAGGAGACACAGCACACCTGCGCGTTTGATTTTAAAAATTAAATACTGGCCTAATTCCCACATGTATTATTCATAAACACACACATAGTAAAATTCAAGAACAATAATCACATCATGAGGGCAGCATTACTTGAGTTTCCTAGGAATTAAGGCACTGGTGGAAACATCGATCCATTTTGAAACTACCCTTGGCTGATACAAAAAGGCTACACTCACAGCAATTTATTTCTGAGATTGACTCCAGAATTCAGGCCTAAGAGACTGGCATTCTAGCCCTTTCTCTGCTCACTGTGGGACCTTTGGCAGGTTACTATAATTCTAGACCTTCTCTGTGAAACCATGATATTCATAGTACTAACACACGGGTTTCTGATCATTAAACAAAGTAATAAATCATGCTCAAAGCTTAACTCTGTGTCTAGAATAATTATTACTAGTAAATATCATTAGTATGTATACATAGGTCCGGCTTGCTGGCTACACCCTTCAATATAATATCCAGGAAATATAAGTTTTCTACGGTTTCAAATTTCTATATGTTCTGTTTTTGCATTATTATAGGCGATCAAGGTCTACATTGTACGGCTGAATAAAACACATGGCAAAGTCCAAAATGAAACTAACGTGCAAATCCTATTTTCTAGTTATCTCCTATATCCAATCCCTTTGCACAACTCCACAATCACAGCTATAAGTGAATCTACCTCACCTCTCAATCTGGACTGCTAAAACAGCTCCTTTCTAGCCCGTTTCCCTGCCTCTGTGCTTTGCTGCCTTCTCTCCATACCCCGCAATGCAGCCAGTGGCTCTCGTCAGAGGTCAGGCCATGTCACTCTCTTGCTTCAAACTGCCCCATTATGGTTAGCACACAACCAGGGTTCTTTAGGACAAGGACCAGGTTCTGCCTGATCTGGGCCTAGGCCACCTCTGAGCGCCAGTCACTGTGGCCTCTGCCCTATTCTTAGGACAGCCAAGAGCGTTCCCATCTGAGAGCCTTTGTTCTTGCTTTTTCCTGTGCCTGGACTCTTCCTCCCCAACACATGTGCACATCTCCCCCCACACCCATCTGCGTAACTCATCCTCCCAACATGTAGCTTTAAGACCGATATTTGCACGGTTCCTCCCACCTCACACACCTGCACGACTCCTTCACCACGCTGCAGCCTCTGCTCACATTCCCTCTCCCCTCAAAACCTTCTATGGCCCTGTCTTACATCTCCTATCACTCGCCAGCCTCTTGTCCTGCTTTTCCTCACAGCTCTTTTTTGTCGGGTGTTACACACCACTTTACTTGTTATTTGGCTCCTCTTGTATAACGTAACTCCATCAGGTTTTATTTCTTTTGTTCTTTGTTGTATTCCAAACACCGACAGCCATGCCTACCACACACTAGAAGATCAGTAGTGTTTTCTGAATGAATAGATATGTGGTAGCCAGACCGAGGCTGCAAGGGACGGGAGGGTAAGTGTCTCAATGGGAAAAAGCTTGTAAATAATCGGTAACACATATAAAACGCATGTTGCCCTCTGTTAGATCGTAATACATAATTTTAATTGGATTTTTAAAAACTGTTTCTACAAAGTTGTGTGTCAGTTACTTAGGCTAGGGTAGGTGAGCCCATGGCACGCATGCCACAGTGGGCTGTTCGTATCATTGAAAGCTGTAAAAGGTTCAGCATCATTGACTCAAGACATGGAGTGAGCATCGAGATGATTCGAGTGCATAGCACAGCACCTGAAAATAATGATCTCTTAATGTTAACCAAAGCCACGATGTGCGCTACTCTCCCCATTTTCAACCTTGTGAAAGACATGGTAAAGACTGAAAATCTACCACGGATAATAACACAGTGGCGGTCACCTGAGTGTGCACAAGGGGATTTGGCAGAGAGAATGTGATCTGACATGGGATGGAACTGGCTAGAAGAGCCCGAGAAATGCACACGGTTAATCCATACCCATTATCTTGAGGGCAAGGCCCAAGGTCCAGAGGACAAGATATTTATCAGGTGCAGCAGTGTTCACTGGAGTTGAGGGCTTTGGTCCCAGGCAAAAGCCAGTTGTTTTGCTTTCACTTTCCTAGTGGTTCAGTCAACAAACATTAAGGCATCTACTGCAGGAACTCTCCAGAGTCCAGGTAGTTCTGATGTCACAGGAGAATATGATTACTAAGTTAGTAGCTACAGAAAAGGTAAAACAATTTCACACCACAGAAGCAGCATCTTTGCAAGAGAAAAGACGCCCAGTATGAAAAGAAGAAAACGAGTAGGAGACAACTAACCTAATATTTACATTATTAAGTCCTAAAATAACAATAAGGAATTACAAGGCAGTCAAATTCTGAAAATATATGTTGTTCTAAGTAGTTTCCCAATTTCCTAACACGTTCAACATCTCCTCATCCCACCATGGCAACTACTTTGCTTATTTTAAAAGCTACCAAGTCTCAACTTTGTATGAGGGGCTAGACTAGGAGCTGGCTCTGTTTTCATAAATCAAACAGAAACAATCTCTTAGATGTTGGAGCTTACACTGTGATAGGAAATAATAAGCACAAGAAAATATATACTTAATAGAGGTAAGTGCTCTAAAGAATAAAAGAAAATGTCAGGGGAGAATGTGAGTCCTTCAGAATGGCTCGGTCTTCTAGGAAAGCTCTTCTGAGGTAGCGCCATTTATAACTGAATCCTGAAGGACAAACAGAAGGGAACTTAGTAGAGAAAAGAGTTCCCAGAATTAGGGAACAGCACAAACTCACTCTATCCCACATCTCTGAAAGCCCACTGGTGACACCTTTAAATGACCCATCATATGAAATCAAGAAATTCAACTTATCTTTCCTGCTTCATCCCCAATCTCAGCTTTTCTCAGACAGTTTGTATCACACTGCTTAAGACTGGAGGAGGAGACGAATGCGGCTGGGAGGAGAAGGAACGAGGAGGAAGAACAGAAGGAAGGGGAAGACAGAAGTCAACAAGAAGGCTGGTGGTGAGCACTGGAGGTGAGGCTGAGGCACAGCCAGCTATGGCTCTGCCATCAATCAGCAGATTGTCGCCAGCCTACTGGGAGGAGCTGCTGTATTCACATGGCACCCCCATCCCACCTGGAGCCACCACGGTGGTGTGAAGAGCGGCTTCACCAAGTGAGTGCCCTGGGCACTGTGCTCAGTGAGACACTGACCAGCTCTCTCCAAGTTCACCCTCCAAAGAGAAGAGAAATGAACACCAGCATAAAAAGCACATGGCCCCACTGAACACACAACTGTAAATTCAGACACTCCCTGATCTGCCTTTTTCTTCACCTCCTCTCTCCCAGCCAGCACTAGAGAATGAGAAAAGGGTGTCCATCCCTCTGGACAGATGAGCCCCACTAGCTCAGGGGTCCACACAACTGTTCGTGCTGGCCCTGTTCATTATAAACACACATCCAGAATCCAAGGAAGGAGATTGAGGGTTTATTCTGGATTCCAAATAATAGGTATGTCAGTATCATTGGATATGGTGTCTGCTATTTTACAGGAAAAAGTGGAGAGGGTAGAAACTCAACAACCCTTTGTGTTTTCCTTAAAAACACTCCACTGAAAGTTCCCAATCCTGAAAGTCATTTAGTGTTTTAAGTACCTGTCTATTCCGTGTCTGCTCATGAACGTTTCTACTTGCTACCAACGATGGAGTTCCACAGCCCCATGAAGGAAAATTGCTCTACTGTTGTGCTCCACTTACTGACTCAGAAGCTTGACATTTCTGGAGAAGCAGCGACAAGTAATTTCATGATGATAAATTTTAGAAGACAAACACTCTGCTCTACGGAGCTCAGGAGTAATTTAAAAGGAAGATAAACAGTCCCAACATTTAATGGGTAAACAAATGTGGCAGAATAAATTATTCAGATATTCATTTGTGGATTTTTTTTTTCTTGCTGTTAGAGGAGTTGGAAAGATGGGAAGACACTGTCCTCCCAAGTCCACAGAGGGTACGTTCAGAGTCTAGCTCTATGGTATCAAGTGGGTATTATGATTACTGTCTCCTTACAAGACCTACAAGCAAAGCTGCCAAATAACTCTCCGTAAAAGTGCTGCAGCTGCAGAGAGCAGAAGAACCAGACCTGGCTTTGGGAGGTGGAAAGGGAGGATAATTTCCCCCAAGATACCATAAGGGATGCGACTGGGCTGATTCTATAAATGGCAGAGATTTGTGCACCAAATGCTCACAGAATACCAAGAGTGACAGGAAACCAGAAGAATGTGGGGGGAAATCGTCCTCAAGTTTCCCTGAACAGCATCATCTGAATGACCTTGGCCATAGCTCACTAATATTGCAAACCCAATGTCATCCTTAGCTATGAGAACTCTGAACCTCCACCAGTGTAGGTTACATTCTCCAGCAATTATCCCTAGAAAGGATACAGCATGATTTGGGGCACAGGTTCCCCTTCAGAAACAACAGGTCGGAGTATGCAGCAGTGTTTACACCTCCAGATTGAGGACTAATGTCTTCCCTTCTCCCTTCCTTACCCTGGGCTCTCCACGTCCTGATACTCTATTGATTTTCTCACTACTGGTAACTTTATTTCCAGAGACCATCCTGAAAACAGGCCTTGAGTAGAGCCACACTGATGTGCCCCAAAAGCTATCTCTTAAGTCAGCCTCAGGTATTTAAGGGTTAAATAGTGCCTCCCCAACCAAAAATTTTATATGTTGGAATTCCAATCCTCATTACCTCAGAATGTGACCTTACTTACAAATAGGATCATTGCAGAAGTGATTAGTTCAGATGAGGTCACACTAGAGTTAAGAGGAAGCCCTAATCCAATATAGCTGTTGTCCTCATAAAAAGGAGAAATGTTAGCCAGACGTGGTGGTGCACACTGTAATCCCAGCACTCCAGAGGCTGAGGATCACTGTGAGTTGAGACCAGCCTGGACTACATAGTAAGTTCCAGGTCAGTCTCAACTACATAATGAGACTGTCTCAAAAAACAAACAAACAAAAAAAAAAAAAAAAAAAAAAAGGAGGACTTTTGCAGATGTACATAGGGTATGTTACTCAGCTTTCTGTAACTACCACAAAAATACCTGAGAAAATCAACTTAAAAGTGGAGAGGTTGGCTTATGGTTACAGAGGTTTCAGTCCATAGTCACCCAGCTCCATTGCTTTGAGCAACGGTAAAACAGAAACATCATGGTGGCAGGGCACAATGGAAGCTGCTCAACCCATGACAGCCAAGGAGCAGAGAGAATAAGAAGAGAGCCAGAGAGCCTGTGCTAGTTGGTACAGGCGTCTTTTGCTTTTATTCCATCCCAGCCCCCACCCTACCAGATGGTGCCAACCACATTCAGGGCAGGTCTCCGCCATGAACTTTTAGACAGCAAGACTAAAACTTCCACTCCTGTCCATAGTGGAGCAATAGAGAACAGTTACCTTCTTAAATAAGAACAAGAAAAAGGAAATGAAACAATAATTGCCAAAGCACTGGACATCAGACAGGGAAGGACAGAAAACCCTGAGAGCTAAGAAACATTTCGATGAAATGAGCCCCACGGTTGGCCATCTTCCTGCCTTGGGAAAGTGCCCAGGCGCCAGTCAGGGAGGGTGACCCAGGTGGAGTCTGGTGAGCTTCCTGACCTGATGAGATGGTGTTGATGGTCCAAAGAGACCAAGGCAGCTAGATTGTACAGGAGGAATGTGGATCGTGTGTCTGTTAATCATATGTCAACTAGCAGATTAGTAAAACACGGTTCTGGGTGTGTCTGAGGATGAATGGCACTTAGGCCAGCAAACTGAGGGAGAAGGACACACCCTGGTTATTGGTGGCACCAACCAATAGGCTTATAGCCTCATAAAAAGGGAAGGGAGGAAGCGTGCTCATTCTGAAGAGCTCCAGCCTTCCTGAGTGGGTGCCCTTTTGCAGTGGTTGCCTTTGCACATCAGTCTCCAGATTATTCAGGCTTCCAACATATACTTGCACCAGTGACTCCCATTGAGACTGCAGGTCTTAGGCCTTGGACTGATGCTAAATCCTTGATCCCTGTGCTCTGTGGTAACATCTTCTTGAGCTGAACATGTGGGATCCTCTAGCTGTCCAGTGCAGAGGCAGCTACAGTAGACTCTCCCATCTCTGGTTCTGTAAACCTACCAAATAAGTCCCCATGCATAATTATACATGTATTTTCTATTGATTCTGTTCCTCCAAAGCTTTTTTTTTTTTTGAGAGAGAGAGAGAGAGAGAGAGAGAGAGAGAGAGAGGGGGAGAGGGAAGAGAGAGAGAGAGAGAGAGAGAGAGAGAGGGGGTTTCACTATGTAGTTGAGACTGACCTGGAACTCACTATGTAGCCCAGGCTGGTCTCGAACTTGCAGTGATCCTCCTACCTCAGCCTCTCAAATGCTGGTATTATAGGCATGCACCACCACATCCGGCTCCTCCAAAGAATTCTTAAAACACATGGAAATTTAATTTTTATGTGTAGACATCTTAAAGTTCCACCTTGTGTCTTAAAAAAGTTAAGTGTTTCTCCTCTAAATCACCTTTGCATTTTGTTGGTGATAATGTCCATATATGTGTGTGTGTGTGTGTATCTATCATACTTCTCGACTTTCTATTCTACTCTTTTGATACATCTATCTGTACACTAAGTTATCACTATAATTGTGATTTTATAATTCTTGAATCAGATAGTGGTCTGGTTTGATTACAGTCTGTGCCCCAAATAATGCCCAAAGCTGTATGTTAATGGTATTAAAAGAGTAGACATTCCATCCAACTATAATGTTCTGAGTTGAGGCCCTTGGAGCATGGTTAAGTTTGGAAAAGGTAGTTAGGATGGAGCCCTCCCCAATGATTGAATCCTGATGGCTGTATCTGAACAGAAACAGAGACCAGACAGACACATGCACACACTCTGTCTCTCACCACTTGATGCACTTTGTCACCTTGGGACTCTGCCAGGAAGAAGACCATCTCCAGAGGCCAAACCAACAGGGCCTACCCAACCTGAGACAGTGAAATTCCAAAGCTGCTATTTCATTATAGTAATGAGAAGCCATCTAATAGCATTATCTCTCTGTTTTTGGTTGTTGTTTTGTTTTTGTTTTTTCTTTTCCGCCTGGAATGGGGAAATTAAACTCAGGACTGTGTGCTTGCTGGGCAGGTGTGGTGCTTTTGTACTCTGAAAAGACACTTTGTCTATCTGAGGTCCCTTGTACTTCCATAAGGATCACAGAGACTGCTTGTACATCTCTACAAAAATTAGTGCTGTGATTTGTTTGGGATTGTGTTGAATCTCTAGATCAATGTGGGGAAAATCAACACCTTAACAACACTGAGTCTTCTCCAGGTCTTCTTCAGTTTCTCTCAGGAATATGTTACGGCTTTGAGTGCACAAGTGTATCTTTTGTCAGATTTGTCCCCAAGTATTTAACACTTTGATGTTAATTTGTTTTGTGTTTCACCTGGATTGTTCACTGTTAGATTATGGAAATCAATTAATTTTCAAGTACTGGTCTTTACCATGCAATAATCCCAAAGTTACTTCTGGATTCTCATACCTGTTATGTAGATTACACCAGATTTTCTACAGAAGTGGTTATATAATTGACAAATAAAGACAATATTACTTCTTCCTTTACAATCCAGCTGGCTTTCTTTTCCTTGCCTTATTGCTCTATCTAGACCTTCCATATAATGTTGAACAGAAGCATCAAAAGTAGGCATTTGCCATTTCTTACATTGTGGAGAAACATGTATATCATTATCAAGAATGTTAACTATAGATTTTTGACAAATGCCCTTTATCGCACCTAAAAAATTTCTTTTTATTCCTAGTTTGCTGGGAGTGCATACCAGGAATGGATCTGGGATTTTGTTAATGTTTTTTTCCTGCATATACTGATGATCAAATGGTTGTCTTTGCTGGAAAATGCATTTTCCTGATATGAAGTCTTTCTTCCATTCTCAGCAGTATAAGATTGGGTCTTGGGCCTAGAACACATTCTTACCCAAATACAAAAGAGTCCTTATTGTCTGTGCACATTTGTTCATGTGCAGCCAAGCCCGTACTCTATCTGTCCTCTCTAAAGAGTGGATGGATGGGGTCTTTCTGCTCAGCACTGGAAGGATTGGTACTGGCCAACGACCCTGTACCCACTGCCAGGAGAAACTCACTGGCCATGGGATGGATGCCACTACTGACACTGATCTTGCTTTTCTCTTCTCTCTCTGTGAGGAAAGCACTGTTCCATCCAATCCTTGGCTATGCTGTGTTTTCCTTGGTGACTCCAATATTAAACCACAGTGGGCAGAAATGCTCAGACTACTTATGATAATAGGCAACAGAAGCCATCTGCTTAATGGTCTTGTTATTTTGTTAATAGGACAAATTACATTGGTAGATTTATAAATATTAAACCAACCTGACATTTCTGGGACAATTCTCACTCGGATGAACACTTTTGTGTGTATCAGTGAATTCTCGTTGCACACTTTATCAGAATTTTTTTCCATCTATATTCATGAAGAATATTGATCAACTGTTTTCTTACATTGTTTTCACTGGGGTTGTAATACAAAGGTAATGCTGGCTCAAAGAATCAGTTATGAAACATTATATCCTCTTAAATTTTCTGGAAAAATATTTGGAGAATTATTGTTCCTTTCATAATTGCGAGAATACACCAGTGAATGCATCTCATATGAGAGGTTTTTTTTTTAATGTTTTTCACTACATTTATGTAATTTATGTAAGGTGTAGGATATTTCATCTTGAATGAGTTTATATAACTGTTTTCAAAGAAATTTGTCCATTTCATCTAAGTTGTCAAATCTATTGCCATAAAGTTGTTCACTGTTTCTGCAAAGTATTATCTGATGCTGTTCCTATACAGTATACATTTCACCTCAGATTCTAGACGTTTGATTTGTGCCTTATTACATATTATATGCTTTTATTTAATATGTTCAATCTTTCCGTTAGTTATTTGAACATTTGGGACACAATTACAACTACTTTATTTTCCTTATCTGCTAAATTTAATGTCAATACCAGTTCTGGATTGGTTTCAATTAATTTTTCTCTTATTATGGGTCATAGTTTTGAGCTTTTTTGCATTATAAATTTACAATTTAATAAAATTTTTATAAAAGGCTGTTTATCTCCACGTTATTTGTAATGGGAAAAATGGAAATGACGTATCAGTCAATTATGAACTAAACAAATTAGAATTATGAAACCCAAATATGATGAAATAGGCAGATGATAAAAAGAATGCATTTGCCTCATGTTTACAAATTTGGAGCTTTCTCCTAAATAAAGATTACAAAAAAGGAAAGTACAGGGCCAATGATTTAGCTCAGTGATGCTGCCGCCTGCCTCACAAGTGAAAAGGTAGAGTACATAACAGTAGGAAATAAAAATATAAAGGGTTTTAATGCATATGCACATACTATGCTGATGTGTGCAATTTTTTTGTTTGGGTACAAAAATAATTAAATTTATGGTCTTTGGAACTCAGAGAAGAGTCAGAAATTTTTACTCTCTATTTACACTGAGTACTTACATTTCTCACCATGTGAGAGTACTGTCTTAACTTTATTTTTCATTTGTTCTTTTTTGTTTTATCCATGATGTCATTCTGGAAAAAAGGAAAAATGGAGTTATATGTCTCCAGTAGTTTCCTAATTCTTTTATAAATTTAAACAAATAAAATAATTACTTAACAATAGGGACAGAGGGCAGGTTCTGTGGGAGCTGGTGTCAAACAAGCTGGAGGGCCCTCTGTAAGAGCACTGAAAACATCTGAACTCACAAATTTTCAAAAATATGACCATGTGGACTAGGGATTTAGCTCAGTGGTTCTGCTGCCTGCCTTGCAAGTGGAAGGTCCCAAGTTCAATCCCCGACACCAAAAAAAAAATAAATAAATAAATAAATAATAATAATAATAATAATAATAATAATAATATGTGTGTGTGTGTGCGTGTGTGTGTGTGTTTGTGTGTATGTGAAAGGCTCTTCTCTGGAAAGGGTTCTGAGACCTTTAGGGGCTCTGTCAGTTTCCTAAGGGATCTGCAAATATAAGTAGAACTCAAGCCTTTTAACAGAATAGGTGAGGGTGTAATTCAGCTTCTGTAAAAATAAAAAAGAAGGAAGAGGGGAACAGAAAATAAGAAAAAAGGAAAGAAGTATGTACTAAATGTTTCATCTCAGAAATAGTAATTACTTTATCTTTATATGTTCAATTCAGCTCTTTTTATATTTTACTTACAATATTATATCAAGTAGTAATTCAACATAGTTCATGGAAGTACTATGGTGGGTACTGCCACATATTATGTCATTAATTTGCCCAGCACTCTCTGAATAGAAATAATAACAAATACTTAATTGTGTGTGTTTCATGCTGAACACTGATCTAGACAACCCAGTCAGTCCTCCCACCCATGCTATGATAGGCAGTGTCTTTATCATCGGCAATGATGAACACCACTACTATACTGATTTTAATATGGGAAAACTGAACCACAAAAGATTTGCAACTTGCCCAAGTTGGTCAATGGTAAAACAGGAATCAAACTTGGTCTAGTTCCAGAGCCCAGGATCCTAACTCCACTGCTGTGCTGCCTCTTTGTGGCACTGTTCTGCTGTCTTAGAACCAATGTGTTCCTAATTACAAACCATCAGGTTTGATTCAATATAAGAAAAAAAGACTTCTAGGAAAGTACTAACCCAAAAATGAAAGAAGCTTCCCAATGAGAAAGTGAGTTCCCTGCCACAGGACATATTCCAAAACTACTGCATAACCCTGTGTCCAGGAAGGCCACCCTATTTAAGATAACCCAGGGGCCCTAGCTTCCTTCCCTATTTTCTTGAGTCCATGTTCATGCTATTCTTGACAATATCACACAATGTGGTTGTGCATGTGTTGTTATCTGCACACCTCTACTAATAAAAGCAAGTTCCAGAAAGCTCGGCTTTTGTCTGACTTGTTCAGTGTTGCCCTCCATGCCTAATACATGTCAGACAGTAAATATTAGTTGACTGAATCAACCAGTGCAATGGGAAACTAAACTCTGTGACCTCAAAGGTCCCAGCCATTTCTAGGATTGGTGAGCTTACACCGCAAACTTCCTTCTTCTCCCTTGTTATGACTGGTATCTAGATGTCCACCCAAAGCCTCATGAACTCATAGGTGGGGAATTTTGGAGGTGGTTGGATCTAGAGTGTGTTAATATGGTTTTAAAATGTGCAATAACTAAATCAGTCCACTGATTGGTTCAGTATAGTTCTAGATATGGATAATGGGAAGGCCCACCCTGAGGGTGAGTGGCACCAACCAATAGGTTTATAGCCTGGATAGGATAAAAGGAAAAAGGAGACTCAAAGCTACTGCTTCCTGTTTCTTGTCAGCCCTGCCATGGACTGTTTCTTCTCTGTGATGTCCCTCTGTCATGCTGTCCCACTTGAAGCCAGATGATTATGGACGGAAACTTCTATACACTGTGAGCTAAAATAAACCTTTCCTCTTTTTTTTTTTTCCTCATTGAGTGTATCGGTACATTTTAGGTATACAGTACAGTTACATTCATCATTGGGATCTTGTACCTTTACATGACAGGTCTTGGTTCTCATTTTTTCCCCATACCCCTGCCCTCCCTTCACCCTCTAACCTTTCCTCTTTTAAACTGTATTTTGTCCCAGCAATAAGATATCCCTCTCCTCCTACCCTTGACAAGAAAATCACTTGCCCATTTTCCATTTCCCATAATTCTTGGGGGAGTAAGCATCCCTGCATCCTTTATCACACATCTGAGAGATGGACAATCCTGGCTGAAAATGATCATCAAGCACTGCACATCCTACACTATCCTTGGCCTGCCCAGTTTCTGTTTGCAAAAGTTCTTTAGCCATGATTGGTTATTGAACCTTAATCATAGTATTCTCATCAAGAGCATCAAGAGCTTTGATTAACTCTATTCACAAGCCAATGAGGTCAGAAATGAGAAGACAAAGGAATACAGGAATCAGAGGGTAAAAACCATTGAGTGCTCCACAACCCAAGCAGAGCAACTATTGTATGTCTTGTTAGCCTCTAAGTGATCATTTGTTCTTCACTCTCCTGTCATGTGCCTTCCCTCTCAAGACAGTTTTCTGCACCAGAGCCACTCAAGTGTTCCTAAGAAACAACATGAGAGAGGATCCAAGACCCAAAAAAGTCAAGACAAGATGCACCTGTAATTCCAGCACTTTGGGAGGCTGAGGCATGAAAACTGCAAGTCTGAGCCCAGTATGGGCAACTTAGCAACTTAGTGGAACCCTGTCTAAATATTTTTTTTTTAATGTAAAGATCTGGGGATGTAGCTCAGTGCCAAGCCCCTGGGTTCAATCCCCAGTAGCACCAAAAAGTAAAATAAAATAAAGTGAAGTGAAAGTGTACCTGGTCAGACAAAGAGAATCCCTTGGAATATGCCAGGGCAGGTTGGAAGTTTCTATTTAATTTGGGGGGACTGTGGGTGACCATGGGTAACTGAAACCTCAGAAAGTGAAAACACAAATAAGGGAGGACAACTGCATATCCTTCAAAGAGTGGACACATAACCTGGTCATTGTAACAGAATGCAAAGCACTGACTTTAGCAAGGTGCCAGGAAGCGTCAAGAGGATCAGTTAGGAGAGGCCAAAACCCGATCTGGAGGGTCTCAGAGAAACTTTGGGGATAATCCCAAAAGAAGAAGAAATTTTTCAACAGGTGGAGACAGAGTGTGAATCTAAAATGTTCTTCTGGGTACTCTAGTTTCTCATCAGATCGTAGAAATCTTTTGCCTTTTACTAAAACGTTCTCTAGATTTCTCAAACATTCACACCTTTGAGTTTTCCGCCCAAATGTGTTGGACATAATTAATTCAGTTTCAGCCTCTCCTTGGCCTCTTTTTCTCGCCTGAAGTTACAGAGAGACGGGAACAACATACTCCTGCCTTTGCCGCTCCTTGGTCAAAGTGCGGGTAATAATGCTTTTGAACAGAAGGGTTGACACCAAGAGGCTTAGTCACAAACTCTTTTTTTTTTTAACAGCCTTACTGAAACATCACTGACAAATAAAAATAGTGTTTGTTTTTAGGGACGGATCTGATGTTCTGATACATATATACACTATGCAATGACTAATTGTGGCCAAAGGGACCAAGGTTTCAGTCACAGACTCCTCGCAGGACACATGGCCCTGAAGGGGGGCATTACTCTTCAGCCTCAGAAAATAGCCCTGGCCAGCTGATGATTTCATATCCATAATACGCTTAAACCAATAAATCTGGTGAGACCATTCAGATAAGACACCCTTATACTTAGATTAATTCAAAAGCCATCAATTATTAACTGCATGCAGCTTATTGTGCCCAAAGCATAGGTTGTTGCTCAGAGCATCTGGTTTTAGTGGAGTCTTACTCTGTGCTCAGTTTCCCAGCTGGGCTGAGTCATCACAAGGTCAAAGCCAGTGCCTACAACTGAGCTGTCTGGGAGACCCAGCCTGCTGGCCTCCCTCCGTCACTTTCTGCACCTCTCAGCTGAGTGACTCAAGACAGCAAATATATGTGTGTGTTCCCTGTGCATTTATTAATTAGCTCATCATCAAGACCTCATCATCGACGATGGAACAAATGTCAATGGCCCTCCTTGTTCCATGTGAGGTCAAGATAATATTTATTCAGACAACACACATCAGATCTACAACATACTCCCTGGGACCGAGTCTAAACACATACAATGTCCCCTCTAACTGCAGCCTGAGGATACCAAGGATTAGGGAACATATTCTCAAGGAGCTGCAAGTTCTCCAACATTTTAAATTGTGTTTTCATTTCGGTGCTTATTTTAATGTAAATATATCCTTTGGGTAATCACCTTATGACCAATTATCTCTCCCCATTTCATTACCGGTGTTTGCATTTACGTTTGTGGCTATGCTGCAGACAAGAAAAACTATTCAGCTAATAAGCAAAAAAGTGAGATTAATCCAGAAGTGCTGCCTCCACATGAAAACAAAATGATGCTAAAATGACTCATTGTTCAAATGAAAGTCTGTCATGGTTTACAAAGAATAAGATGTAGGAAACCTGATTAACAGCACAGCCATGGAGGGTATAGGCATACCAAGCTTCTTACAAACTTAGGGGGGTGAACAGGAGTTTAGTTTTTAGCAAAACAGCACTGCTAGCCCCAGATGTGGTGGTGCACGCCTGTAATCCCAGCACTCGTGAGGCTGAGGCAAGAGGATTGCTGTGAGTTCGAGACCAGCCTGGGCTACATAGTGAGTTTCAGGTCAGTCTCAACTACATAGTGAGACCCTGTCTCAAAAAACCAAAAATAAATAAATAAATAAATAAATAAACATCACTGCCCTCTACATATAATGTTGTCAATTCATCATTTTAAAATTTTGTATTTATATTAACTTTATGAATTTGACCTTCATAAATGATTTTATAAAAGCTATAAATGTAAGAATGCTATCCTTGGTTATATTTGTACATATTTAGGTAAAATAATAAGAGTTAAAAATTAAAACATCAAAATTGTTATTATCCTTTTGCTCAAATTTGAACAATAATGAACATAGTCTAATCCATTCCGTTTGTCTAAACTGCAATGGGCTATGTCAATAAGTCAAGAGCCCTGACTATTTTTCAGACCATGCTAATGAAAAGAGAAGAGATGGATATAATAAAAGCAAAAATGCTTATGGAGTTAGCAGTTCAAATCCCAGCTACACCACTTGCAGGCTGACAGAAGCTGGATAAGCCCCCTTTTACTTTCCTAGGCCTCAGTCTTATCTGTGAAGTAAGAAGGTCCTCGTGGTGGACTTTTTCAGGTTCTTTTCAACTCTGCAGTTTATTATTCTGTATTTCTCCTTTATTCTTAAATTAACTAATCAGCAGTCAGTCTCTGGCTCATGGAAGTCTGCCCCCAGCTGGCCATAGTCTATGACTGCAGTCCTGACATTTAAGGACTGTGAAGGTGAAGGTGATTCAAGGAGGCTGAAAAAAAAAAAAAAAAACAGGAAAGCTGAGTTTTCTTTTTTTCCATCCTCTTTTCTCATTTTCTCCATTCTCAGATTTTTCTGATGGATTCAGGTACATGCCAGATGTCCTTCACTGTCGGCCGCATCTCTATGCTGTTCCTAGGAAACTGCAGTCTGTATGCCATCACCCTTGATCCCACCTAAGCATTGCCACCACCAAGGGCAGCTAATCCGTACAGTCTCCAGCAGCCTACAGTGTGACCCGGAAAGAACAGAAGAGCTGTGTGGTGTAAAGTCTTCCATCTGCATTGGCCAAATCTTAAACTAGAACATGGGAGCCCACTCCCAAAATGTCCCCAGTGAGCTCCGTTTCCTGGAATTCACCCCTCGTGTCATCCCCACCCACAGTGAATGCGGCTGATATGTGTCACCGGTAGCACGTTACAGAAATGACAATATGTCACTCCCAAGGCTAGTTGTAAAAGGCCACTGTTTCTGCCTTGCTTGCTCTTTGTCACTTCCTCTGGAGGAAAGAAGCCAGCTGTTATGCCAGGATGATATTCTGCAGCCTGTGGAGACTCCATAGGTGGCGCATAAGGACCCTTGCCAGCAAGCAAACAACTGAGCCACCCTGGAATTAAGACAACTACAGCTCTGAGCTCTGACTTGATTTGAGCATCCTCAGGAGAGACCCTGAGCCAGAAACACCCAGCTAAGCCACTCTGAATTCATGACCACCAGCAACTCTGGGAGATAATGCATGTTTACTGCACGATGCCACTAAGTTATAGGGTAATTGGTTACACAGAAATATATGTCTAGGAGAGAGACAAAGTTTGGGCAATTTAGGGAAGATTTGGGTCCTGCAAGAACCTAAGATATTGCAGGTATAGTCTTAACCGAATACACAAAGAAAGAGGTCCAGAAATTTTCAAAGATAGTTACATAGAACTATGTGGAGGCAACTATGACTACAAAGTATAATTTGTTACTGCTCTGAGCAGTTGTACAGATGGACATAATATAGAATAGCACCATAATAAATTAGGCAAAGAAAACACATCTTAAATCAATTTGTGAAATATCTTGGTAGATAGATATGACAAGACACACTAAGATAAAAGTAACACAGCTGGAATGAATGTGCGTGTGATCGCAGATGTATTAGACAGTAGGGGATAAATGTGTATTTGGGGAAATAAGGGAAGGATAAATACAGAAACCAAGACTAGGAAAAGTGGGGCTAGGGACGTTGTCAGATTGCCTACACAGAGTCACCAAGATGTCCAGCAGATTGTGGCCAGAGATGCACAGTAAACCCCACCTGCTCAAGGCAGCCTCCACAACAGGGGAGGGTTCATCTACACAGCACAACCCCACAATAACAGACCATCCAATTAGCACTTGGAGCGAGAGGGAGCAAAACTCAGCCTGGGAAAATGTTAAACTCCTTCCTCCAATAGAAGTGGGTTTTGGATCAAAACCCTTGGCTCAAGAGAGAATTCAATGCAGTATAGGAACTGAATCATCTTAACAGGGCAAAAAGATACATAAACAGGTACATCCACATGGCTTAGTCTAATCCATTGCGACCAAAACTCATTTAATTCTTAATCCCTGGAAGTTCAAGACTAGTTTGCAAACTGGGTGAGGCTGGGAAGGCAAGGGATAACAATTTAGATGTTGCTGATGACTAAGTATTGAGCCAACAGAGTTGCTGTAAAATAAACCATTCTAGGGGCTGGTGTAGCTCAGTGGTGCTGCCACCTGCCTAGCAAGCAGAAGGTCCCAAATTCAATCCCCAGTACCAAATAAATAAATAAATAAATAAACCAATCTACCAAGCAAGCACTTACGGGCATATGCAGGTTATAAACAACAGCAAGGGGGCCACCAGAAGACCTCTGGGAGGCTATTCCTGCTGCAGCCACCCTGTAGGGACAGGATGACCCCACTCAGCATTGGGTTTGCAAGTCAAGACTGATGATGCCATACACATACCAAGAAGGTATGGAAGTTTTATTGTATTACTTGGCTCTGAACAGGTCAAATCTTAAACCAGAGCAGTGTCGTGGTCTATACTCATAATATTCCCAGGGATTCCCATTTAGAAGTTTTCTGAAGATACCAGGTAGCACCCAAGCAGGTCCAAGAATGGCTTGAGAAGGCAAGGAAAGGAGACTAGATTTTGACTGTGGTTGTGAGGTGGTACTGGGGTGAGGGTTAACTCACACTGAGCTGAGCCTCCTGCCAGTGCCAAAGGTGAGCAGACTGGACTTACCTATCTGTGTGCCAGATGTAGGGCTCAAGGGGGCAGGGAAAAGACTTAAAATGGAAACATTAGCATACAGAGTCAGCTGGACATCGTGGTGCACATCTAGGAGGCTGAGGCAAGAGGATCACAGGTTCAAGCCCAGCCTGAGCAACTTAATAACTTAGTAAGACCTGTCTTAAAAGAGAGATAGGGATATAGCTCAGTGTAAAGGCCCTGGGTTCAATCCCTAGTACCCACCCCTCCAAAAAATAGAGTCAGACTCATTATAATTCCTAACTAGCAGTAGTTTGCATGTATAGGGTACGTTTTCTATTTTTGGTAGTAGTTTTTGGTAGTAGATTTGATTTAAATTAATTCAATTTCAATGACTAATCTGGGATTCTCAATCAACTTTTCCTACAAAAAATGTATTTGACATTATCTTGCTATAGATTATTTTTCAGAAGCCCAGTTACATATCATAAACCCACAGAATTAAAGATACATGCCATATTAAGCATCTAATATCTTATAATCAATTTCTACTCCTATCAGAAAACCAAATGGTAATATTATTTCAATCAAAGCAGATGCTGGTTTAGTTACAGCATAGTGAAGCACTGTTAATTCAAGAGGTAAATCAGAAACATGGGGAGGATATGTTTTTATGCTCTACTAGGAAGACAGCAGCCACCATCAAGCCATATGACAAACATAAAAATTAACATTCTAATAGAGCTTTATAGTTAAAAACTAATTTATCCTCTGTTTATTGTCTGTCACTCTGCTATAGAATGTGAGCTAGATGAGAACAAAGATTTTCCTTCACTTTGCTCACTATCTTCAGGCCAACACAGTGCCTAGCATACAGCAGGAACAATGAATAAATGAATGTAACCTCTCCATGCATTTTTAAGACAGTAAAACCCAAGCCTAAGCCAGTGTTAGTGGTGTCTCTGAAATCCCAGCACTTGGGGGACTGAGGCAGGAAGGATCACTGCAAGATCAAAGCCAGTCTGAGCTACATAGTGAGACCCTGTCTCAAAAAAATAAATAAATAACCAAAGCTTTTAAGCATTAGACTCGTTAAAAACAAAAACAAAAGACCAAACCTGAATCCTTGGCCAGAAAAGGACTTATGGAAGACCATCCCGCAAGTTCTAGAGTATCAAGGGCAAGATCATTCACCCAGCATTCCTCACAGGCAGGAGAGAGGTGTAGAGAGCACAGGTCAATGTATGGGATGCAGAGAGCCTCCCAAATACAGTATAATGTCAGTGTGTTCCCAAGAGTGGAGAGTGAAACCCCCTAAGAGTGACTTAATGTGTGAAACCTGATATGTAATCCCCTAAGGGTGAAGTGTGATAGCTAATCAAACAGATCCTATGCCCTGTAACACCCTGTGACACCCTACAACGCCCTATGACGTGTGTAACACCAATATGCGCGAAGTGACAAGCCCGAACCAGTGCCACAGACCCCCAGGTAGAATGGTATAAAACAGGAAGCGCAGAAGACCAGCTCGCCCCACTCAGACACCCAAGACAGCCGGAAGAGGCATCGGCCGCCTGCCCGGAGTGGATCCCAGATCAACGCAAAGGCAACCGCCACAATCATCAGGAAAGGAGAAACAAAGTCGCACTCCTCGGACTTGTGCAGGTATAGGGAGTGGCAACTCGTGGGTATGAATTAGTATGTTTGATGTATGATATATATATATATATAAATCTAGTTGGCAACTACTACTGTCTCGACCTCCAGTTAGTGCACACTCCTGCTCACGACAGCAGGCTTGTACAGGTCGCGGCCACTGCGTAAGGTCAAGGGTGCATGTCTGCAAATAACCATTTCTAGCAGGGCATAACACAGATAAGCATTTCTTATGAAAAAATCATTTCCATTGGATAAAATAGTCACATTTTGAAATTCCTCATGAAAAATACATGGTAAAAAATCTAACTGAAAAAAAGAAAATATAAATAGAGATACGTGCATAGAAGATCGCTAAATGGATAGAGCAGTTTCTTCAATGGTTACTATCAGGGTAGAAATTTAAATGAATGCAAGAGGGGAGTAAGCACAAAGCACATTGAGACAGGTGCTTTTTTAGTTTTCAGGACTCTAGCTTGGTTTCATTTTTCACATGATAGCGAATATTTTTATAATTTTTAAATTTATGATTGTTTGCCATATATATCAAGAATACAATATAATTAGTTGATAATGTGAAAATATTTCTACTAAGGCTATCTTTACTAGATAATGCCTCAGTTCACATGTCTACAGATTTGTATTTATATAAATGTTTATATAAATTTATATTCCATATTTTCATATAAATAAACATAGAATATTTGTAGCCATTTTAAATCTCAGTAATAATGATAGGGAAAACTTTAATGACGAAAATTTAGGAAATGTCAAAGTGTAAGATAACTTCTACCCTTAGCTCTGCTTAGTTCAGAATTAACCAGTACTGGAGACACCTAGTCTCCAGCAAAAGTTTCTTAAGTGAAAAGAACCACTGTTAGCTTTGTTGACCACACAAGCTCCCTTTCCCCTGGGCTAGAGTAGGTAACTGAATAAATCTTACAGGTAACTTCCCTGACAAACAACTGCATCAGGTTGAAATTCAACTGTCTTGCTATTATGTTTCGGGTATCAATGTGAGCTGTGAAAATGCAATGTAATCAACTAAATGAGATCAAGGCTGTAAAACCCTAGAAAAGAAGGAGTTGTAACCCAATGGGGAGGTCGATGATGTCACCCTCAGATCCCCATCGATGCAGTAAACTTTGCTATTTTACCTCCATTCTGCTGCCTCTCTTGTGTGTCACTTGCGGTCTCCTTTTGTAACATTAACTCCTACCACCATGATTTTTGTTTTGTTTGTTGTGTTTTGTTTAGGGTCTCATTTTTTAGTTCAGCCTGGTCTCAAACTCACAGCAATCCTCCTGCCTCAGCCTTCCAAGTGCTGAGATTACAGGCATGTACCACCATGCCCAGCAACACTATGATTTCTAAAACTGGCGCAAACTTTAAAGCTACTATCAAAAAGAAAAGAAAAGAACAAGTTTTGGTAAGGGCATGGAGAAACAAACTCTTTTGCAATGCTGGTGTGACTCCTATGGAAAATAGCACACCAATTCCTCAAAATATTAAAAACAGAACTCTGCATAATCCAGCAATCCCATTCCAGAATATATATATCCAAAAAACCAAAAGCAGACTCTCAAAGAAATATTTGCACGCCCATGTTCATAGCAGCACTATTCCCAGAAGCAAAGAGGTGGAAGCCACTCAAATATCCATCAACAGAAGAATGGAAAAAGAAAATGTGAACAACATAAGCCAGAGAATGAGATGTGGACAAACCCTGAGGACATTATGCTAGGTGAAATAAGCCAGTTATAAAAGGACAGATACAGGCTAATTCCATTAAGAGGCAGGAAGTAGAGTATCCAAACTCGGAGACAGAAAGGAGAATATTGGTTGCCAGGCAGAGAAAAAGAAAATGTGAATTGTTATTTTAGGAGTGGAGAGTTTCAGTTTTTCAAGATGAAGAAGTTCTGAATATCTGTTGCACAACAATGGAAATACACTTGATCCTGCTAAACTGTATATTTAACAATGGTTAAAAAGGGAGGTTTTGTTATGTGTCTGAAACTGTACTTTGTCTTCTTAATAATCTTTTAAGCCAATTATTAAAACTTCTTTACAATTAAAAAAAACCAGGCCAGGGATTTAGCTCAGAGGTTCCACAGCCTGCCTGGAAAACAAGTACCCCCCTCAAAAAAAAACCCCTGAGGCTTGAAGCAGACATGAGATTTCCAGTAAGACAGATTAGCAGGAAGCTGCCCATCTAGCAGGCCACCAAAACAACTGTGGAACAAAGTAGAAAACAAAACCAGGCAGCTCAGGCTTCCATCAAATACTAAGTGGTGAACTGGAAGGTGGCTGCTCTCCCTTCAGATTAACTGAGTAGGAAACACACTTCTCCCCAGCCCCACCCTAACTCCGTATTTCTAACATGTATACAGTTGCAACCCACTGAAAATCTAAACCAGTAATGCAGGGCTCTGTGCCACTCACTGGGACAGGTCATTCATTATCCAAAACTGAAATGATTTTATGGCCTTTTTTAAAAGTTATCTTCCTTAGAAAATTGCAAAAAGATGTGGAAGTGAGGCTAAGAATTTGCTGAAGGGATTTGAAACATCTTGCCTAGGCTTCTGCCAATGGAAGTGAAATACTTTAATCACCTGGTTCTGTGTTCCACTTCATGAAGAGGTATTTATCCCTGAAACTTTGCAACATCACAGTCAGGCAAATACTGAAGGATATTAGTGTGAAAGAAACCCAACTTTCTGCCTTTTGGCCCCGCCTGCCATGGTCAGCCAAGGGTCACAAGCCAGCCACATCCAGTTGCTGTTCCTGTCCCAACACTGACCTCAGTTTTATAATTTTTTAAAATAGTGATCTGTATTTATTCTGTTTTCCACTGTGAGCTGGAACAGTGTCTTATTCATCTTCGTATTCAGGACCCAGCACAGTGCCTGGAGCACAGAAGTGTCTGTAAATATTTTTTGTGTCTGTAAATATCAGTTATCTGCATGGATGAAAAGACACAGGCCAATGTCTCAAACCAGGAGAAGACCCTGTTTCTCATGGCAGGGGTAAGAAGTTAGGGTTCATTCTGTGCAATGCAGCAGAAATTCAAACTTCCTCTTCTTTATTTTTAATTTGAGTCAGGAACTTGCTAATTAATGACTCAAGGTAGCCTCAAATTTGTGATCCTCCTGCCTCAGCCTCTGAGTAGCTAAGATTAGAGGAATGCACGACCACACTCAGTAAAAATTCAAACCTCCCCTGGTGGAATCTGATCTTATGCTCCAGGCTAAGTAACTAACCTTTGTGTTGGCCTAACATCTTTAGGCTCAAACTCAGTGATCAGAATCCTTCTAGTTTTAACAGGGTTGGCTTTGCTCTAACCTTCCCTCAGCCTTGCCCCCACCGGCTCACTGTTCATTCATCAGATATTAAGTGACTACCATGTGTCAGGCACCATCCTAGGCACTGCAAATTTGTCAAGGAAGGAAAAATAAAATAGACAAGAATCTCAGCCTTCCTGGAGCTCTTGGAATGAAGAGTGTACTGGGAATCCCCCTAGTGGTCTGAGTGCAGATTTAATCAGATGGTGAAAGGGCGCCTCAGCAAGGAGAGGAAGATTCAGCCAATACTTGAAAGGAGTGAAGGAATAAGCCAAGCAGTGGCTGGGGGAACTGCGATCCTGGTCAGAGGGGACAGCTAACACCAGCGATCTCAGGTTGCACAGAGCTGGGGGGGGGGGGACCTGCACTATTGCGGGGATGAGGTCCAGCCCCGACCCAGTGTTACCCTTAGCTCTTCTCTACCAGGAATTATAACTCAAGAGATTCCAGGCTTTGAAAGCAGAAAGACCTACTGGCATTGCTTCTTCAACCCTCACCTGCTCCAGCACTTTGGGAGTGAGTTCCTCTGCCCTGTCAAATAAGCTCTGCATGCAGCTCATCTCAATTAATCCTTTCAAATGTGCTATCAGTAGGGTCAAGTATCTCCATTTTAGAAGCTAGAAACTGTAGGTTTAGCGTTTAGAGAAGAGTTAGTGACTTGCTGAGACATCAAAAATAACGGAATCAGAAGTGAATTCTGGCAGCTTGATTCCACAGTCTCTGTCCTTTCCTACCTCATGTGCTACACAGCTCTGTGCTTCCAGGGTCTGGTACACACCAAGTACTTAGTAGGTATAATTATTTTCTGTCTACCATGCCATGGGTTCCCTGGGGTCATCTGCCTCCTTAGCCAAATGTCTGAGGGCTGTCCACTCCTCGTTCCCTACTTCCTGTGAAGAAGTCTGAATTCCCCAAAACAGAAGCTGCCCCCTGACATGTGGCTTTGGGCAAGCCACATCACCCCACCTGCACACTGGGTTTGATAATACCCACCTGCTGCAATGGTAAGACAGGTGAGAGAACCCGGGGAAGGTATTTTCACACAAAGCCCGTGTTATGGTTTATCTCTAGATGTCGCCCAAGGGCCTTGTATATTCACAGCAGGACTTTGGACAATGATCTGGATTACAGAGGTGCTACAGCTAACTTGCTGTTGGGAGGTGGAGTCTGGTTGGAAGGGGTGGGGCCGTGGAGGTGCAGCCCGAAATAGTGCTATCTCCCCGCCCCAGCTCCTTCCCTCTCGGCTTCTTGACCACCATGACATGAGCAGCTTTCCCCCGCCAGACCCTTCCACCATCTGGCTGACCGTACAAGTAATATAACCTCTGAAACACGAGCCAAAATAAACCTTTCCTTTTTAAGTTCCAAATATCAGGTATCATGTCTCCAAAAAGAGGAAAGTTACTAAGACAGCCTGGCAGCTGGTAAGAAGAAGGCAAGAGCAGCTTATTATCACCATGATTCTGGAACTTGCTTTATGCCTTCCTGGCTGGACTTCCAGCAAAAGCTGAGCCAGCCCCACTCCATGGTGGGTGGGATTATAGATTCTTAGCCCTGTTAGTCTCCTCAGGAATCCTTCTGATTGCTGACCATGGTTCCAGATGTGAAAAACACATCTAATTTTTTTAAACAAGCATGTGGACTCTAATACTGTTAGTTATAAATGTAAATAATGACTAGCCTGACTGGGGTCAACTTAAGGTTATCCTGTTTATGTCCTTATGGTTTTCCTAGGCTACATATATTAGAAAAGTTTGCTAATTTTCACATTAAAACACATTCCCTATCTAGAAAGACAGGGCTAATGTTGCTATAGTGCTACTCAACTCCATGAAGAATCACCCACATGTTGTCCCTGCCAAGCTGAGCAACCCTAGGACAAAGAAGGCTGTGCACCTGTCTACCAGCTGCTGTGAGTGTTGGCTGCTGAACACTCAGCTACCATCTCCCCTGGAGAACTGTCAACTGCTGGATGTGGAGGAAAGGGAACCACTGCATACTGTTGGTGGGAATGTAAGTTAGCACAGCCACTGTGGAAAACAGCATGGAAATCCCTGAAAGCATTAAAAATAACACTGCCTATGATCCACTAACTCCACTACTGGATATATATCCACAGGAAAGGAAAGCAGTATGTACTTCCATATTTATTCCAGCATTAGTCACAACAGCCAAGATAGAGAATCAACCTAAATATCCATCAGTGGATGAAGAGATTTAAAAAATGTAATATTTATACACAATGGCATATTATTCTGCCAGAAATTGGACAAAATCATGTCACCTGGAACAACATGGATGAACATGGAGAACATTAGACAAAGTGAAATAATTCAGGCATAGAAAGACATTTATATATGGGACCTAAAAATGTTGAACTCACAGAAGCAGGAACACAGCGATGATTAGTAGATATTGGCATGATTGTGGGGTAGAAGGTTGGGATGATATTAGTCAAAGAACACAAAGTTTCAATTAAAGAGGAGGAATAAGTTCAAGAGATGTTAGCCTTTCTATTTGAATACATTATGGTTTATTCTAGATGTCCCACCAGTCTCACATGTTCAGAGGGGCTTTTGAAAAGTGAGTGAATTAGGGGGGCTTAGAGCTGGCCTGCTGTTAGAAGCTGACTTGCTTGAGTTGGAAGAGGTGGATCATGGGGAATGTGGCATGAGAAGGGTATCATCTCCTTTCCTTGCTCTTCCCTGGGCCTCTCTGCTTCCTGGACGCCATGGAGTAAGCAGCTTTCCTCCACCCAGACCCTTCCACCATCCTGTTCTGCCTTGGAGCTAGCTAACCATGGACTGAAACCTCTACCAACTATAAGCCAAAGTAAAATTCCCCTCCTTCAAATTTGGGGTGTCAGGTATTTTGTCCCAGCAACAAGAAAAGTGACTAAGATGATGCATATTTCAAAACCACCAGGCTGTATAGAGATACAGATATTTAATCAATTAAAAAATAAAGAATTTCTCTCAGCTCTGGTCCGGAGGCTAAAGGGAGGACAGAATGAGTTAACGTGTAGAAACACTTCGTGAAAGTTAGCAATTATCTGTGTTACCAGCAGTCGTGAAGCTTCATGACTGACCATGGTTCCAGAACCCGACTCTGTACTCTCCCACTGGATGACATCATCAAATCCAGCTCCATCCTGATCCATGACTTAGATCCCCCCCACCTAACTTCTAAATCAGAATTGAGTTCTGTCTTCCCTAGCTGGCCTTCTTTCCACGTTGAACAAAAGCTATGAGTCATGCTGAAAGGAGTCCAAGAAGAGGCTTGGATTTCCAAACCAAAATCTTAGCGAAATATGTTCCCTTGGGAACCCACAACCCAGCCCTGAAAACTCTTGCTCTTCAATACTCAAAGCGCAATCTATCAAAGTAACTAGACTGGGCTGGTATTGCAGCCCTGGTAAATTTCACAGTGATTAAATATAATTTTAACCCATTCACACTTTACACTAAGTCCACAGACAAAACAGCACAGCAGCAAGATGCTTCCATTTGTGTATGAGTATGTCTTTGTTTCTTTAAAGGAAAGCTCACAAAAGGATTTTACTCAGAACTACTCAAACTGATTTAATTCAACTATTTTAGATGCCTCATTTTTTAGCAAATTGAACACTTTATAAATTGCATCGTGGGAATTAAAAGATAGCCCAAAAAATGGTGATGTCTCACAGAAGCATAATGATTTTATCGCAGGCAAATTCTCCAGGAGGTTAAAATGGCAGATACAGTTTTTCTCTAAAGAAAATAGTAAATACTTGGATTTTCAGTTAGTTGTTGAACCAAAAGAATATTATAGCCCCATCTGGTGGAGCTGTTGTTATTCAGAAGACAAAATGAAATTTTTCACCAGGCCATTACTGAGCACAGTGTTATTACTGCTGTGGGATGAAGGCAGCTAATCACTCTTTCCATTCTACATTCTGACACCTATTTCTTTGTGCTTGAGTGGCTGGGTTTCTCCCTCCTGCCTCTCTCTTCCCCTAAGGAAACAGCCTTCATCTAGGGAGTAATTAACAATCATGTTTAAGGGATAGAAAATAATATTTCAAAAGAATCTATGTTAACAAGGCAGGCAGACTGAATAACATCTCACAGAGTTATATCATGTGTACGGTCCCTAACACACAGTCTTCTTCCACCCTAAAACAGGATACCTGTGATACACGACTCAAAGGAGGAGGAAAGGTTTATTTTTGGCTCAAGTTTTCAGAGGTTTCGGCTGGCTCCATTGTCCATAGGTCCGTGGTGAGGCAGAAACGTCATGGCAGAGGGTGTGGCAGGAGAAACCTGCTCACCTCATGGCAGCCAGGAAGCAGCCAGGGAAGGAGCTGGAGAGGAACAAGAGGGATCAATATATCGTCCCACAGGCCACAGCCCTGTGGTCTACTCCCTTCAGACAGACCCCATCTCCTGTTTCCATCATCTCCCCGTAATGCCATCAAATGATGATCTCATCAATGGATCATACAACAGATGAAATTAGAACCTCCATCATCAAATCACCTTCCAAAAGCCCATTAGCAACCCAGCCAGCCCTCAACACTAGGGCTAGTGATATCTCGGGGGAGATATCACACCATAAATCATGTATATTTTATATAGAATATGAACTTTATAAAACATATATGTACTAGCTTTTATATATTATATATAGGTATATAGAAGATATACTAGTCAGTCTTCAAGAATAGAGTCCTAGGGCCGGGGATTTAGCTCAGTGATGCTGCCACCTGCCTCGCAAGCACAAGGACCCGTATTCAATCCCCGGTACTGGAAAAAAAAAAAAAAAAAAAAAAAAAAAAAAAAAAAAAAAAAACAATAGAATCCTAACAGCTTTCATTTTCTCAAAAAAGGAGAAGCTATCTACCAAGTGTGATTAAAATATACAGTGAATGTTTAAATTTTTAAAACTGTACTACAGTAACAGACATTGCTATTAATCTCCCTTAAAATACTACTCCTCCTTGCTTTGAACACACATATTCCAACATTTTTGCCATTTTCTGAAGCAGTTCTGGATGCCCTCTTTCTTGAGTCTCTTTTCTTTTCTTTTCTTTTCTTTTTTTTTTTTTTTTGGTACCAGGGATCACACTCAAGACCTTTTGCTTACGTGGCAGGCAGCAGCACCACTGAGCTAAATCCCTGGCCCTTCTTGAGTGTCTCTATTTGCATTGTCAAAACATTTACCTTCCACTTTCATTTTGACTCTGGGGACAAGCCAGAGGTCACACAATGCCAGATACAGTGAAGGAGGACATATGGTAATGTTTTTATTTCACAGAAATTGCCATAGATAGTTTTCATCAATTCAAGACCTGGGATAGCCATGAAAAGACACTCATGAAAGAGGACTTTCAGAACTGCTTCAGAAAGTGGCCAGAATGGTGGAAAAAGTGTGTTCAAAGTGAGAAGGACAAATGGCAATGTGTCTTTTATTGTAAATAAATTTTTAACTTAAACATTCACCATATGTTTTGATCATACCTTGTACATGAGTAGCAGTTGGTTAAAGGAATTGCTCATGAAAATATGGGAAAGGGAATGCTGCTCTAGAAAAACAAAAAGTAAGTCTCAAATGAAAAGCTCCCAGTAATATGGGGACAGGGCCAGAAACATAAACTCCAGAGTTCAAAATGTGTAAGAATCAACCTAATGTATGAGATTGGTCACATACAGACATCTCCTCTGTACGTGGCTCACTTCAGATATCCATCCTAAATGTGTCCCTGATTGAGTCTGGGGCATGTACTAAGGTCTGATGGGTTTGGGATCTAAAATAGAAGTAAATAAGATAAATGGAAGAAATTTGTTACTTGCTTCTCATGAAGTAATGTGGAATAGAAGCTTGGGGTCATTAATAAGAAAGAGTGAGAAGAGGAAGTTACCACATCCAGTCCCCCATCCTTATTCCTACTAGCTGATCCCAGTGCCTCTCAGTGCAGCTACCTACCTTGCTAACATATTTGTCTTCCACCCTTCTTACAGCTAGAGATGGCAAAATGAACCCACCCCGCCAATGAGGTGTAGCAGAGATCCCCAAGGAGAGAAAGACAGAAAGGGAAAACCTCCAGGAAAGGTGCTGTCCTCTGCCATCTCCCACCCCCTACTCTTCCTTCCTTCCTGGTACAAAGACACAATGCTCAAAGGTATCTACAGTGGACATCTCTCTGCTGCAGAGAGGAAAACCAAATGCTAGGTACAAGGAGGAGGAGGTACTCTGGTTCCTTGCTGAGGACTCTGAAACTAATTCTGGGTTTCTGTTGTAAAGGAAAAATATATACCTTACTTTTGTAAGACACTGTGTTTACTAACAGCTGAAGGTAATCTAATTGAACTGACAATATGTCTATCTAACACTGTAACAACATAGAATTCAACAAGGCATTCCACTAAAAAATCCAGAAAAGAAAGACTTTAAAACAGTTGCTGGGAATACAAAGATGTAAAACACACCATCCTTATTTTGAAATCACTCACAATCTAGTGAAAAAGGCAGATGCAGATAGAGACAGTTTCAATATATATAAGTACTACAAAAAAGGGAAGCAAATTCCAAGAAGACCAAAAGAAAGAGTCAGACATGGTAAAAGAAACAAAGCCACGAACATGGATAATGAAAGAATTGAGTGATCAAAAGTACACAGTGAGAGAAGCCAACCTGATTTCCAAACAAAATAGGTCCAGTTGATTTGGCGGCCACGTTGCTACTTGGCAGCCTTGGCGAATGTGATTTCAGCATGGAGGTGCAGGGCAGAGGCCAAGTTGCAGTACGTTTGGGGAGATGATGGAACACATGCACCTTTACAAGCTAGCAGGTTGCTAGAGCTAGGATGCTAGTTTCCTATGGATAAGCTTACAAAGCAAGGAGAAGGGAAGAGCCAAATTCAACTTCCGAGAAGGACAAGTCCATGGCAACAGACCTTACCCATGAGTCCCCCCATCTGGCTCTCTGACAAATGCAGTCCCAGACCACACCCCATGAGACAGAGGTATACATAATAAAACCCATTCCTGAGCAGACAAAAGTGGAATTTTTTTAAAAGACACTTTTAAAGAGACAAGGGAATCTTAGAAATCTCTATATCAAATTTCTCATCTTACAAATGTCAAACTTGCATTTCAAAGAAGCACCCAGTTTTGACAACTTCAGCACAGCATCAATGAACAGCAGAGTTGGGGCAGTGTCTTCTGCAAGTGTAATTTGTAGGAACAAAAATTAGGATATTTACATGCTGAAGATGTGACTTGGAGAGACAGAGTTCTTCAACAAGTGGAAAGATGATCAAACGTCAGAGGATTTTTCACAGTAATCCAGTAACCCAACTTCTTTCTTCTTTAGTCACCTCAGCCCTAAGTCAACTCACCTTCCTTCTCTCCTCCTCACTTGCACACAAAAGACCCCAGTCATGCAAAAAATAAGAAGAGATGTTTTCCATGGTGTGTTCTTTCACGATGACTCGTGCAGGCTGTGATTCTGGGCACCTTGCCTTCTTCAGCACCCAATTCTTTACTAAGTCAGCAAGCTATTATATCCTTGTTGCTGTCCCCAGAGTATGTTAAATGAAGGAAATTGTCTTGATGTAGGCTGTCACCTCTTTCCAGTGAAAAAGCAAGAAATACAAGAGTGACCAAAAGATATGGTGAGTGTTTCCATTTTCTTTTTTTTTTTAATTTTACTACTTTTTAACATGTATTAGACACTTGAAAGACCAAATACTTCAGTAAAGTACTTAGCATTGTCAATTATGTACAGTACGAGGACTAAATTGCACACACAAAACAAGTTATAGTTCAAACCGCGTCTTCCACAAGTGACCAGTCTGGTACTGGACATTCTTCTCGTCTTCTGCTCTGTGTCCTCTGACCCACAGAACAAACATGGACCAGTGTCACTCCTGTGTCGCTTCTCCTGATGCTCTAACAAACTCCATTTCAGAAAGTCACTTCCAGAAAACGTTCTTGTCACTTTTTTTTTTAAAGAGTGTTTCCATTTTAAAGACTTCTTATGGTAAAAGACACACTGACAAGGACAATGGGATAAAAGCGAGTTAGATGCAAGGGGGAGTAATTTCAAGGGAAGTAATGGTGATGTCTTTTACTATAATAAATTTTTAACTTAAACATTAACTGCATTTTATGATCTCCCTTCACTGATCAACTGTTTACAGCAATATGTCAAATGAAAACATCACAGTGTGTCCTTGTCCAGCTTATTCACCAGATCTGGCACTGTGCTACTTCTGGCTCTTCTCTAAAGTCAGAACGATCACAAAAGGTCAATGTTTTTGCCAGGGATTTAGCTCAGTGGTTCTGCCGCCTGCCTCACAAGTGCAAGGTCCCAAGTTCAATCCCCAGTACCAAGGAAAAGAAAAAAGGTTAATGTTTTTAATCCATTCAGGACACTGAAACAGTCACAACAGTGAAACTAAAGACGCTCACCAAAGAGGACTTCCACAGCTACTTCAGAAAATGGCAAGAACAATGGGATAAGTGTGTTTGAATTAAGGGAAAGAATTTTGAGGGAGATTTGGGGCAAGGTATCATTTACTGTAATACATTTTCTTAAATTTAAACATTCACCATACTGATTATATCATGTACAAAGAAAGCAATGTTGCCTGTAACCTCTTCTCCTAGCAAGCGTTTGTGCAGTGGAAGTTGTGCCGGTTAACTGATTGCTCAGCAGACCCAGGTCCGTCTTTCTTTGCTCAGTTTTATGATGCTGGCACTGGACCCCGTGCACATTATCTCCTTTGTCAGTGAGCCTGAGGTCTGTGAGCGCAGAGGGCGCGGGAGGTGCCCTTGCAAAGCACACCCAGGAAGAAGGGACTCTCCTTCCTGCTTTGGCACTGCTGGTCCCCTGGACTCCTCTGAGGGGCCCTGAAGCACACACCTCCGGGGTCCTCAGGGAGCAGCTGCAGCCTGGGGCTCCCAGAAAGATTCTCAGCCAACACTAGGGCTGCTGCCTCCTTGGGCTCTGCCACTCAGAGCCTGCATTGCTAAGTGGCCACTCAGGCCTGTCCCCCCACCTTGGTCCCACCTATGGCAGGATGTGCATTCTGTGGCCCTTGCATTCTTTGAAGCTCTTGTGCGTTTCAAAGTCCTTTTCTTTTTCACATTCCCTCAGTCACAGATGCAGTATCTGCTCTCTGCAGCAGCTGTTTCAGGGGATGAAATAGGGTCATGTCCTATCCCTATCAATAGCCACATGTTTACTAGTTAATGGTCCCTTGTATTAAATTTTACCTATTTAAATCACGCGCATCGACGCCGTCTTCTGAACCCCGAATATCTTTCAAAGTGCCTCAGGTTTAAAATCCTCTCTCTACCTTCTACCTCCTTAATAAAATTACAGGGCATGAGGAGAGTTGGAGGGAGAGGAGGGGAAGGAGAAATAAAAAAGAACAAGATGTAGTATGTGTATGTACCAATTCCCCACGACGAGTGTATTTATTATGTATCACAAATAATTGCTAATTAAAAAGGGCAAAAATAAATGAACTGCAAATATCTACTTATTCTTATTTCCAAAGTTTTTGGAAAACTTTTCATTCTTCCTCAGATCCAGAGCCACCTCTCCTTTCTAATCTGCAGAATTCACTACAGCTGTAAAAAGAATCTCTCTAGCAGGATTATCTGTCGCACAAGCAGCATCTGTTGCCTATCACCAGGAGTAGAAGCCCAAGGGCTGCTGCCCACATCTGGTACCAGAATCACGGAGGAAAACACAACTCTGTCAAGTGCTTGGCGGAGCAAGGCCTTAACCACACAGGGCAGACAGCGCCAGCAGCTTCGGGAAGGGATGCGGTTCCACGGTCAGAGGTCCCTCCCAGGGGCCTACAGGGGCCACTGGCCTGCACACACCCTTCTGTGTGTAGCAGAAGGTTCCCACCCCGCCCCACCTCAGACACACCAAGGGGGGGACCAGGTACCACACGATGCTCCCAGGTAAGGAGTTCACAGGACAGGGAGAAAAATTCCACACAAGGTGACAGGCCCTGCACAGGCAGCGAGGACTCTATCTCCTGGTAAGGAAGTGCACCAGGCCCAAGGCCCATTCTTCCATGGCACAGTGGGTGTGAAAAGACTGCGCCTCCACGTCTACCCTTCCCCCATACCGCCTCCTATCAGCTCTCTTCAGAGACTTCTCCTTGTCCCTGGGACAAAACACCCAACACCGCAACTTAAAGGAGATTAGGTTATTTTGACTCACATTTTAGAAGTTTCACTCAGTGTTCGGCCTGCTCAAACGTAGAACCGCAGAACCGCAGAGTGGAAGGGCCCGGGCAGAGGAGAGCTGCTCACACCAGGGCAACCCGGAAGCTGCGAGCGACGGGCAAACCGGAAAGAGAGGGCCCCACTGCCGGGCCACGCCCACCGTGGCCGACCCGCCTCTTCTTTAGCTCTGGACTGCTGTGACTCAATCATCTTTAAAGGCTCAGATCTGGTAGTCGCAGAAGTGGATTCTTCCCTAATACTTCCAGAAAGAGATGCAGGCTCTAGTCACCTTGATTCTAGTCCAATGGGACACATTCTGGACTTCTGACTTCCAGAACTGAAAAATAAAAATATAATACGTTTTAATAATTTCTTATAGGAAATGAATATACTAGGTAATAAAAATTTTAAGTAGCATCTCTGTCATCCCAATACTTCAGGAGGATGAGACAGGAGGATTACAAGTTTAAGCCCTGGACAACTTAGTGAGACTGACTCAAAACAAACAAACAAAATTTAAGGGCAGGAAATATAGTTAAATGGTAGAGCACCCTGAGTTCAATCCCAAACACCACCGGAGGGGAAAAAAAAAGATTTTTGGTACCAACTCACTTTTCAAACATCACTTCCCACTTTTCAAAGCTCCAATCCCTCTAGCGTGGGTCCTACCAACCCATTCCCATGACTTGCACAGGGCTCTCACATTCTAGGACCCTCCATCAACTTGTCATTCCAAGTCTAGATCAATTTTTCATTATCCAAAAACCCAAACCACATCTCTCTGGTTCACAGGCATCTTTGTTTTGAATTCATAGTATTTAATACTATGTTGATAAGCAGTCACTGGCATAATATATATTTTCCTTTATTGTTTAACTTTTTATTTAACTCGTGTAATTTTTTATTTTTCTTGACAATATATCTTTTCTGCTTAAGTGTTTAAAATCCATGAGAGCTGGTATTTTATGTTAAACTTCTTTAAATCTCCAGCATCTAGCTAAGTCATATATTTTGCATATGTCCATCACTAGAATGAATTTCAAAAAATTAAGTCTGTTAAGATAGTAGCTCTTTACTATATGCTTCTATTCTTGAGAATAATGAAGGTAGATTTGCCTAGAACATTGGTGGTTCTGTCATGCTGCAAAGGGCTGCTTATATCATTGAAAGCTCTAAAAGTATTGCCAGCAGTGGCCTAGAAGACATATACATACAGTACAAAGTTATAGTAATTAAACACCTTATTTATTTATTTATTTACTTATGTACTTGGGATTAAACTCAGGACCTTGTGCTTGCAAGGCAGGTGGTAGAACCAGTGAGCTAAATCCCCAGCCCGAAGTTATAGTAATTAAAGCGGGGTGGTGTGGTTTAATTTAATTAAATGGATCAAACAGATTTAAGAGCTTAGAAATCTTAAACTTATAACTGAGATTTTTGTTATATAAAAACATAGTATATAATACCCTTATTGAATTCATGAGGAAATTATGAATTATGTACCCTTGAACATATAATGAAGAAAAAATATTTATAATATTTTTAAATTTCTGACAATGGAGAGTTAGGTGGTGCAGATTATCCTAGATAAAACAGCTTAATACGCTGGATCAAATATTTTAAAACATCTTCTTAGCTGTATCAAAGACCAGCTGGTAGAAAATTAATAAAATTGCAAACCCAGAGAGTTACACTAGCATGATTATTCCCTAAAAGTAGCTGCCACTACAGGCAAACTTGAAATTTCCTTGGGTGGCCTCATGAGGAGAGCAGGGTAGAGGAAAGATTTAAAGAAGTAAAGACTAAGACATGTCCAGAATTGACGTAGGACAACCAACAGCAGATTTCAGAAGTCTAAATCCCAAGTTAAATAAATAAAGACAAAACCAAAACCATAAATACAGTTGGGAAACCAAGCAAACAGCTGGAGAGGAAGGCGGGGGGGCAGATTTCTTGCAAAGAAACCATTGCAAGACAGACAGCTGACCTCTCTCTAACAACAGTGAAAGTCAAAGCATGGCTCTGTCTCAAGTTACTTCATAGATTTCTGCCTCCAGCCTGTGATTTCTGTTCCAGTCCTTATCTCCTAAAAAGAATGTGGAAAGTACAACTCTTATGCCCAGGGTAACTTAAAACAAAGTCCTCTGGGCAATTAGAATGTTGTAAACACACAACCCTAACTTAGGACAAACCTACTCCAAATTGTATTTACCATTTTCCTTCTGGAATGTAAATCTTGCTTATGGGAATGGTAACTTACTGATGCCACTATCTAGGCCTTGTATGAGGTTCTTCATACACACTACTAAAATCAGTGTTCACTAGAATTATCTGAAGAAATTGCTCTTATCTCCATTTAACTGACAAAACCAGAAGGCTGAGAGAGATTGAATACACTTTACTTAGTTTCACAGCAAAGCCAAAATCTAACTGGTTTCTGACCACTAGGCCTATGTATTTTTCATTCCTTGTTCTATCTGCCCAAAAAGATCACAATCCAAAGATGTAATAACACAAATTATATATTACTGTCAAATGCTGATCTATTTCTATCTTTAAATTCAAACAGTTCTGCAGACTCCATAAAACACACACAGAAGCATTGTTATGTACTTTTCCTGGATTAAAAAAAAATTGTCCTCAAATCTCAAATGTTTGAACCTAGAGAATAATAAATGTTCCCCTATTCAAATGTCTAAATTTAAAAGATACAACATTTAGTGATTACCTATTTGCCACAACAGCCTATTTGCTGAGGATTATTTCTGGATATAGTTTTCTTGATAATAGAATGTTATCTGCCCAAATACTGTGGAGTAATTTTTAAATTTAATAGTAGCCTTTTTTCTTTAGTGGGTAATAATTCTCATTAATACACTTTGAAGATCTTTGTTGGTTTTATGTATTATGAAAGATGTTTACAGTATTTTGCTGTCAAATGGAAGAACTTTTGCAACGCATTAGATTTTTGAACTTTTATAATCTCAGTTTCAAATCCTTCCTTTCAGGGGTAAAAACATTTAGACTTTATTCTTTCCATCGACCTCATAATCAATTGCTATTTAACAGTTGGAAGTGGGTGGAAAGTAGGCTATACACATGATTTCAACATGAGCAGTGATTTCTTAGATCTATACTGCCCAATGAGTACTGTAGCCACTAGCTACATTTAGCTGTTTGGTGAGTACTTGAAATGTTGATAGTTCAAGTCAAGGTGCACTCTAAGTAAATTTAATAGACACTGCACTTCAACGTATAAAAAAATACAGAATAGCTCAATAATTATTTCATCATGGTTACATGTGGAAGTGATAAATTTTTTAAACATTGGTTTAACCAAAATGTATTATTTTACTTGTTTCTTTTTACTTTTTCTAATGTGGCTCCCAGAAAAAATGTTCAATTATTCATGTAGATCAAGTATGTGGCTCATGCTACATTTCTACTGAACCGTACCATCTTATTAAAAGGCAATATCCTCCTAGCTGCTATACATGCTTCTCTGACTTCCTTGTAGCCTATTTACAACTGAGCACTAAAGTAAACCTTGTGAAAACATGTGAGGTTATGCCACTTCTATCTCAAAGCCCTTCAGCGGCTACCATCTGTGTGAGAGTAGTAGCCCAAGTCCTTACAGTGGCCCTCCAGATCTTGTGCAACATGAGGCCATCATTTCTCTGACCTTATTTCCCTCATCTTTCCCCTTCTTCCTATCAAGTCTCAACTACATGAGCCTCCTCGCTGTTTCTTAAACACCTGAGGTGCTGTTATCTCAGGACTTTTTTTTTTTTTTATTGAGTTTATTGGTACATTTAGGGATACAGTACAGTTACATTCATTGTTGGGATCATGTACCTTTACATGGCAAGTCTTGATTCTCATTTTTTTCCCCTTACCTCTGCCCTCCCTTCACCCCCTCCTCCCCTCCCCATCTACAAACACTTTATTTTCATCTTTTCATTCTCTCACATTTTTTTCTTTTCCCTTTTTGTTCTTCCCCTA
>NW_022900918.1:31724231-31732357 GCF_012274545.1 Fukomys damarensis
GCTCGCGCGCACGCCGCCGGGTGATCGCAGACAGGCAGGCAGGCAGGCAGCTGAAAAAAAACCCCTCTGGGGTCCTTGGGTCCTTCCTGGGTCTGTTGTCGCGCAGGCCGGGAGCTCCCGCGCAGGCCTATCTCAGGACTTTTGTACTAACTATTCTCTGCCTGAGGCTCTCTTACCCTAGCTGTCCTCATAGTTGACTCCTTCGCCTTAAGACTGCTCCTGACTTACTTTCCCAATAAGGTTTAATTGTCTCCTTATTAAAAATGGCAGCCCACAAAGCCTCCACACCCTCTCATTCTGACTTAGTTTTTTCTTTTTCTGCCACCTTTAAAACTATGATATATTTTACTTCTTATATTGGGGTCTGCTTTGTATTGTCTGTCTTCCCCTCTCCCCGCAAGGCAGTATAAACCCTACAAGGGTAGGAACATATCTGTTTGCTTTATTGAAGTAACCCAAACATCTAAAATGTAGTCAGCAAATGGTAAGCACTTGGTTAACAAGTGTTGAATGGTGAAAGGCCATTATTGCATAGTATGACTTCTTTGCATTTCCAGAAGGACCCTCGGCAGTGAAGGAAGGAAAATTGTGACACAAAGAAGGAGAAAATAGAAAAGACTGGGAAACCAATCAACAGATGGAGCAAAATGACTGTGCCTAAAATAGCACTCATACTCCCATGCAGACTGTGAACCTCTTAAAGGTAAGAACTGTCTTATTCACATAAGTATTTCTTTCACTTAGCGTAAAACCTATGACTATTATACTATATTAGTATATACCTATGGTACCAATGCCTAAGGTACTGGTATTAGAGAAAAACCTATTGAATTGACTATAGGTCCCAATTCTTTACTTTCCTATAGTAAAATTATACAGCGGACCCACAAGTTATGACTGGCCCCACATATGAGCAACTAACTGCAATTTTAGTTTTAACTTATGACCAAAGTCTTGAGTTGTGACCCAAATGCTGGCCACTTGTGCAGTTGTAAACAAAGACTTACAATGCCAGAAAAGTGTATGTGAGTGTACACAAGCATCAGTCTGAGCCCAGATGCACATGTTTGTGGGCATGATTTTGGTCAGTGTTTTATATAATTGCTGTGATTACTGCTATCAAAGTGGCCCAAAAGAGCTAGAAAAGAAGCTAAGGAAGAAAGAGAAGGTAAAGAAAGCAATCACAGTCAAAAAGAAGAAGGAAATTGTGGAGAAATAGGAGAGTGGTTTTAGTGTGACATCTTGCTGATATGTACAGCATATGGAAATCCACAATCTTGACAATCTTACAGAGAAAAGATTTGTATAAGGAAGCTAGTGTTGCTAAAGGTATTAGTCAAATTAGTAAGATATGATCAACAGTGCTAGATGAGATAGAAAGGCTATTATAAGGGTGGATAAACAAAAGGCAGAAGGCAGGTTATAGCCTATCTGAGTATACAATTTATAAAATAGCTGGGGTTGTAAATTCAGATCTTGTAAAGGATAATCCATTGATGAGTAATAATGGTGAAATATTTCATGCCAGTAAGGGGTGGTTTCACAATTTTAAAGCGAGAACTGGGTTCATAGCATAAGTAGGCATGGTGAAACAGCCAGTGCTGATAAAAGGGATGCTGAAAATTACATACACCATTTCAAAAAGATGACACAAAGAAATGGCTTTTGCTCTCATGAAGTTTTCAACTGTGATAAAACTGGTCTTTTCTGCAAGAAATTGCCTAGGAAAACATATAGTACCAAGAAAAAGATAATGCCAGGCCACAAGCCTATGAAGGACAGGTCAACCTTATTGCTATGTGCCAATACAAGTGGTGGCCTCAAGGTAAAGCCTCTCTTGGTTTATCACTCTGAGAACCCCTGGAGTGTTCAGAAAACATAGTCATGAAGAACAGGCTAGGGGGTCATGTGGAGATCTAGTGCAAAAGCCTGGATAACAAGAGCACTTTTCTTGAATGGATCAGGGAGGCTTTCTGTCATTAAGAAATAGCTAGAGGACAAAGGTTTACCACTCAAGGCTCTTCTGATCATGGGCAATGTCCCTGCTCACCCACAGTATTTGGAAGAAGAATTGGCTGAAGAATTCCCATAGCTCTCACTCGAGTCCCTCTACAACTTTTCTACTGTAGCCTATGGACCAGCCTGTTATAGTCAGCTTTAAGAAGCAATATACCAAGAAACTGCTCCTGAAGTGATTTCAGATGGTCTCAGATACAGATTTAACCCTTAAAGAGTTCTGGAAGGAAACTGAGAAATCCCAGACCAATGTCTCTCTAAGGACACTGAGATCTTCCTGGAAGAAAATGTGGCCTAAAACTATACAAGAGAGAGACTTTGAAGCTGAGTAGAGGATCTTGACCCTTCAAATGGCCCTCTGGTTGATGACACTGTCACTATGGCAGAGTCCATAGCCTTACAGGTAGACAGTACCTACTACTGTAATGGTGAGGAACTGGTGGAGGAACACTGAGAGGAACTGTCTACTGGGGCTTCAGCAACTTCCGGCTGAGAAGCAAAGAGTGGGAGCTGAGGAAATTTCTGAAGGAGAGGTGAAGTATCAACAATCAGTGCAGAGCCAGGTGTGGTGCCACACACCTGTAATACCAGCACTCAGGAGGTTGAGATAGGAGGATCGCTGTGAGTTCAAGGCCAGCCTGGGCTACATAGCAAGTTCAGGGCCTGCCTGAACTATGAATGAGAACTTGCCTCTAAAAAAAAAAAAAAAATCAGTGCAGCAAAGCTCTTCTTCTGAAATAAAGGAAACTCTAAAAAAAATGAACAGAGCCACAAATATTTGTAGAGAAGGCCCACCCAGAGAAAAAGCCAATCATTGCATTCACCTGCTTAATGGCAATGTTATGTCATACTACAGAATAGTGTTAAAGAAAACCTTAGACCAGTTTTTTAGTTCTGGCAAGGTTGGGACCTAGGGAGCCAGAAGCAGGTCCTAGTGGGCTACAGACTCTCGCAAGGAGAGAAAGGACACCAGGCAGCCAGATTCCTGATGTTCTTACGGAAGGGGACTTTACTTCCAAACAATAACCTCCTTCCATTTCATTCTCCCTTCCTGCAAGCCAAAGATGTCAACTTGAATGGTGTATAGTATACAGTATAAAAAGTATAGTATGAAATTTTTTTCTCTGATAAAGTAGGTACATTTTATTACTTTTTGGTGAATACACTAGAAAAATTATTGGTGTTTCTGGCAAATTACATACATTATATAAATTGTTTTTACTATGAAATTGTTAGTTAAACAGTGCTTTGGGAGGTTCAGAATGCATTACGAGTATTTCCATTAGTTCTTATAGGAAAAATAGGCTTGACTTACAACCAACTTGAGTTACAACCAGCCCTCTTGAACAAATTGAGTTTGTAAGTCGAGGGTCCACTGTATATCCACACTGTGTTATGTGGAACAAGGATAGAATATACTTCCACACCTCCAGTCTTCAGCCATGTGAGTTGATTTGGCCAGTGCAGGGTTAGCAGATGACATGGGCAGAGGCTGGAGACATCTGTGCGTAGACTGGCTTAGCTCTGTCATGCTTCATGAGTCACAGATCCTCCAACGTGAGCCCCAGGATGGTACACATGGAGCAAACCCCAATCTGACCCACAGACTGAAAGCTCTGAGAAAAAAAATATGCAGGGTTTTGTTGTATATCATTGAAATTCTGTGCTTGTTTGTTTAGCAGCAAAAAGCTGACTAGGACACAACACTTTTAAAGATGCGCACAAGGGGTGATCAAAATATACAATGTGTGTTTAAATTCTTTTAAATGTGTTACGGTAAAGGACACATTGCCATTAATCACCGTTACAATACGCCTCATCGTTTAGAATGCACTTGTCCCATCTGCCATTCTTGGCGACTGAAGTAGTTCTAAAGGCCCTCTGTGGTGAGTGTCTTTACAAGGCGTTACCAAAAATCTGGTGAATGCTCTTGCCAGGTGCCATCCAACAGAAAGGCAGACTCGTAGAATCGCTGTGCTGTGTCCCCATCCATCTTATTCAATGGACCTGGCACCATGCCACTTCTGGCTCTTCCCCTAAGGCAAAAAGATCACGAAAGGTAAAGGTTTGGAATCTATTCAGGACATCCAAGCTCCACAACAGCACAGCTAAAGACACTCAGGAGAGAAGACTTCCGTAGCTACTTCAGAAAGTGGTACGAACAATGGCATTAACGTGTTTGAAGCAAGGGGAAATATTTTGAGGGGCGTTATGGCAATGTGTCTTTAATAACTTAAACATGGACCGTATTTTTCAATTGTACCTTGTAAATCTAGTGGAAAGAAGTTACATGATGTCTGCCTCTCCTAGCTAGGTCCTGACCCACTGTGTTGTTGTATTTGGTGTATATGTGCTAGTTGCTCCTGACTTCTGACTGCTCACCTGATGTCTACCCGTTGATTTGGGCCTAATGAAAATTCACCACCCATCCCTACCCCGGCCACTGACTATCCTACCTGGTTTCTCAGTCCTGCCTCACCTTGACCACTACCTTCCTATTTCTAAGCCACAAGTCTCTCAATACCCTATTCAAGCCTGACTCTGACTCACCCTGGCTTGCCCTTCCGTTGTGTCTGAATCTGTCAGAGTCCACCGCCAGCCACAGGAGACAGCAAGTCTCTTCAGAAGGTAAGGAGCAGATAGTCAAATGAAAAACAGCAGTGGAATGTTTACAAGGAAAGAAAAATAGTTCACAGAAATAGTTAAAACATGTAGAAAGTCAGCTAGACCTGTACAATTACCCAAGAATTCCAGTTCCAGACGAACGAGTACAGCATTTTTACACAGCAGAAGGTAGAATTCATTTTGCATTTTAGTCTCTCTTGGAAGCACTATACACAGCCTTTGCCTGGTACTTAAAGAAATCACACAACCAAAAAGAAAAAAGCCAGGTGTGGTAGTGCACGCCTGTAATCCCAGCACTTGGGAGGCTGAGGCAGGATGATCGCTATGAGTTCGAGACCAGAATGGGCTACATAGTGAGTTCCAGGTCAGTCTCAACTACATAGTGGGACCCTATCTCAAATCAAAAAAAAAAAAAAAAAAAAAAAAAAGAAAGAAAGAAAGAAAGAAATTACAAAAGGCATCCAACACAGAAGCAGATGGACAAATAAAATCATCCACATCAAGTATGAGTAAAGTCTAAGATGAAGGTTTAAACTTTTAATTTATTACAATAAAAAACACACTGCCGTTCATGCACTTCACAATACTTCCCCTCACTTCAAACACACGAATCCCATTATTCTCACCACTCTCTGAAGCAGTTCTGGGCGTCCTCTTTTCTGAATGTCTGAATGTCGTGCTGTTGTGGCTGCCTTGGTGTCCTGAATTGATTCCGAACACCGACCTTTCATGGTCATTTTGACTTTGGGGAAGGCCAGAGGGTGCATGGTACTAGATCCAGGGCATACGGTGGATACAGACAAAGTGTGACGGTTTTATTCAACAGAAATTGCCACAAACATTTTAAATGGATTCCAGACATCAGTGTAGTCATGAAAAGACACTCATGAAAGAGGATTTCCAGAACTGCTTCAGAAAGTGGTAGGAATGATGGGAAACGTGTGTTTAAAGTGAGGGGAGGTATTTTGAGGGGTATTAATGGCAATATGTCTTTACTGCAATGATTTTTTTAAAAATGTAAGCATTCAACGTATATTTCTGTCACATCTCATAAAACAAAAAAACTTGCACTCCAGAAATGAACACCATCAAGACATCACACAGTACTCCAAAATATGCACGTGTCAATTTACATTTTTCTGAATTAAAAAAATGAAAAATGATGACCTTCCCCATGCTGCTACTGTGGTACTCTCTACAAAAAGTCCAGCTTTGTGGTCTATTTCAAGGCCATGCAGATGCTCAGGCACTGCTTCGGAAAGCTCCCTGAGTGTGGAAGTCAATTTCCTTTATTGGTTTACTGAGTCAATGCATTTAAATGAAAGGGTCAGTCTTCCATTTAATGGCAACAAAAATCTAAATTACTGGATGCATTTTATCTTGAATTTCCTCCTTTCTTTCTTTTACAAAATCAATCTGTGGTTATCGTGTATTTGTTATAACATGAGAAGGAACCATTTTTTGAAGTTTTATTGAATTATAGCACACGTCCTGAAAAAATGCACCAATAAAAACAAACAACCTGAAACCTTTTGACAACTTATCCAGGATTCAGATGAAGACAGCAAACATTGCCAGGCCCCTAAGAACTTCCTGAAGTGCTTACTAGTTACTACCCTTCCCCTTACACACACCCCAAGATAGTAGACTAGTACCTGGACTTCTAATACTGTAGATTAGTTTCAGTTGTTTCACGTGTACACTTTGTACGTGTCTGTGCTCCTTAAGATTATATCGCTTTCATTCATTTGCATTATGTAATTATAGTTCAAGCATTCTCATTGCCACTTGTTTGAAGACACTGCACTGGATTTATCCATTTATTCATTGTGATAGACATTATGATGCTGACCACTTTGAGCTGAGAACACAACACTCTCCTCTATGCCTTTGATGAGCCTTTATATAATATGTATATTACATATATAATATACATAATATATAATACAAAATATTTATGATTTAATTATATAAAGTTTAATATATAATTTAATAATAGACTTTATATACTTCTGTTGGAATTATATGTCGTAAAGATCATTTTTATTTAGAACCTCTTCCTAGAAAAATAGTTTTGAATATCATTGAAGAGGCTGATATTTTAAATTTTGAGTTCCAGAGCCAAACTTTCAGGAAAAAGTCTTTCATTATCTTTCTTCATCTGAAAAGGACAGAAAAGAGAAAAAAAGGAAAATATTCCTGTGGCAAAAGGACCTGAATATTTGACTTGTACCCCCATTTTTTAAGGAGTACTGGGGATTGAACCCAGGCCTTTGAATTGAGCTGCATCCCCAAGCCCCTCATTTTTTATTCTGAAGCTTAGTGCTAAGCCCCTATGTCAACCAGGCTTTGATCAAACTTATCATCCTCCCACCTCAGCCTCCTAGAATGCTGGGATTACAGGCATGTTCCACCATATCCAGCTTGTACCCTAATATTAATAGCATAGAAATATAGTAGAAAAGAACATTAGAACCTAAGTAATGCATATATTTGTTTGGGGGAGTGGGTGTTAGAAGTTTTAACTTTCTCACTATACTGTAGAAAATGAATTCAGGCAACCAGACACAAAGCCAAGCAGTGTTTGCCTCAGTCCACTCCAATCCCCTCTCCAGAGGACTCCAGAGTTGATTGAAGGTCATATTAAAAGAACATACGAGTAGGATTCTACCTATTGTCAGAGAATCACTGCAGCCTTTCATCACCAGGACATACAAATGAAAGCACATGCAATCAGGGAATATATGGAACAATTGTAGTGTAGCAGACATAAAAATAGTCTTTGTTGGAAACACAAAACAATACAACCACTCTGGCACACAGTTTGGCAGTTTCTTACAAAGCTAACATACAATCCAGCAATCATACACCTTGGTATTTAATCAAAGGAGTTGAAAACTTTTGTCCACACTAAAACCTGCCCATTTGTTTATAGCAGCAGTATTCATAACTGCCAAAGCTTGGAAGCAACCAAGATGTCCTTCAAGATGTCTTCTAATGGAGAAATAAACTGTGGCAAGTCTACACAATGGACTATTATCTAGAGACCAGGAAAAGTGAGGTACCAACCACAGTGAGATACCACTGCATGCCCATTAGGATGGCCACTATAAAAAATATAACAAAGCTGTCAAAGATTCAAATAAATTAGAACATCTCTGCACTATTGTAGGGTAAAGTGGTACAGCTGCTGGACAAAAATAGTTTAGAAGCATCCCCAAGACAAGAAACATAGAATTATTATATGGTCTAGTAACTCTCCTTCTGGATATATAACCAAAATAACTGAAAGCAAGGTCTCAAAGAGATATTTCATACCCATCTTGATGGTGCCCTTATTCACAAGAGCTGAAAGGTGAACTCAACCCAAGATATGTCAATAGATGATGGATAAACAAAATGAGTCATACACACAAAACAGGATATTGGACTTAAAAAGGAAGGAGAATGTGCCTCATACACTACAACATGAAAGAACCTTTAGG
>NW_022900918.1:31732857-31773764 GCF_012274545.1 Fukomys damarensis
CAGCGTCTGCAGTGCCACCCTTTGGTGGAGTGGAGCCCACATTGCCACCACCATGATAGCCTCCCATCGCCTCTCCAAAACGAGTGCCATTCCATTAAAAAGAAAGAGTAAATTAGGGAATGTTCTTCAATCATCTACTTTTAAATATGTTCCAAGGGTAATTTTGAATGGTGCAGGTTACTTGGCACACTGTTCTGTGTCCATAGAGGCCGGTCAGACGTGACATCTGATCCTTAAGGTCGCTTCAGTCTCTAGGTAATTGATGTGACCTTAAGACAGAAGAGAAAGTTTATATTCTCTAGTCTTTTTTTTGTAAATGTTGCTGGTGATGATGGAGAAGGTGCTAATTAACACATCTGAGTGTGTGTTTTGTCTTTCCTTAGGATGATAATGATGTTTATATATTGACCAAAGTGTCAGATATTTTACACTCAATATTCAGTAGCTACAAGGAAAAGGTGTTACCATGGTTTGAACAGCTCCTTCCATTAATCGTCAACCTAATTGTAAGTATTTACCACTCTAATAATTATTTTGGGTATTTGACCTAGAATTCTTATTTGACTTGGAATTCTTTCATAACAATGTTATGTTGCCCTGTGTGTTTTCTCATTATAGTCTTTGGTGGGGGGGTTGGGTTTTTTGAGACAGGGTCTCACTGTGTAGTGAGACCGACCTGGAACTCACTATGTAGCTCAGGCTGGTCTCGAACTCACACTCGATCCTTCTGCCTCAGCCTCCCGAGTGCTGGGATTATAGGCGTGCACCACCACACCCTGCAACTCTCATTATATTCTTGACTGCTAGTTAGGTTTTCCATAGACCAATTAGAATGCTTTCTAAAGACATACAAGTGATTTTTCATTATTTCAGATTATGCCATACTAAATTAATACATAGAAACAGAATGATTACATTTTATTCAGTGAATCGTAGCAAATTCATTTATGATCCTTTAATAGTATATTTGCTTATCAGATTGTGGATGATGGGCTTATATATTTCACTTTTTTAAAATACTTGATAGACTTTATTTTAGGATAGTTTATGTTCACAATCAAATTGAATGGAAAATACAGATTAGTGCATTTGTAATAGTTGTTGGGCCTTCCCTGACACATAATGGCTAAAGATGCAAATTAACAGCTGCCATTAGATATTGGATATTGGACAGGGGTTAAAAGATTAAGGAAAATATAATCTAGTCTGTTGAATCAATCCTGTAAAATTAAGATCTTCCTGGCTTTTTAATTTTTAGTTTTTGTAAGACGGCATTACCCTTGTCTTGTATTGTTGCTGTGTTGCCCAGGCTGGCATCAGACTCCTGGGCTCAAGCATCCTTCTGCCTTAGCCTCTCAACTAGCTGAGATTGTGGGCACACACTGTTGTGCCTGGCTACAGTTTTTACAAAGTAAATTCAGTTCTTCCTGGTGTGTAGCAGTGTCTTCTGTAATGAATCACATCTTTTAATCATAAATTTCATTAAGTCAGTGCATTAGTTTATAATATTGCTGGAAGAAATGGTTGTTGCTACGTTTTCTATTGAGTCTGTAGTTAGTATTTCATCACATTTACATCTTTACATTCTTTATATATAACAACTTGAGGCTTAAAAGAGGATCTCTTTTGTTTTATAGTGTCCACATAGACCATGGCCAGACAGGCAGTGGGGGTTGTGCATCTTTGATGATGTCATAGAACACTGTAGTCCGGCCTCGTTTAAGTACGCAGAATATTTCTTAAGGCCAATGCTCCAGTATGTATGTGACAACAGCCCAGAAGTCAGGCAAGCAGCCGCGTACGGCTTGGGAGTCATGGCGCAGTATGGAGGAGATAACTACCGCCCTTTCTGTACAGGTACTTCTGCTTATTGCACCTTGTGCATTGCATCCCACACCCCTTAATGTTATATGCCAGTTTCTACTTAAACCCCCCCATTTTGTTTGTTTTTTTGTTTTGTTTTGTTTTTGGCACCAGGGATCAAACTCGGGTCCTTGTGCTTGCAATGCAAGCACCAGAACCGAGCTAGATCCCTGGCCCTTTTTCACCCTTTTTAAACACCTTACCTTAACACCTAGGTCTGTGTCTTATTTATTCTGATACAGTTAGAAGTGAAATCTGTCTCCCTCACCCTAACCATGCGGGGTACATTTCATTTGGGGTTTAAGCCACAGCTGTAGTGTAGGATTCTTTTAAATCACTGGAGAGCCAGGCATGATGGTACCTGTGTGTACTATCATCTCAACATTTCAGCATACAGAAAATAGGAGGATCATAAGTTCAGGCCCCGAGCAACTTAGAGTAAGACCTTGACTTGGGGAATAATTAAAAGGGCTGGAGATGTATTTCATTGCAAAGGCCTTAGGTTCAATCCGGTTGTACAGGAAAAATAACAAACTTAACAGGAGAATTTAGGTAGGCAGTGTTTAAAGCTGAGTGCCCTCGGATGGTGGCGGCATTGACCTAGAATCGTATTCTCTCTGGTCTAAGGGCTCTGTGTTCCTTGCCATGCGGGGCCAGTGTCTTCTTCCTAACCACTTTGTGACGATGAAGCTAGAAACACAAAAGTTTCCTGACCTTTAAATCAAAAATTGGACCAAAAGATCAAAGTAGTTATGTTCAAAATATTCATATTCATTTGCATGAAAAAGTGGGGTTTGGGTGACTTTTTTTTTTTTTAATGTTTATTATTTTAGAAGCTCTTCCACTGCTTGTTCGAGTTATTCAGTCTGGAGATTCTAAGACCAAAGAAAATGTCAATGCTACAGAGAACTGCATCTCAGCAGTAGGGAAAATTATGAAGTTCAAGCCTAACTGTGTAAACGTTGAAGAAGTCCTGCCACACTGGTTGTCTTGGCTTCCACTACATGAAGACAAAGAAGAAGCTGTTCAGACTTTCAGTTATCTGTGTGACCTGATTGAAAGGTAAGAAAGCAGACTGACTTGTTCTGTTCCCCTTCACCGGAAACAGCGTTTCTTTGCTTTTCCCCCTAAGCTCAGTCTTTCGGAGTTTAACCCCACTATGTTTATGCAGTGTCCTCAGTTGTCTGGGTTTATAATAATGCTACCTTTATGACATGTTGAGAAAGCATGTTATGATTCAAATTTTGGCTTTATAATAACTAATTTTGACCTATTCTTGATGGAATTAAATTCAGCATGAGAGAAAATCACGTTCATGTAGTGTTCTCTTGCCTACGTGAGAGCTGCAGTGCCTGGGGGCTATAGAACCTTTGAAGTCAGAGCCATATTCTTTGGATCTTTTTCTCAATGCATACTCCCCTAAATATTCTCTCACTCTTGTTTGTCACTGTTAACTGATGCTCATGAGTTAATCCGAGGGCTCCAGCCCCTGGATTCATAGCAGACTGCGTAAGGAATATTGTGTAGAGATAGCCGTGCAAAGGCTGTACCCACACCACCCTCACCTGCTCCTGCATCTGAGGTGACCATGGCTCAGGCAGGCCATGTGATCATCTTGGAAGTGACTGCCCTGAAATTCTGTCTGAGACAAAGACAAATTCTTTTTAAATTCACTGTTGTGTTTCATTTTGTTAAATTTCCCTGGAGTTTACTTAAATATTGACAGCTTAATCTTGACATGTCCATATAATCTTTGAACTCCAGGCTTTATTTAGAAACTTTTATTTATGCCATACATGGCAAATTTTTGAAATTTTGCATGAAATTCATATATGTTGCCTAGAAAAAGTCAAGGAAAAAGAATTTGAAATTTGATTACATTCTGTTGTTAGGGGAATTCCAAAAATGGAACACTGAAAGGATTAATTTAAGAAAGTTACTCTCCAGTATCTCCCTTGTTTTTTAATACATCACAAACTATTTATAAAGCAGTGCATTCTGTTGTTTAGTCCTTAAAATAATCCTGAGAGGTTTTTCCTGAGCCAAGTATTTTTCCTGAGTTACATAGGAAGAAATGGAAGAGTTCATGTGTGTGAAATTAGTGGACTGTCTTCCTGTTGAATTTAAAAGTCAGTAAATTTTGGTGAACACTTTAATAGGGAAGATGTGACAGAATGAGAGCTCGAATGATTTCTCCTTAGACATTTCATTTAGAAAGGTTTTTGTTTTTTCTTTTGTCAGTAATCACCCAATCGTTCTTGGCCCAAACAACACCAATCTGCCCAAAATATTCAGTATAATTGCCGAAGGAGAAATGCATGAGGCCATTAAACATGAAGACCCTTGTGCCAAACGTCTGGCAAATGTAGTTCGCCAGGTACAGGTAAGCTGATTTGCTTAAATTAGGAAATTTTTCCTTTACTTTTCTTAAACCTCCTTCCCATATTTATATTGTATATTGTGTATTTTTAAAAACTAATGAGATAAGAACATTTCATTTTTATCTTGTCTTCAGACATCAGATGGATTGTACATAATATAATCTATTCATGTGTTCTCCGTATTTATTAGATCTAAAATCTTCACCTTAAACTGGACCACATCCTAAGCCTTTCGGTTGGTGCTTAGCATATGCTCATTCTGTAGTAGTTTTTGCATATCTGAATGAAAAAGATGCAGGTTAACGTTAATCAAATCCAAAATTTAAAAGATTTTTACATCCTGAATTTGGGCAATATTTGGGTAGCTTACTTGAAGGTATCATGTGCCGGTGTAGCTTTATCCAGGAAAATTGAAGAAAATTTCCTGTAAATGAAATAAACTTTGAAGAAATTGACAATTTTCTTGCTTTTACAGTAGCATTCCTCAAACTAAAAGTACCTAGAGAGGTGTTTGGCAGTATTAGCATCTGTGTGGTAGTTACTAAATCCTTCCAAGTGATCGCCTATCAAAATCTGTGTGATTTTTCTTCTTCTTCTTTCCCCCCAGACTTCTGGAGGATTGTGGACTGAATGCATATCACAGCTCAGTCCCGAGCAGCAGGCAGCCATACAGGAGCTCCTGAACTCTGCTTGAAGGGCCTTAATACCATCCATCAGAAAACTTAACTCCAAATAAACATTTACCCTTTTGTTTAGGTTTCTTTGTTTTATTTTTGAGAAGAGAGCAGTAGTGTTGTGTGTAGGCCATTCTTCTGGAGAGCCACGAACAGGAAGAGCAGTCCTGTGTAAAGAGTGGAGTTGCAGTGGGTTTCTTTCACACCACTGGCGGAGTTCCCCATAGGCCCTGAAGTGTAGCACTGAAGAATATTTTTCTATCAGGATATCCCACCCATGTGAAGGGGGTGGATTTTTCTCATCAGACAAAGATGATAGACAGCTTTAACATCACTCGGTGTAGATGGCGTGTTCAAACAAATCGCTGTACCCTGGTGTTTATGCTAGTATTGGAGTGTGAGTCTGTTCGTGGGGTACAAAGAAACCTGCCCAGCAAACCAGTAGGTGCAAAAATGGAAGGAAAACTGATGCTAAACTGCGAGCATGAGGATGTCACATTTGCTGTCACTTTTGGTTCTTTTCCCCAAAAGGCTTATGCAGTGACTCCGGGAGGCTCTTCAGCCTCCAGCCCTGGAATGTGAAGTGTCTTTGGCATGTCTGGCGGTAGTCTCTCATTCACTCCTCAATAAACAACATGAAATGCAAAAGAAGCTTGTGCAAAAACTCAGTACTGTCTGGCTTGGATTCATTTAATGTTTAATATCAGAATGATCTAATATTTTTTTAAAATAATAGCTGTGGCTCTGATGTTTTCTCCCATTTTCCTTGTGCAATTCAATCTTAAACTAGTTTTTACTCTCTCTCCCATTAATTTAAGCTAAGTTATGATACATCCGTCTCAGTCACAGTTGGTATGCTTCTTAGGGTTTGCAAATTTAAATCAGTAGTTTTTTTTGTTTGTTTGTTGTTTATTAACTAGGATTCTTCTGGGTAGAGCAAAAAGATTTGGCTCAGTGTTTTCATTGCATATTATAATAGTTGCAGAGCCACACGCAACCTTTGAACTTTTAATTTTGCAGTTAGAATAATGGCTAAAATAATTCACTGAAAATTTCAGTAATTTGTGTGAATGTTTTTCTTTGTGTATTAACCTCATAGCAGTAAATGACTTGCTGTTGTTTCTTTAAACAATTTTTTAAGGGATCTTAATAGATTTCTGTTGAAAAACTTCAGTGTTAACATTTTTATAGTTTGTACTAAATTTAAACGTGATATAAAATGAATTTTATGCATAGACCAGAATTTGAAATTAAAGGTTTTTTCTTTAAATGATTCGCATTACTTTATTAAACCAAATCTGAAATGGAATAAAAAGAATGGATTCTATTCAGGTGGTTCACTTGTTAGCAGATGCCCTTCTCTGTTCTCAGTCTGCAGCACGACATGGTTGGTCTGGAGGCTCCATAGTGAGTGGCTTCACCAGCAGTGTAGTTGTTGGTGTCAGTGGGGACCTGTGGGACTCTAGTGAGATGTGTGGCAGCATTTGGAGCTACTTTATACACTGTATTCCCATAGGAGAAAAAATGGTTGGAGTAAAAGCATGTCAAGACAACCCTTCCTGCTTTTTCTTACAATCTAAAAAGCCAGTCCGTGTACTGATGCCTGTCACTTGAAGCAGTGTCGGTCTTGTCATTTATTTTACTACACTTGCGAAAAAGAGACATGAAAAATATGGCACACGTTGTAAGCTCCAGGAGAGTGATCAGAAAATTTATGGTTTCTGTATAGAAGCTAGTAAATACAGAGCACTGTGTTAGCACTTTGGGAGCAAGAACCTCCTTCCTTCCAGCCGGACACTACTGGGATAATCAAGATGTACGTGTAGCAAAGGTGTGAGGTCCCTGAAGAAAGCCACATGGGTGCACCACCAATGCAGTCGGACTACATCTACTCTCTGATAGAGGTAGAAAGGCATAAGGGTATTTGGAATTAAGTTAGCATAGTCGGTTGGCATCGAAGGCTGCTAATGTGATGTGCATAAGATGATGTTCCATGAGCTATCAATTTGTGGTAATCACCCAGAGAAACATTTTTATTACCTTGTGCTGTCTATGCAAGAGGAAAATTTATGGGGTTTTTCCCTTGGCTTTTGTACTATAGTTAGTGGCTTCAAGTCAGCAAGTAACGGTATATTTATAAATCCTATTTCTGGAGGGGAATAAATGTGTATGACTCTTAATTTTCTATCTTAATTTTTTAACAAAGTAACAAAAGTATTAGGACGCTTTGGCGTAATGAATTTGGAATTCTTTTTAGTGGTGTAAATTCAAAGCGAGATAATCTTAAAGGTACAGATATATGTGTGGTCTTATAATACCTAAGGGGTGTTTACAAGACACTGTTTTGTGATCTAATGTTTGGAGATAGGAATAGGCAGTCTGAAAGGCTAAAGAGCTAACTAAATGTTTTACTTAATTAGCCCTGCTTCATTCTGCTTGTGTCAGTTTTCTGTCTCTTGTCTCTTATCCCTCTTTGCTGCAAAAGAATAATGGCCAGACCTTGTTTCATTTTCCTGAGCAGATTTTTTTGACCCTATAAGTGAGAGTTAATGATCTGCAAGGTGGGTATGCACATCAAGCTGGAGCGGAGGCTGGAGTTTCCATGTGCGGCAGTGGGAACTGCCGTAGGGGACAGAAGTCAGCTGAAGCCATCCTGAGCTCCAGTCCCCCTTCTATACAGTGTAACCCAGACATTGTGTGCAGATAATGTTTGGTCTCGCTTCTGCCTTTGCTTGTTGTCTATAGTAAAAGTGAATCTAGAGCCAGGAATTCAGCTCAGTGGCACTGCATCTGCCTCAAGTGCAAGGTCCTGAGTTCGATCCCCAGTAACAAAACAAACAAAAAAAAAGTACAAGGTGATTATTACATGACAAAAAGTTTTTCAAAATTCCATTTAAAGCAACAGTGTAATGCTTTCATGATTGTGATTCAAGATCTTTGTATAGTTCTCTTTTGCTTGAGCTTGCACTTCTGTCCTGCCTAGCTTGTAATGGTAATTGAGAATAGTGCCATTTGCTGGGCATGATGGCGCACCACCATAATCTCAGCGCTCAGGAGGCCGAGGCAAGAGGATCACCATGAGTTCCACGCCAGCCTGAACTGCATAGTGAGATGCTGACTCAAAAAACAAAAAGTGTCATTGCTGTGGCTAAGAAGCCATGAATTGCAGCCTGTCTGCTAGGTTTTGTAGACCAGAGTCCCAACGGCTTTGTTTTTCCAATGTAGCACAAAAGTAGCTGTGGACAGCATTCAACTTTTGGGAGAGTCTGTCCCAGTGAGAACTAGGCCAGCCATAGTTTGCTGACTTGTGATTAAAGTTTGGCTAACAAGTCTCAGTCTGTCGGTACTCATTCACCTCCTGTGGGCCTGAGTTGCCTTCTCTGCATGCTGGGCATAACAACAGTACAAACTACTTAAACACAGGGCTGAAATTAGAATAAAAACCAGGCACATCCAGTGTGAACTATCATCATTCCCCAAGTTCTGTTAATATTTCAAGGCTTTGGGGGTTGGAGGGGCCAAGTACTCTGGTCAGCCTTGGTATTAACAAGAGCACTAGAAAATGTGGGAAGTAAATACTGGGGAGTTTTGCTAAGTTAGGGGTACCATAAATGTGTGGGATTTAAGTGGCCTCAGTTCCAGCTTGGCGCTGTGATTCACATATTTGGAAATGCCTCATTTTTCTATGACATAGCCTGTAAATAGCAGTCTCCTCCTCCGTTGAGCAGAAGCCTATCCCTGCCTGGAGAAGACTTGGATTTACTGTGTGAAAACTTTGCTTCTGTGCGCTGAGCCCTGAGTCAGCAAGACCTTTGCCTTGTGCACATCAAACTTGGCACTCTCTTGTTGTCATTATTGCTGCAGAAAGGACAGCAGGTAAAGCTTGTCACCCTGGCTCACTTGCCACCCCTGCTGCTCACTACCTTAACCCTGATGAGCCCCATGTAAAAAAGCTAATTAACAGCTACCACGCAGGACTATTTTAAGGCATGTATGTACTATAGGTGAGGCATTAGCAGTGTGTGTTTGCTGTTAGGTGTGTATACATGTTCAAAGAGACGGAAGTGAATTGGGTGAGTTGTGTCATACATCCTGTACACCCTGGAAAATGGAAGTAATCACTAGTCACCAAAAGTGATGCTAAATGGTAGGGCCAAAAGCATCAGGCTTGTGAGATAGGGTGCTAAGTACAGCACATGACCTCGGATAGTGGGGGCTGCGGGGCTTCCTAATCCTAGAAGGGTGAGAGTGCACTGAGGAGTTGAAACATGAGGCAAAAGGTAGCATTAGTTTACTTAGTACTGTGAATAACAAGTATCCAAGCCAGACATGGTGCCCACCTGTAATCCCAGCACTCTGGAAGCCTGACAGGAGAAGGGGAAGTAGAAACCCAGTCTGGGCAACTTAGACCCTCAAAATGGAAGGGACTGAGATGTGGCCCATTGTGAAGGGCCTCAGTTTAGACCAACTCCAAAGAAAGAGAAAATAAAAGCATTCCTGGTCATTTTGAGAAAATGCTCCCTGAGCTGAGACTGTCCAGCCTCGTCTCAGCCTTGGGGTTACTGTAGGGTGGCGCTTGGGACTGTGCACTCAGCTGCCTTATGGGACAAGACAGGCCCTTAATTACAGTTAAGTTGACAGAGAAGTAGGCCCTGTGGTGTGGAAACCATTTAGAAAGTTGGTCCCAGCCCCTTGGTGCGCCATCCTGCGCATCGCTCTGCTGGTGCCCTTCCATCCTGTCAGTTCTCGTATTGAATAAATTTGATAAGCATAATTCGACTGGTAAGTGATTGATTCCACGATTCAGGTTTTCTCAAACTGCTGTGACTGGCATCAGCTAACATGGTTTATGTGGTTTTAAGAATAAAATCTTAGGGCTGGAGATTTAGCTCAGTGGTTACGTCGCCTGCCTCACAAGCACAAGGACCCAAGTTTGATCCCTGCTACAAAAAAAATAAAATAAAATCTTGGACCAGGAAATGGTGAAAGTTAAAGTACTTAAGGCTAAAAATTCTAGTTATTATTAAACAGAAAACATTTCTATATTAAGAAAAACAGCCCGGCAATATTTGTTGTGGTCCTGAATTGCTCCTCATGGGAAAAGACTGCTGTTATACCTAAGGCAAAAGCCATAGCAACCTTCCTGCTATTTGAAGGAAACAATAAAAATATGAAATAGGTACAGTAAACCTCAAGAGATTTGGGAGCCAGGTCTGGGGAAGCGTGAGGGGGTCCATGCTGTCCCCAGGGGGTGCCAAGTAGCCTGAAATCGTGTCCCGCTCCGCTCTGCATGCGGATAGACACCAAGTCATCTGGCAAAGGGTGCAAACCTGCTGAGTCGCCCAGTAGCCCTCAACTTCCTTCTCCCATTCTGCTGTTACCAGAACTGACTGGAGGGGAGGAGGCTGTTCCTCAACCCCTACTCTGTGGTACTAGGAGAGCCTTTGCTCCCGTCCTGGACCTGTTTCTGTGGCTAACTCAGAGCTCAGCAGCAGCACCTGTGTGAGCTGTCTAGTACGAAGACTCCTCTGCTGTTCAAACATCCCCAAAACAGCGACGGTGGAGGGCCTGTGAAAAATCTGAGCTGCTTGCTTCTGAACTCATCTGAAACGTGTGCAGAAAACACTATAATCATTTACGAAGAGACCCGTGACGTATTTCCTCAAATCAGAGGGCAGGAGTAAGTAGAGATGTGTTTTTAGTTTTTCTACATGACAAAAAAATATGTGGCTATTGTGAGACTATGTAGAAATTCTAGAGAGCCTTCATCCACTTGGCTTTTTTATTTACACAATGGGCTACCTGTACCTGGTTCAAAATTCAAGATTTATTAAATATTCTGAAAGGTCTTCTGTTCTTTAGCCACCTCTTGGGAAAATTCACAAATATGATTCAAGCAGAGCCTTTTTGTTTGATGTAATTCACAACCTGCTTCTGGAAGGAAATAGCTTTCCCCTGCCCCCTTCGGGTTTTTTGTGTCAGGGTCTCACTATGTAGTTGAGACTGACCTGGAACTCACCATGTAGCTCAGTCTGGTCTCAAACTGACAGCGATCCTCCTGCCTCAGCCTCCCAAGTGCTGGGACTACAGGCAAGTGCCACCACGCCTGGCATTTTTAAAAATAATGTTTGTTTTTATTATTTTTTATATATTGGTACCAGGGATTGAACTCAGGTCCCTGTGTTTGCAAAGTAGGTGCCAGAACCACTGAGCTAAATCCCTGGCCCCCTAGAAATAGCATTATTGATGAAAGGCATACTTTCTGCTGGGTGGTAGTCAGGTTGCCAATTCTTCTGAGAAACTACTTACCCACTTAGTTAACCCAGCCTAGATTGTTTAACCAGCTTTTGTATTTTTGCTTCAAAAATGTCTTTACTATGAAAGAAATCTTTAAAATTGGTTGGAGGTGCCCCTGCAGTAAATTTATAATAACATTTCAACTAAATAGTCTGAAAACATTTTTTTAAACATCCTCTCCAAAAGGAAAAGTTAACAATACTTCTGTACCCAGCAAAAGGACTTTTTTGGAATAAAAGTTGCATCACTTGGCTAAGGTTTAATTACCAGTATTTATTTAACTCTGGTAAAGATAGGAGTTAAATACAGTTTTCCTTTTCCAACAACTGGCAACAAATTGGTTATCAAAATGTTAAAGTAGCATCACTGTACTGATGTAGAATCTCACTTCATCTTAAACTAGTGACATGAGGCTAAATATTTTATTACAAAATCAGCACAAAAAGTTGCATTCTCATTAAGCATATTTTCAAGTATGTATTTTTATAAATTACAATTATTGTTTATTTTCTAAAATTTAATAGCATTGTTCTGCTATTTCACATTTTGTGGTTGCCTTCAATTTGTGGCAAATACGAGTTTTTTAATTTGTGGTGATGGTTTAAAAAAATTTTTAAAGACTATTAAAAGTCAAAAATAAGTTCCATTTTTATCACTTCTGTTCGGCATTGTAGAAGTCTTAGCCAAAGCAATTAGACAAGGAAAAAATTAAAAATGAGCCATACAAATTAGGAAGGAAGAAGCTAAACTGTCCATGTTTATTGATGTAATCTTATATAGATAGAGAAAACCCTAACGATACTACAAAAACCTTTTAGAACTAATAAATGAATTCAGTAGTTGAAGGATACAAAATCAACATACCATTATATAGCATTACTATATACTAATCAAGAAGTAGTTGAAGTAGAAATCAAGAAAACAATCCTATTCACAATAGCTACCCCCCCAAAAAAAAATAATTCTAGTGATAGATAAATTTAACAAGACAAAAGATTTCCACAACAGGGCTGGGAATTTAGCTCAGTGGTGCCACTGCCTGGCCCACAAGTGCAAGGTCCCAAGTTTGATCCTCATACCAAAAAAAAACAAAAAAACTGAAGAGCTGGGGATTTCGCTCAGTGGTTCTGCCACCTGCCTTGCAAGCGCAAGGCCCTGAGTTCAATCCCCAATACAAAAAAAAAAACAAAACTATGAAACAGTGGTGGGGGGCACACAGGAGTCTGAGGTAGGGGGATTGCCATGAGTTCGAGTCCAGCCTGAACTATATAGTGAGACCCTGTCTCCAAAAACCAAATGGCTAGAGATTTAGCTCAGTGGCACTGTGCCTGTCAGAAGACAGAAATAAGTAAAGTGGCCCATGTTCATAGATAGGAAGAATTAATAGTCCACACTACCCAAAATACCAAAGACCTAAAACTCATGGAGCCACAGAAGGCCATTAGTAGCCAAAGCATTCTTGAACAAAAAGAACAAAGGTAGAAGTTATCATACTCCCTGACTTCAAAATATACTACAACACACTGACTAAAACAGTATGGTGCTGGCATTAAAAAAGGCACACAGAGAAATGGAAGAAAATAAAAGCCTGAAATAAGTCTACATATAGAAAACTGATTTTCAACATAGGTGCCAAGGATTCTAATTAGGGAAAGGACAAGTCTTTTCAATAAATGGTGTTGGAAAGACCAGATATTCACATGTGGGAAAAATGAAGTTAGTTATCTCTCACCATATATAAAAATAAACTAAAATGGTTTAAATATTAAATATAAGACACAAAACTGAAACCACAAGAAGAAAACAAACCAAAGACTTTTTTTTTAAAGATAAGGCCTCAAAAGCACAGGGATCAAAACTAAAAATAAGGCTGTAATAAGTGAGAACCTTCTGTACGGCCAAGGAAACAGAAGGGACAACAATATCTAAAATATATAAGGATTTCAGAGAACTCAGTAGAAATAGGAAAAAAAGTGAAAAATATCAGAGGTACTGGATAAAGACCAAAGGAAAACACAACAGTGAGCAGGTACATGAAAAAATGCTCAACATCATTAGTTTTCAGGAAAATGCAAATCAAAACCACAAAGATACCATGTCACGCCAGTTAAATGGCTATTAAAAAGGCAAAAGATAAAATGTTTAGAATATGGGAAAAGGAAACGCTTACTGTTAGTGGGAATAGATTGGTTTAGCAACTATGGAAAACTGGAATTTCCTTAAAAATGTCTTAAATACCTTACAAGCCCAAGGACCACAGTGCAATCCCAGGTACAAAACAAACACAAGCAAACAAACAAAAAGTCTTAAATAGTCCAGCAATCCCAAAGAAAATGAAATCAGTACATCAGAGACTTCTGTACTCCTTTGTTATTGCAGTGATGTAGGGCGTAGGATATATGGACCTCCAAATCATATAAGGGAAATTCTGTAACTCCCACTCTGCAGATGTCCAACACACCGAGTTCATGTTCACAAGTTAAGAGTAAGAGAAATTTATTGGGAGAAAGAGAGCTTCTGTGTAAGAAAGGGGCCCAGAAAGTGGGATGACCACAGACCCTGCTTCTCAAGGGAGTTTTGTAGAGCAAAGCCATGGGGTGAGGTGAGTATAAAACGGGACAAATTAGTCAACTAATAAGATTACAGGTACAGTCCCTTAGGTAATGCTGATCCGAAGGGAACTCACAAGGTGGGCATGAGGAGGGACAAAACTATGATCACCCAGTAAGATTCCAAGTACATCACCCGGGTAATAGTGATTAAATGGGGTCAACTGGGGAAGCAAGTCATGTAGCGAGTGTACATGGACAGAACCAGGATTTGGGGGAAAGGGGGATTTGGTTGCCCTCCCATGGTAATGGGTGCCTGTTTAGAGTATCAGTCATGGCTGGAGTGAGTTCTACACCATCCTTCCGACTGTCTCAAAGCCTTGCCTTCAACACAGTTGTGTGTTCTTATCTTCTGCACTGATCTTCAGAGAGCCCATCCCTGTCTGACTGCCTCTAGTACTTCTAATTTAGCTGCCTACAATAGCAGCACTACCCAAAATAGTCAAGAGAGGAAACCCCAAATAGCCCTCAGCAAATCAAGGGCTAAAGCATGGGCGTGTGCACACAGGAAGATGCTTGTGCTGTTCATAAGGACACATTCCTGTCATTTGCACCAGGATGAGCCTGGAGAACATCACTATTAGGTGAAATCAGCTGGGTACAGAGAAAATTACACCTTATTCCCAGTGTGGGGAGAACCCTAAAAAAAATTCTTAGAAGTTGAATGTAGGAGGGCTGGAGATGCCACTCAGTTCAAGAGCACTTTCTGAGTATGCGCAAAGCCCCGTGTTCAGTGCCCCACGCTGCAGAACAGTCTGAGAGCAGAGTACACATCGTGGCAGAAACCTCACCAATGGAAAAGGACCCACTTCTCTGCATGCCTGAGCTTTCCACATTCCTCCCCTCACCAAATTCTCCCAGCAGCCCTGCAAAGTAGGTACGTCTCCCTTCTTCCAGTGAGCAAACAGGAAGCATTTCATGTTATCTGAAAACTGACATCTCACAAAATTCAGTAGACAGTATTACAGATAGCTGAGTTAGGTAGAAATGCCATAGGAAGGCAGACGGGGCTGGGCCCTCGAATAAATCGTGCAGAAGAGAACACCATGCATCTGTGGGTCCAGGCATATTTGTGGAAGGCCAGGCCTCAAGACACAGGTGAAAGACTACACCTACTTCCCCAGGGACAAACAAGGTGACTGATAATACTAAAAAGGTGTCATCACCTGGGTGGGGCACCAAGACCTTAACCCATCCCTTCCAGGAAAGGTCCTTGTTCTCTCCTTGCGCATGGCTGCATGACTTGCTTCCCTATTGGATCAATATTACCTAAGTGGCCGTACTTGTAATCTTAGTTGTTGAACAGAGTTTTGCCCCACCTTACGCTCACCTTGTGATTTTGCTCTGCTAGAATGAGAACTTCTCTAAGAATTCAGTTTATGGCCGGGCCACTTTCCAGGCCCTCTTCTGTCTCTCTCAGACAGAAGCTATCTTTCTTTCAATAAATATTTCCTACTCTGAAACTTCGTTGTTCCTAGAATTCATTGCTCAGTTTTAAAGAACACAAACTCAGTGAATCAGACACGTTACAAGTTGGGAGTAATAATATTCCCGTATATCATTTGGAGGCCCTTATGTCACTGCTATATCAATAGGATAATGCTGGACATAATAAAATTATAAACAATATTGCCGTTATCTTACAACCTAAGAAGTTTATATCTGAAAAAAAGATTCTGCTTGTTTACCTTAAAGTCATGCAAATTTTATTTTTTAATTACATGTGTTAGGAATTTAGCATCTCTGAATTATACTACTGTATTGGACAGTAAATAGCCACCCCACAGAATAACTGTATGGCGGATAATATTGTTTTTAAATAACACAGCTTATCAGTAATTCATATTTTGTATGAACAGAGTATGCATGGTTTTAAAATTCTCTTTTAGGCGGTATTTTTGTTCATTTAAAAATTTGTTGCCGGGCATGGTGGCACATGCCTGTAATCTCAGCACGTGGGAGGCTGAGGCAGGAGGATTGCTGCAAGTTGGAGACCAGCCTGGGCTACATAGTGAGTTCCTGAGACCCTGTCCTGTCTCAAAAAAAAAAAAAAAAATTGTCTCTGGAGAAAAAAGTGAGAACCTTGAGAGGGCAGTAGAGTAGCATGTCTGCTTCAGAAAGTTATATAGGACAGTGACTTGTAAAAAATTCTCTCTAGAAAAAAGTGAGAACCTTGAGAGGGCAGTAGAGTAGCATGTCTGCTTCAGAAAGTTATATAGGACAGTGACTTGTAAAATTGTACCTTTTGGGGGAAAATGCCCAGGTTTCTCCTATCTCTAAAGCATGTAGCTATTATATAGAAAGATCTTAGGCTGAGTTTTCCTTGTCAGTGGTCAGGTATGCTGTAACACACCTGTCATCTCCTGCCTGCATCCTTCCCAGATAACTTTCCCAGGATAGAGGCACGAAAGGCAAGTTAGCATGAGTAATTAGAACGCTGAAGGCAAAAACAAAATAGCAAGTGGTTCTGGGATGGAGCCCTCCTGGTTTAATTAGCCCTGTTCTGGTTGTCCACTTCCAGAACAATCTAAATAGCCTAGGGCCGGGGATTTAGCACAGTGGTTCTGGTGACTGCCTGGAAAGCTCAAGGACCTGCGTTTGATTCCTGGTACCAAAAAAAACACCAAAAAACCAACCCATAGAATTTCAAGCTGGGCGTGGTGGCAAACGCCTGTAATCCCAGCACCAGGTAGGCTGAGGCAGGAGGTTTGCTGTCAGTTTGAGACCACCCTGGGCTACATAGTGAGTTCCAGGTCAGTCGCAACTACATAGTGAGACCCTTTTTCAAAAAATAATAATAAATAGCCTAAAATCAGTAGGGCTGAGCTGCTCTTTATATAAAATTATTTTGGGCCAGGGATTTAGCTCAGTGGTTGCGGCACCTGCCTTGCAAGCACAAGGGCCAGAGTTCAATCCCTGGTACCAAAATAAAAAAATAAAATTATTTTGAGACTTTTAAAATTTTTATCAGTATCTGTTTTATTAGTACATATGTTGGTTCGTGTACACGACATGTCTTAATTCCGCTTCCCTCACTCCTCTCTCCCTCCACTTCTTGCTTCCCTTCAAACTGAAAGTTTTTCAAAAAGCCTTTCATTTCATTCAATGCCTGATAAATGCCAACGAATTGACCCTCATCAAGATTAGTTACTGCTTGATGATCTAGTGTTATTTCTAAGGCAATGTTGAGACCCCAAGTTCTACACATTCCTATGTAAATTTTGGCCTGGAAAAATATAGTTAAGCAAAGAAGATGAATTTGAAGAAACCATGAGAGTTGTACAGCAAAAAGAGTCAATTCAAGGAAAACACTGGCGATAAATATTAGAAAATGTGAAAAATAACATGTTACATTGAAACACAAGAGTTAAGCTAGCTCTGTGCACTTAACACATTTCTGAAAAGGAATGGAATATACCATATATACCATTCTTTTCATCGTTAAACTGGTAAATTTTCATTGTTAAAATTTAGACATATGCCCATGGAGAAAATCATAGATTTTATAGATGATAAAAGCACGGGATTTTGACATAACAGTGAATTTCAGTAACATCTTTTGTAATTAGTGTCCAATTTGAATGCATTTACTTCTGCTGCGCAAAATAGGCAACAGTCACACTCAGTTTATTGCTTTCTGAGAATAGTCAAAACTTGTGCTAAAACACATGGCAGTTTTATTTGCAGTCCAAAACACAATCCCAGGACTCTGCGGGGAACATTTTCATTTCTGTTATCTTGAAATGAGACAGATCCTGGATTACAACTGGGGACTGGAATGACATGCTTTGACAGGAAGTGTCGGGGCTTTGTAGTTAGGTCTCTGACAGGGGCAAGCCCACGCCAGGACACGCCCCCAGAGGATGTTCGCCTGCCCTCGCCACACAGAGCCCGCCGATAGGTCAGGGAGACACCTCGTCAAGGGGCCCTCCAGTGTTGGCTCTGCTCCGTGTCTGGTGGACTGATTCCCCACCTGTAGGTGTAGTTGTGTCCAGAACTACAGTCCGGTTCCTGCTTATCCTCTTCCAGAACACCACCACTGAACAATCCCACCAAAGGAACTGGTTTCTGGGCCAGAATAGAAAGATGGAGAAATGGCTGGGCGTGGTGGTGCACGCCTGTAATCCAGCACTCCGGAGGCTGAGGCAGGAGGATCGCTGTGAGTTCGAAACCAGCCTGGGCTACATAGTGAGTTCCAGGTCAGTCTCAACTACATAGTGAGACCCTGTCTCAAAAAACAACAACAACAACAAAGAAAGATGGAGAATAAAACTCGCCAGAATGGGGACTCCTGAGTGACACTCACTCAGGCTATATGAAGTTGGCAGGGAGCTGTGGCCAAATCTCTGTTGCAGTTCTACATTGGTATTCTGCCCCTGCAACGTGAATCCCAGGCCTACTGCTGCCTTTTGCCCAGCCAGTTCCACTCTCAGCTCAGACCTGGATCCACCTGCAAAGGAATCCTGGGAAGTGTGGTCTACAGGTGGAATACTGTAGTAAGGCAGTGTAACCATGGAGGGGTCCTGACCCCAGCCTGGGGCGCCCCCTGGAGCCCTCTCACCGGCTGCCTTGCTCGGGGACCCAGAGCTGCTGCCTTGTTTCTCCTCCCCGGCAATGAACAATAGAGACCCGGAGTCCGCTCAGCCTACGGACTGCCAGAGGGCTCTTGGCTCCAGCAGGCAGGGGAGCCCTGAGCCTCTGCCCCACACCAGTTTTACTCATCCAAACGCGGCACAAGCAATCAGGATAACACAAGGTTCGTCTGCTTCCCAATATCCATCAGTACAGTCTCAGGTAAGCAACTCAACCTCAGCTGTCTTAACTTTTCCCCAGTTCGCAATCACCCTTGAGTGCATGCGGCCTTTCTCCTTTGTGCTCGCAAAGGAGGCCGATGGGGCTTTAATCCTCCTCCAGTCCTCATTGAGCACCGGACAAAGTGGGTGTGAGGACGGAAGGAACAGCTCCACATCAGGCACCTGCACCAATGCCTGGGGCGGAGCTGGCACTTGGTGTCCTTGGTAACAGCACTAACAAGGGTCGTAGGGGGCACTGCGGTGGTGGTGGCTGGAATTTGGTCCTAGCCCCAAGTGTTCTGCTCCTCCCATAAGAAGCTCGGCTAGACAGGGATGGAAACTGAGGTGGCAGTACAGAAAGTGTGGGGTGGGACTGTAAACCAGTGCGGCTGCTCTGGAAGACAGGGTGCTGCTTCCCCTAAATATGAAACCTAGAATTGCTATATGACCTAGTGAATTCACTTCTGGATATGTATCCAAAAACAGCTGAACAGGTCCTTGAAGGGGTATCTGTACACCCATATTTGTGGCACCACTGTTCATAAAAGACAAAAGATAGAAACAGCTCAATGGATCAGAGGATAAATAATGTGTATCTATATACAGTGGAATATTACTCGGCCATAAAGAAGGAAATTCTGGCTCAGGCTGCCACAGGGATAAGCTTTGAGGGCATCATGCTCAGTAAGATGTGGTGAGCAAAGGGAGGGATGTCGAGGCACCTATGACCTCAAAACCATGGCAAGGGCTTGGGTTTTATTCTGACTAAGATGGCCGTTATCCCAGGATATATGTAGAGGTCTGACTTCCACGTTGGATCACAATAATAGGGAGCAGAAGAGTCCTCAGAGAGAACAGGTGTAGGCAGCTGAGAGAAGACAGCTCCTGGTTCCAGTTGTGCTAGACCAGATGGCAGACATGGCAGCAGAAGTCAGGTTTGGTGTCTGTGATCAGGGTAGAACCAAGGGGAATTGTTGATGGAAATAAAAAACATGCACGTGCCTGTGTACATTTCCACATGAGAGTGGCCCGGTGTGTGCTCACATGAATGTGTAAAGAGGAGGTGGCTTTGGATGAGGCACACATCTCTGGGAGCTGGAGTGCTTCATAGAAGTCTGTGTTAATGGAAGTCTTCGAAGGAGCATTTGGTGGGCCTGGCTGTAGTGACTTTCAGGGTGAACTCTACAGCTAACAGCTGGCAGGAGATTCAGTAACTGTGTGCATGGGGTGACGAGCTCGATGTTTTACTACTCGTAAGTGTGAGTGAAAAACAACCCCATGCAAGCCCAGCCTGGGTAATTTAGCAGTTTAGTGAGACCGTCTCAAAAGAGAAATGCTGTATGTTAAAAGAGCTGGGGATATAACTCAGTGGAAAGGCTCTTGGTCCAGTATGATCAAAATATAAAAGTCAAAGGATTCCGAATATTACGTCAGCACAAAGGAACTGCCTCACCCCTCTTTGCATTAACACTTTGTCCCACCACCCTGCCCCGGCCCTGGCTCCCAGTAATCTGTTTCTCTTCTCTACAGAAACCCTACAGTTTTGTCCTTTCAAGAGTGTCCCGTAAGTGACACCATATTGTAAAAACAGCCTTTGAAGTGGACTTTGCACCAAATGTATGCCCTTAAACCCCACCCTGTTTGGTGACATTTTCTTCAGTTTATCACGAAGCGTTGCATCATGGGAGGGGTTAACCGCCCGCTCGGCCATTCACTCACTGAAGGGCATTTGAATTACTCCCAGCCAATCAGTATCGCTCTCGCCAGGAAGGCCACTGTGACCATCCAGGGGCAGGGGTCTGTGTAAACATTAACCTTTATTCCTCCTGAAAAACTGCCCAAGGATGTGCTTGCTGGAGGGAAAGGGAGGAACATGTGTAGCTTTGTTTGGATTCAGAGCAGCTGGACAGTTTTACATTCCCACCGGCAAAGGAGGGAAAATCCAGTTTCTCTGAGTCCTTTGCCAGCGTCTATCTGGTGTTCGAGCTTTTTTATTTTTATTATAGCAGCTGTTCTGGTTAGGATGTAGTGTCAACTTGTTGTGGTTTTAGCGTGCATTTTCCTACCAGCTAATGATGTTGGAGCATCTTTTCATGGGCATGTTTCCATCTGTATCTTCTCTTTGGTGCAATGTCTGTCCGTAGTTCACCGATTTACACTGGCATCGTCAGGGTTTGTTTGGTTTTGGGTTTTTTAGTGTCAAGTTTTGATAATTCTTTTGGTTTGGTTTTGGTTTTGTTTGCGACAGGGTCTCATTATATAGTTGAGACTGACCTGGAACTCACTATGTAGCCCAGGCTGGTCTCGAACTCACAGCGATCCTCCTGCCTCGGCCTCCTGAGTTCTGGGATTACAGGCGTGCACCACCACACGCGGCTTGAAAAATTCTTAATATAGTCCAGGTATAAGATCCTTGTCAGATATATGATTTGCAAATATTTTTCCCCACTAGTGGCTTGTCTTTTCATCTCAGTAGGGTATTTTGCAAACCAGCACACTACAGGATCTAAAAAATCACAACATATTTAATCAAAGGGGATGGAAATAAATAAGAGAAGCGACCTGAGCTCGTGAATTGGAAGACTCAATGTAGTAAAACAGTGTCAGTTTTCCCAGAATTGACACACAGAACAACACAGTTCCTATTAAAGTCCCAGCAAGACTTTTTTAAATAGATATAGACAATGTGATTTTTTTGTTGTTGTTGTTTGAGACAGGGTCTCACTATGTAGTTGAGACTGACCTGGAACTCACTATGTAGCCCAAGCTGGTCTTGAACTCACAGTGATCCTCCTGCCTGAGCCTCCCCAGTGCTGGGATTATAGGCGTGCGCCACCACACCCAGCGACAATGTGATTTTAAAATGTATATGGAAAGGCAAAAGAACTAGAATGATGAGAACAGTTAAGAGGAACCACTGTACTTAATATTAAGACTTGTATAGCTTTACTAGTCAAAGCAGAGTGATAATAGAAGAGAAATAAAACCCAGAACCAGACCAATGCAGTCAGTCCAGTTAATTTTTAGCAACCATGATAAATCAATTCAATGAAGGAAGGACAGTTTTTGTTTGCTTGTTTTTGTTGTTTTAACAAGTTATGTTGAAGCTGGGTATAGTAACTCACGCTTGTAATCCTAGCGCTTGGAAGGCTGAGGCGGGAGGATCGCTGTGAGTTCGAAACCAGCCTGGGCTACATAGTGAGTTCCAGGTCAGTCTCAACTACAGAGTGAGATCCTGTCTAAAAATCAACAACAACAACAACAACAACAACAAATATATATATATATAGATAGATAGATGAGAGAGAGAGAGAGAGAGAGAGAGAGAGAGAGAATGAATATCCATGGGCCAAAAATTGAGGTTTGACCTAAATTTCACAGTGGATACAAAATTAATTTCATTCTTTAATTTTTAAAATTATTTATTTATTTATATTTTTGAGGCAGGTTCTCTATGCAGTTCAGACTGGGCTTGAACTCACTATGTAGTCCAGGCTGGCCTCGACTTTGCAATGATCCTCCTGCCTCAGCCTCCTGAGTGCTGGGATTACAGGTGTGCACCACCACACCTGGCACAAAAATTAATTTCAAAATGAGTAATGGATTTTTAAAATAATGATAATAGTTGTTATTATCAACTATATATGGTGATGGTGATGATGATAAACAATAATGATGGTTGATAATGAATTTAAAAATAGGTAATAAGTGACTAAAACACTTTTAGGAGAAAACAGTCATAAAACCTAGGGCTGACAGAAAAAGCATAAACCATGAAAGAAAAATTTAATAAGTTGCTTCTCATCAAAACCTTTTCCCCGGGGCCAAGAATTCAGCTGAGTGGCACTGCGCCTGCCTCACAGGTGCAAGGTCCTGGTAACAAAAACAAACAAAAAACCTTATGCCCACTTCCTTTGGTCTTTAGGTACTGTCTCACTATGCAGTTCAAACTAGCTTTGAACTCCCTATGCAGCCTAGACTGACCTCAAACTCATAGTGATCCTCCTGCCTCAGCCTCCTGAGTGCTAGGATTACAGGTTTCTGCCACCATGCCCAGTTTAAGTGGCCCTTACTTTTGGCTACAGAGATAAAGTATCTGACTCAAACTGGGCCATCTGAAATACTTTTCCCCGGGCATGGATGTTGGTGTAGACGATATGCACAGTTTGAACAACAAAAACCATTCAGTGACACTTGTACACGGCTTGAGGAAAGGTTATTCAGGACCATCGCGGAGGCTGGAGCACCGCAAAGGGATTTTGCAGAGGAAGGGAGAGAGTGCCTAACTCCTAACAACTGCATAAGCAGGTGGAACGTACAGCAGGCGTGGGGGTGGGGTGGATGGGAAACAACTAAGGGAAAGCAGGGGCATCTGTAGTGTGTCTGGTTAAACCAACCCAAGAGGATTCTTGCTGAAGACAGCCGGCTGATCAGACGTCAGCTGGGGACAGGAGGAGCGAGGTGGAGGGCGGTCCGATAAACAGAATCTCTGCGGGAAGCCAGGACAACCAGAAGACACCCCCACCGCAGTTTCCCCCCCAGTGGCCTGCAGAACTGATGGCCCGTTCTTCTAGGGCCTTGAGGAATCAGTGGCCTCAGGACACATCCAGTGTGCAGTGGAAAGAAGTGAGCTGGCGGAAGGCAGCAAGATCGGCCCTGCATGTCCCTTACAGGGAGGCGCTGGCCCTGGCTGAGGAGGGACATCCCCCAGCAACGGCCCCCCAAGGGCAGGGCATGTCTGAGACACTCCCCTCTGTTGGACTCCTCCGCCTCACTCACCGTGGGCAAGAAAAGCCGGTTTGGGACTATGATTCTCAGGCGCCCCACTCCTGGAATTGCATTCCCCTATCTTGGAAACGCCCCTTTGGAGGGCAACCGTCCTCTCTACCGGATTTCTACACCTTTCAACGACAGTGAATGCCTCTGGCACTAAGTGTCTCCGTCACCTTTCTCCCCCGACACCTGTGACTTAAAGGAAGAGAGGTTTATTTTGGCTCACGGTTTGCAGAGGGTTCAGACCCTAGCCGGCTGCCTCCAAGGCAGGGTGGTAAAGCAGAGGGACCTGGTGCAGGGGAGGTGCTTACGGCATGGCGGCTGGAAAGCAGAGCGAGGGAGAGGCTGGGAAGGGGCCTGTAACTTCCGGGTCACGCCTACCCGACCCACCTCTTCTGATCAGACCCCCCACCCCGCACCTAACAGCCAGCAATGAGGCCCCATAATCCAACCTCCTTCCAAAAGCCCATCTATGACCACGTGAGGCTTTGGAGAAACATCTATATCTAAACCAGCATTGAGGAATGTTGATATTTGGCTAACAGTTGTTGATTGTCTACACTGTAGCAGCAATTATGTTTTTTATATATATATATTTTCATGCACTACTCAAAAGTATTCTATGACATCCTAGTTTCTACATTTGCTCAATAAAGCTCGGGACCCACAGAAGTAAGGATTTGGCCCATGACCATGGGTAATAACTCCTATGTTCTCAATGACCACTGCCCTTGAAGTCCTACAAGAGTTTATGGCCATTTTTTTGATTTTTACATATTAAAAATTTTTGGAACCCTCATATATGTGGGTAGGAATGAAAAATGGTTTATTTAACCTTTGTCTGGCTCAAAGAGTTAAACCTAGAATTACCAATGACCCAGCAATTCCACTTTTGGGGTTTACCCTGAAGAATTTAAAGCAGGGACCCAAACAAGTACATGGCTGTGGATACTCACAGTGGCAGTATTCACAGTGGCCAAAAGGTAGAAAAAGCCCAAATGTTCATCCAGGGATGAATGGGTAAGCCAACTGTGGTACATGCATACAATGGATTATCCGGCCATGGAAAGGAATGAAGTACAGCTACAGTGGCCTCTGGACTCGGTTTGCAAGGGCTGGTGGTCACTCAAGTTGGTCAATTGAAAGCTCAGGCTCCTCTGCACAGCCTTCAAAGTCTCTCTCCTGCACACAGGCAGATCTCAGGGTCCTTGCAGAGACACTGGCCCAGGATTTCTCAATGAACCCTACACTGGAAAGGATGCTACACACAGTGTTCCTTCCAGAACCCTTTAAGGGTTAAATCTGTGTCTGAAACCATCTGGAAGCACAAGCAACCAGCATTTGGGTCATAACTCAAGACTTTGGTCCTAGGTTGTAATCCAAGTTGCTCGTGTATCAGGTTGGTTGTAACTCGAGGGTCCACTGCATGTGTTACCATGTGGATGAACCTTGAGAACATAATGCTACATGGAAGGAGCCAGATACTGAAGGTCACGTGTCGCATGGCTCCCGTTGTATGAAGCAACAGAATCCGTAAATCGCTAGAGACTGAATGTAGACTTGTAGCTACCAAGGGGTTGGGGAGGGGAGCAGAGAGAAACTGCTCCTTGGACAGCAGGACTTGATTTGGGGGTGACTGCAGCGCCAGGGATGGCTATTCACCTTAAAATGTTCGCTTTGATGTCATGTGACTTTACCCGAAGACATTATTTAAAAGTCGCATACACAGGTACATGTTACACCAAAATGCAGAAACGTCATCATGCCAGGCACATCCTTTTCTTCTGTTGTTCTGGTACCGTGCGATTTTTAACCTGTGTCTGATTTATTTCACTTAGCATTATGGTCCCACGGTGTACTCTTCTGCCCGTGGGTGACACGTTTTTCTTTATGGCACAGTGGTACACTGTGATGAATAAACACCACATAGGCTTTATCCATTCATCTGCTGATGGACTTACAGGCCGCTGCCAAGATTTAGCTGTTATGAGTCGTGCAGCTATGATCATGGGTGTGCACAGATCACTGTAAGACGATGTGTTTAACTCTTTCAGGAGGGTACCTAAAGGGGGAACAACAAATCAAATGGAATTTCTAGCTTTAGTTTCCTGAGGCATCTCCATACTCATCCCCAAAGTGGCTGTGCTATTTTATTTTCCCACCAACAATGTAGAAGGTTTCCTTTTCCCCACAGCCTTGCCAGAGTTTGTTGTGGTTTGAGTCCTTGATGGTGGCCGTTCTTTCTGAAGTAAAGTAAAATCTCAGGGTTGTTTTCATTTGCATTTTGTCAAAAGGGCAAAAATGCTGAACATTTTTTTCATGTATTTATTGGGCGTTTGTGCTTCTTTTGAGCAGTGTCTACTCATTTTGGTTGCCCATTTTTTGTTTTGTTTTGTTTTTTGAGACAGGGTCTCACTATGCAGTTCAGGCTAACCTTGAATTCACTATGTAGCTGAGACTGGCCTTGAACTTGCAGTGATCCTCCTGCCTCAGCCTCCCGAGTGCTGGGATTATAGGTGTGTGCCACCACAGCTGTCAGTTGCCTGTTTTTTGATTGGGTCTTTTAGTTTAGAGGGAGTAACCTTTTACGGGGGTCCTTTATATACTCTAGGTATTAGCCCTCTGTCTGAGGAGTAGCTGGCAACATATTTTCCCATTGTGTAGCTTGTCCTGTTCTGTAGGTTGTTTCCTATGCTGTACCGAAATTTTAAATTGGATATGATCACATTTGTGGACTCTTGGTTTTATTTCCTGTGCTATTGGGGTTTTGTTCAGGAAGTCCTTGCCTACACCAATGTCTTCAAGAGTTGCACCTATTTTACATTCCAGCAGAGTAAATGTTTCTGTTTCACCATCTAGGTCTTTGAACCTTTTTGTTTTACTGTAGTACAGAGTGAGAGATATGGATCTAGATTCATTCATCTTGCTGTGGATAACCAGTTTTCCCAGCACCATTTGTTAAAGGGTTTATCTTTTCTTCCATGTCTTGGCCCATTTTCGTACAAGATCACACGGCTGAAGGTGCCTGAATTTGCTTCTGCACCTTCCATACCGATCTTTGGATCCATGTGTCTGTACTGTGAGAAGGCCATCACATTTCTTTGTGTTAGAAATTTTCCTGTGTTCTCTCAATCTTTCCAACAATCTTGTGGTGGTTGTATCGCCTCCATGCTTTCAGGGTGTTAAAATGCTTTTTTTTTTTTTTTTTTTTTTTTTTTTTTTTTTTACTTTCTTCTTCTTTACACATTTTTTTATTGTTTGAATTTTCACATAGCAGTATTACAGGCAGTTAAGTTAGACAGAAATTGATACACAGTCCGAGAGGGATTGGGCCCTCGAGGAAGTCAGTGAAAAATAAACCATCAAAATCATGGCTGGAGGCAAATCTGAAGAGGGCCAGGCCTCAGGATGGAGACACAGGAGCCAGGCATGTAAACCTCCCTAAAATAAACAGCAACTTGAGACTGTGATGTAATTAGTTCCTGGGCCCAGACAGGCATTAGCTGTATACATGGGTGACCAGAACATGGGGACCCATACTGCCGTGCCTTCCCCAAAATGCCTTTGTTCTTTCCTGTATCTCTCTACGTGACTCGATTTGTTATTGGATCAGTATCAGCGAAGCAGCTATACTTGTAATCCTACAGGTTGATTGTGATCTGGCCCATGCTGTACCCGCATGGTGATTTTGCTGTATAAATTACGCCTGACAAAGGGCCTTGGTGGCCACCAGGAGCTACTCTTCACTCCTGATTTCCCATAAAGCTCTCCTAACTTCCTCCTTTGGTTCTCAGCTCCATTCCTCAATGTTAGGGGACCACGAACTCAGCAGGTCTGACCTCTAACAGGTCAGGGGGTGTGTGCAGTCAGGAAGATTGGCAGCTATTCCGGCCCAGGCTGACCTGCTTGGGAGCCCCTCATCCTGTACCCAGGTTGTCACCAAAGGCCTCGGGGCAGGTGGCGGGGGCAGGGTTGGTGGCAGAGACTGCTGTGGACACAGGGTCCACATCTAAGAAAACCCAAGATTATGGCAAAACCTTTGCTCCCAAATTCTCAACTTCCTCTCCTCTGCCACCACCAATCCTGCAAAAAACAAAGCAAACATATCAAGAGCCTCTTTCTCCTTCTTTCTGGGGCCTAATGTGCTTGTCACAAGGACTAACGTTATTTTCTCTCATAATTAGAATAATCCCTCTAGGTCTTCAAATGTAGAATTTTGATACTAATCCTCCCTCCTAGTGTAGTCGATTCTTCCTTAAAAGGAGTTTGACAGCTGGGCATAGTGGTGCATGTCTGTAATTCCGGAATTCCGGGAGGCAGAGACAGGAGGATCACAAGTTCGAACCCAGCTGGGAAACTTAGTGACTTGGCTAGACCTTATAACAAAATTAATAATAATAATAATTATTATTATTATAATTTTAATAAGGGGCCTGGAGATGTAGCTCAGGGTAAAGGCTCTGGGTTTAATCCCCAGTACCGCTGCCCCCCCCAAAAAAAGGAGTCCAAGAAGAAAGTGGTGCTCAGAGTGAGCAGTACAGCTCCCAGGTTATGACTTCTAAAGAAAGGAGCCCCCACCTCCACCAGGATCAGTGAGGGCTGGCTGTGCCTCACAAAGAAAAGAGGAAAAGTGTTCCCAAGACATCAGGCAGGGAATCCTCTGGTAGACCACAGAGAATGGCCTTGCTCTTTCTGTTCTGGAGGCCAGTGGGCTGAGCAACAAGTAAAGGCAGTCACAACCCAGACAGTTGAGGCCCCTGAAAGGAAAAGGAGGCCAGTAAGTAGGATGCACCCCAAGGGGGACGGGTTCCTGGTGGGAACTGAGTTCTCACTACTAGGAATAGCCAGCTTCAAACTGATGGAGGAATTTTCTAGAAAGAAATTCTTTAGGAGACGGAACTGGCCACTCACATTCTAAGGCTTTCATCATAAGAAGACAGTTCTATCAAGCTAAGGACTTAGGGGCCCAGAAGAGTTTGTATCCCACACTCTCTGTTCTTCATCCTGCAGAATACTTCAGCTAACCCTCATGATCCATATGTTCTTATCAGTGCAAAGATCTTTATTTTTCTCCTTAGAAAATTTTACATAGATTCTTAGAAAGGGCTCCATCTAGCATTGCTTGGAAAATAACTTTATTTAACAGATGGGATGAACAAAACTGCTGCCGAGCATTTTGGTTTTAATCCTGCTCTGACTTTGATAACAATAATTTTTTTTTTTTCCTTCTGGTACTGGGGATTGAACTCAGGACCTTGCACTTGCCAGGCAGGTGTGGTGCCACTGAGCTACATCCCTGGCAGAAGACAAGAATTTTGCAGTTAACAAAGATAAATGAGAAAATCAGGCAAGAAAGTCAGCTGACCCAGATATATTTTTTACTAGGTATTTTTTTAAAGCTTTGTTTATTGTCTAATTTTCTACGTGGTTATAAGACTTGGAGTGTCTGTAAACATGGCATGTGATTTGTTTTGTAATTGTTTTTATTGTTTAATTGCATTTAACTTTTCACTGTAAAAATGAGAGGTTTTAAAAATACCTCTAAAATGAGTCAAATGAACTCCCATATCACAACCAGCTAGATTCCATAATTATCATCATTCTGTTATCTTATTTTATTAATCTTTCTTTTTTTTGTGGAGTTTTCAAAAGCAAATGACAGACATCATTTTTTTGTACTAGACATGAGTTTGCCAGGCAGGCACTGTGCTGCTGAGCTACCTCCCTGGCCCTCAGATACCAAAGTTTTGTTTCTAGTACTTCAGTATAGCACAGCATTAAGGAGTGGTCCTGGAGACGTGTTCTTTTTGTTTTGTTTTGTTTTGTTTTTGAGGAGAAATATCAATAACCTCGAGTCATTTGTAGGAAAACAGATGCGCCTTGAGGCCATAATGTTAAATGAAATAAATCAGACGCAAAAGGTTAAATATTACATGATTTCTCTCATATTAGAAACTCGAATTACAAATAAAGAACAAAGTAAAAATAACAGAAAGTAGGGAGAGAGATCTTTCTCAAATGGGAAGGGGAGGAGGACAGAGATGGAGGGAAGGGAAGGCGGAAAGGAGTTGCGATGCGTTCTGTACGCCTGCCTACTGCACACAAGGGATACAGACGTCACGTTGTGCAAACACGGACTAGCAAAAAACCGCAAAGACAGAAACGAAAGAGAACGGACCACGCTATGCACACACAAGAACACACGGTGCCATCCACCGCGTAGGCTCTCGGGTGACATGATGCACCGGCAGGACAAACCTTACGTCCCCCTTACCTCGAGCACACGCATCCTCCTTTTGCTCTTGCCAGATTCTGAAGCAGTTCCAATGTCTTTACGAGGTGCTGCTGCCGAGTGCCATCTGGTGGAAAGGCGGGCTCGTAGAACTATTATGGTCGTCCACTTTCTTCACCAGATGTGGCACCGTGTAACTTCTGGATCTAAATGATCACAACAGGTAAACACTATGGCCTGCTTTGGCTGAGGCAGCCACAACAGCCCATTGAAGACCCTCACGAAAGGACACTTCCAGAACTGCTTCAGAAATTGGCAAGTGTGATGGTGTATGAGTTTGATGTGAGGTGGGTATTTTGAGGAGGATTCGTGGCGGTGCCTGTTACTGTAACACACGTTTAAAGGTGTAAACACACACCGTCTGTTTCAGTCGCATGTGTTCAAGCTTTGCACCTATCTGTCCTGCCAACCCCGTGTCCACCTTGTCAGCAAAGGAAACACCGCTGGCTCTAAGTGTATGAGATGGCTGAGCACGTAACAGCTGACACCAGACAGGTGACGGATGGCGGTTGATTTGTCACTCTCTCGGCCCAGGGGAGGAAGATGCCACAAACCAGAGTCACACAGGGCTGCACGGGGAAGCAGAGTGAGCCAGGAGGCGGGCTTGGGGGCAACAAAAGGGCGAGGTGGCCCTGGCTCCCGCGGGAGCGTGTGAGCAGCTGTCTGAATAAGATGGGGAGTCTGGGGAGGACTGACAGGAGCAGAGCCTCACACTGACTCCTCGGGGCCTGTCAGGTGCAAGAGCTCAAGGCCCCAAATGGAATCTCAGTCCCGACAAGCCTCATCTCGCTAAATTTATTCCTAAGTAGTTCCTCGTGTGTGTTGTTACTGCAAATGGGGTTGTTGCCACCATTATGTTCTACGGCTAAACAATATTTTTAAAGGTTAATGCAGCCAGCAGAGTAAAGTAGCCACTGTCCTGAGACGTGAAGACAAGACAAACCACAGCTTTACAACTAAAACATCAGGGAAGATATTTGCCAAGCAATTTAGGACTTGGCATTACCATCCCAGGTCAGCTACCCTGTCAAGCGGCTCTTCTTTGAAAGAAACAGAGCAACGTTTATAAATCCCCAAGAACAGAAAGGGCTACCATTAAGAATCATCCATTTCAGGGATCATTAAAAATGGACAATTTAATTTGCATTTCAAACATAGATTCAAAGGCAAGATAAATTTGTCAGGGTGACTAATGGGGAGAGTTTGGTGGTACAAATTACTATCTTTTGTCTTAATGGAAAATATAATGTATAACAAGGTACAAAAAGGGAACTAAAAAAGATGCAAAAGCAATCTTTTTAGCAATTTAACAAAGATAAGCAAGGAGATAATGAAGCCAATTGTCCCTCAAAAGGAACTCGGAGCCATTGTTCAAAAGCCATAAGTGGGCTGGGAATGATGGTGCACGCCTATAATCCCAGCACTTGGGAGGCTGAGGCAGGAGGATCACTGTGAATTGGAGTCCCACCTGGGCTACACAGCAAGACCTTGTCTCAACAAACAAACAAAATTCTTTCTTTCTTTCTTTCTTTCTTTCTTTCTTTCTTTCTTTCTTTCTTTTTTTTTTTTTTTTTTTTTTTTTTTTGTTTTTTGAGACAGGGTCTCACTATGTAATTGAGACTGACCTTGACCTGGAACTCACTATATAGCTCAGGCTGGTCTCGAATTCTCAGCGATTCTCCTGCCTCAGCCTCCAGGAGCCGTGGGATTACAGGGGTGGGACACCACACCCAGCTCATAATCATTTATCCAACACCCTTTTTTCGAGTGCCTGCTAGGAGCCAGGGTCTACTCTAGGAGCGTTAGAGACTAAAGCAAGTAGAGTCTAGAAGAACAATTGGAGATGAGGTTTATAGCTGTGGCCCTCAAGCTGCTCCCAGCCTTACACAGAAGATGGGAAAACACTCAAGGCTGCGACAGGGGCCGTTATGAGTTATGAGTCAGACACCGCCTGAGTTATGAGGGGCGGAGGCTGGAGAAAGATGAGACAGGTACAGGGGCGTCGAAACTGAATTACAAGGGCAGAGAGGTGTTTTCCAGGCAAACAGAGGGAGCCAGAGCTGGAAGCAGAGGGAAGACAAGCCGCATCTGGGGACACAGAGAGTGAGGTGGGTGTGGGGAGCCGAGCACAGAGCGGGCAGTGAGTGGACAGGTCAGCAGGGTTTGGAAGAAGGAGCCTGCATTTCATAGGAAGAGTTTGGATCTAATTCCGAAAGCCATGGGGAGCCGAGGTCTGGGAAAATTCCTTTGGGTCACTGAGAAGGGCAGGCTGCTGGCTGGGAGGAAAAGGAAGCAATCTAGAGGCCTCTGAGGGCCTGGGGGCAGTGGGAGGGGACAGGAGATAGGTGATATCAAGGACAGGTTCTTGGCTAGACTGGTGGGGCGGTGGGGATGGAGGCAGGGCTGTCCGCAAGGAAATCAACTGTTAGGGCTGCAGTTTTATTTATTTATTTGGGGGTGGAACCGGGGATCAAACTTGGGTCCTTGCACTTATAAGGCAGGTGGCGGCACCACTGAGCTAAATCCCCGGCCCCGGAAGACAGCGGTTTTAAGAAGCAAGGGAGACGGTGAGCTCTGTCTGTCACTGAGCTGATGTAGTCCACTTGGAAGTGTTGGAGCTCATCAGGGCTCAGCGATGCCCAAGCTTCTGTGTGCGTGAGCGTCACCAAGCAATCTCTATCCCGTACAGATTCGGATTCTGTCACCGGGATGGGGTCTGAGAGTCACAGCTCCATCTGGTGACGCTGCATTGCCACACTAAGAGGAGCGAGACTTTACACTTCAAACATGATTCGGGAATTTTTTTTCTTGATCTTATCTGAAAAGCATTAATACCTAGTTTGTAAATCTGACATTTAATAACAAATATAATGAGATGAAGGGGCATAAACTCAAAGGAGAACTGCTTTTGCAGAAATGCTTTTGGTGAGTACTGAGGGTGGGAGGGAGACCAGGAGTGAAGGACAGTGAGGCACAGGCTTCTGAGAGCTCGGTGAATTCATAGCTGGGAAAAGGCACAAGATGGCAGCGTGTGGGGCGATGGCCATGTCATCTGCCCCAGGCCTCAGGGAAGACTTGGATCATAAGTGGCCTTGTTGGGTGGAGGGGTGTGTGTGTGGGCAGGCACAATTAAGGCCAGGCTGAGTTCTCCACCCGGGCAGTGCATAGCCAAACACAGAACCAGCAAAGAGGACAAAGGGACAAAGAGCCAGGTGCATCTGGGTTCCTAAAGAATATTTCAGCCAAGTTAAGCACACAATGGTGACCTGTCCTGTGAGGCCCCTCTTAACAGTTATAACATACACCAATATCGCCTCTAAAGGAAAGAGTCACCGAGTGAATTTGCAAACCAAATCCAAGGAGAGGATGGATTCTGGATTATGTCCAAAGACACATTTACAGAGAGGACAAAGACAGATTAAAATTAAGACTGGTGCAAACGGAAGCAAGGCAGGAGTTTCTTCCATCTCTGACAACACAGACTTCAAACAAAAGCCTGGGGAAATATCGATGGTGACACTTTAGAAAGATAAAAGGACTGAGTGATGGAAACCTGCAACATTCTGTAGGTGTTGCGCACTGGTAGCAACAAAGCATATCAATGAAGAGGAGACAGGTACCGAGAAGCAGGAAATGACATCCATTTGGATTCCCTGGGACCTCGCTTACAGAATACAGCAGATCAAATAAACAAAAGAACAGCAAAAAAACTGCCAAGCTGAACAGCACCATTAATGAGGCAGAATTAATAGCTTCAGGGAATTGAGTAAAGAATTGGAGAATCTACCTTTTTAAAATGCATGTGAATCTCTCTCTGACCCACAAATAATTATATTTCAGATGAAGAAGTCAGAAGTGAACAGTTTAGAAATAGAATAGCAGACACTTTCAAGGTCCTCGCCGTGTGCCTGGCAAGTTCTCTGTGGGTTGACCAATATTAACTCATTTAATCTTCACTGTGAGCTTGGGAGTAGGAGCGAGTGACATAGGGAAAAATACCGGAGATGAAATACGAAATTTTATATCTCCCAACCTGTTAGATGTCTGATACGCCAAGCTCATGTTCTCTCAAAATCGAAGAATGAATTCTAGAACCATGGGGGTTAAGAGTAGGAAGATGTTTATTGATAGGAAAGCTCCTGAGAAGCAGGAGGGGACCCGAATGGGTAGCCGGGCACCCCACTCTACAGGGGCATTTTATGGAGTAAAACCTACGTGGATCCAACACGGGCCACAGCCATGAGCATCCAATAAGTTTACAAATATAGTCACAGGTAATAGTGGTCCAATTGGGAAGCAAGTCATGTAATAGGTGTAGGCGGAAAGAACAAAGATTCTTTTAGGAATTGCCGAGGTCTCTGGTCACCCACCGGGGTGGATGATGTCTGTCTAGACTTCATTAGCCCAGTGTTTTTCTTTGAGGAAGTACACAGGTTTGGTCATCTTGTCCTTATCTTGAGGCCCAGTCTCCCAACAGATGTGTCTCGCCTTTGTCTGGACTCTCTTGAGGACCTGCCCTATCTGATTGTCTATCAGATGTCTATAGTACCAGGATCATCTTCATTTTCTTTTCTTTTCTTTCTTTCTTTTTTTGTACCAGGAATCAAACTTGGGACCTTGCACTTGCAAGGCAGGAGCCAGAACCATTGAGCTAAATCCCCAGCCCAATCCTCATTTTCTTAATGAGAGATCGGTAGCAGAGAGGAGCTGTTGTGCTGTCCAAAGGCCTCTGGGAAGTGACAGTCACTATCCTGTGGACAGGGATAGCTGCCCCTTTCACTATTCTCCAAACTGTGACCTCAGAGGGTGACCCCCAAGTTGTGTCTTCTCACTGGATTCAAAAGTGGACGCCCCTCGTGAGCTGAGTGAGCCAGATTTCTTTTCCCAGGCCCTAACCATGGCACAGAGACCTGGAGGTTAGACACAGGTGTCCAGCAGCGTGTCACCACGGGCTGTAATGGCTGCTCGCACTTGCTGCCAGAACGCTGGCCACTGGGCCTTTTGTTTGCTCTTAAGAACCATTCCAGGGTTCTTTTTCCACTTTCATATATTTTAATTTTTTTTTTTTTTTTTTTTTTTTTTGGTACCGGGGACCAAACTCAGGACCTTGCACTTGCAAAGCAGGCGCGGCGCCCCTGAACTACCTCCTAGGCCCCAACTTTTGCATATTTTAAAAACACTCCCACAATAGCAATGGAGTCACAGGGAAAATCCACAAAAATTAATGACATAACAACTTCAGAAACAAACCCCACCCATCACAAATTCACAAGTGCAAGGTTCTATTTTGAAAGAAATGTTTCCACAAACACATCCATGAATAAAAAGTCAGAAAGAGACTGTAAAATAGCTCTCATTAAAGGATTTAGAGAGCAAAGTAATGAATATTGTGCAACAAAATAGCATCCAACAAGTCAGAAACTAAAGAAGAAAAGGAAAAACGTACACCAATGATTAGCTCTTCCAAAAGTCAATCAAAATAATAAGCCATTGAAACAGCTTTTTGAAAAGGACAGATAATTTTAAGTTAGAAAGCTGTGAATTCCACAAAAGGAGGAGACTGGTGGTAGGAATTAGACCACACTTGTGTAACACAAACCCTCAGGATTAGCTGTGCTTAGCTGCTTAACTTACACACTTATTAAACCCGGGGATAGCTAAGCCATACTTTAGCTCGCCTCTTACCAGCTAATTCTTTGGTTTTCATGTAAGTGCCAGTTTCAAGGGACCTGTCAGGAATTATAAAGCAGAGTAGGGGAAAGCCAGAGAATGAACAGCTCGTGGATCTGGGGGGCGGATCACAGGCAGCTGCACCCCCGACCCTCCCAGAACCCCAGCCTCTGTCCCTGGCTTCCCCTCACGTGCCACCCCGCTGCGCAGGCGCGGGTCCAGTCTACCTCTATCTCCAAACCGTACCCCACTTCAGCTGCCCCACCACCCCACTGTGCGGAAGTGGTAAACTCGGAACGTCCCCAAGCCACCTCCCTACTTTGCCCGGCCTGGTTCGGAGGCCTCAGCTCCTGCAGTTTGAGCCTTTGGCTTCCCAACTTCACTGGGGCACGCTTTTCCCCTGGGTGCCTGGGGTTTCTGTTTGGGGCTGGGCACCAAACTTTCAAGGAACCTCTGAAACAATGAAAGGCAGACTCTTGCTTCTTTGGAATAGAAAGGATAAAAAAGAGAGGGGAAAAGAAAACAAACAAACAAACAAACAACAACAACAACAAAAACCCTACAAACAGTGTGCAACAGCTAGGGATGGTTACAAATAAAAAATCTGCACACGTTTAAAAGAGAGGGGAAAAGAAAACAAACAAACAAACAACAACAACAACAAAAACCCTACAAACAGTGTGCAACAGCTAGGGATGGTTACAAATAAAAAATCTGCACACGTTTCCCTGGCGCTGCGGCCCTTGTGGGTTGGAGAGATGATCCTCAGTCCTGTGAGTGACTCCGCCCACTGCCTTGTACATGTTTGGTGGGAATGTAAATTAGCATAGCCAACATGATGTACAGTTTTCTCAAAAAATTAAAAAGAGAACTACCATATGATCCAACAATCCCGTTCTTGGGTATATAGGAAATGAAATTCATGTTAAAGAAATATCTGCATTTTTATTATTATTACAGCACTACTGAAAATAGCGAAAACATAAGAACAACCTGTGTCTACCACTGGATATTTTATTTATTTATTTATTTATTTATTTATTTATTTATTTATTTGTGTGTTTTTGAGACAGGGTCTCACTACGTAGTTGAGACTGACCTGGAACTCACTATGTAGCCCAGGCTGGTCTCGAACTCACGGCGATCCTCCTGCCTCAGCCTCCCGAGTGCTGGGATTACAGGCATGCACCACCACGCCTGGCTTATCACTGGATAAATGGATAAGGAAAATGTGGTTACATAGTGTATATGCAATGAAATATCATTCATCCATAAATAAAATGAAGGGACAGAAAATAAAATGAGGGAATCCTGACAACATAGCTGGAATGGAGTGAAATAAGCCAGGCACAGAAAGAAAAATACCCTCTGGTCTCACTCATAGAAGGTTTTTTTCAAACTATCCAGTGACATTTTAGACACAGATGCATACAATACAAATATGAGAGTCTAAATGAAAGTAAGGTTTTATTATTTTACATAGTTTTACAGAAATGGAATCATATATTTTTTTTTTTTGAGATATTGGGAATTGAAACTTGAGATTTTCACACTGAGCTACACTTTCAGCCCTTTTAAACTTTTTTTATTTTGAGACTGGGTCTCACTAAGTCACTAGGTTACCCAGGCTAGGGGCAAAATTGCCACCCTCCTACCTCAGCCTCCTAGAGTGCTGAGATCACAGGAATATGCCACCATTCCCAGCCACCATTTTAGTTGTTTGGGGTTTGTTTGAGGAGGGGTTATGCTTTGTTTTTCTTGTTTTTTTGAGACAGGGTCTCACTCTGTAGTTCAGGCTGGCTTTGAATTCACTATGTAGCCCAGGCTGGTGGCTTGGTGCTCCTCCTGCCTCAGCTTCCCAAGTGCTAGGATTACAGGAATGCACCACCGCACCCAATTTAATTTCGGATGCATAATATCTGTCCTATTATCCTGTGCTGAGTCCCTGGGAGAAGTTCAAGAAAAATTTGCTGAGTAAGCAAGCAATCGACACCCATTACAGTCTTGCAAAACGTGTCCTCAGAGTAAACAGAAATGGGCAGAATAAAAGTGGTTGTGTTATTCTGAGAAGCTAAAGCAGAGAGATCACAAGTTCAAGAGGAGACTGTGCAGCTTAGCAAGATTTAATGAAAAAAGATTTTACAAAGAGCTGGGGAAATGCTCAGCATGAAGACACTGGGTTTCATCCCCAGAGCCATAAAAATATTTAAAAAATAAAAACATAACTGTAGCCATGGAGGGGTTTATTTTGCACACAGCATTTTGGTTGCCATCATCTGCACATCATTTTTTTAGTACCTGTGTTATTAACCTTCAAACTCATACTACACAAGTTGGTTAAGTGTTAAATAAGAGACCAGATTAACATATTAACACTAAAATAGTTTTAAAAGGTACCAATTAATATACAGAAGAATATTTTTGGTAGATATTGTATTTCATGGGATAGCTTTACAGCATTTACAAATTTTATGAAGTGCCTAATAATCCTTGGATCAATGATATTTTCTTTTGTGTTTATTTAATTATTGCCCCAGGTAAGGGTTAAGTATCATTCCATTTTCTTATTTTTATTTTATTTTATTTTTTGGTTTTGGGTTTTTTTTTTTTTTTTTTTTTTTTTGAGACAGGGTCTCACTATGTAGTTGAGACTGACCTGGAACTCACTATGTAGCCCAGGTTGGTCTCACATTCACAGCGAGAATTCCAGGAAGTCCAAGATTAAGACATCAGCTTCCTGCCTCAGCCTCCAGGGTGCTGGGGTTACAGGCAGGCACCACCACTCCCGGCTTCCATTTTCAAAGTGTAGAAGGAGGCTCCGCAGGCTGAATATTTTTTCTAAAGCCACACATACTGCTCTGCATGCCCAAAGTCAGCAGTTCAAGTGTACATTTTCAGGGTCCAAACCCAGGACACAGCAGTGGCAAACACCATCTGCCCCTAAGAATTTGTATCTGCACTCATCAGTGTGTGACCACAATGCAACGTGACCGGTGTCCCCAAGACACTGGGAAGCCAGCTCCCTGCACTCGCGTGGGGCTGTCGCATGCTCGAGGTTCAGGTCTGAGTGTCTGTTTCCGGGAGATGACTCTGGTGTGAAGCAATTCACGGCCACGCGTCCATCTTCTGTAGTGATGAGTGGCCTCTGGAAGACAAGTGACTTCAAGTTTGAATGATGACAAGGGGTTCCAAGGTCTGCCGACTTCCAGCCACTTGTTCCCAGCTACGGGAAGAGAGATGGATTACATTTAAAGAACAGGACTTAACAAAAGCAATGTCAAAGGGTTTTTTGTTTGTTTATTTGTTTTTATTAACTAAATCCTTTACATGTTTTACTAGAGGCAGAAAAAAGTGAGTGTTTAAAAAATCCTAAGCAAGGGGCCAGGGATTTAGCTCAGCAGTTCTGCCACCTGCCTCACAGGTGCAAGGTCCCAAGTTCGATCCCCGGTACCAAAAAGTTAAAAAATCCTAAGCGAACATCCAGAAAGGTAGTTGTTGGAAGCAAAGACTGATGGGGGAATTTTACTGTCCAGTTAGGTACCTTACTCCTGAGAGCTGCTTCTCTCCCTGTATGTTTATATTTGAGACCCCAATGCAGTTCATCCTTGTGCAGTCCAAGAACTACAATGGCAACTGTCACTGGAGCTCTTTCACATTTACCTTTGTGCATTCCATTTACCAGTAGGCAAACCACGCAATGCTCACCCGAAGTGAAGGTCCAAAGGCCAGAAGCTGATCTAGGACAGGAGGGCATTCACACTCCCAGTGCATGTGCTGGTGACCAGCCATTGGCCCCGAGCTCCAAATCTGCCTTTGGTTGCCCTGTTTGTAATACTGGAAATTTTTTTCTGGCCGCTGGCATGACCTTGAGCTTTGTCAGTAGATGGAGGGAAACTGAAGAAGGAAGGGGCTTCTTAATGCCTTTGTTGCAGCCCAAATCTCCTAAACTCATATGTTGGGACCAAACACCCAGGGTGACGGTATTCGGAGCAGGGCCTTTGGGAAGTGCTTTAAGTGGCTCAGCTGAGCTCTCTCTCGGCCCTTCTGTCAGGTGAGGACATGACCAGAAGGCACCTCTTCAAAGCCCAGAGGGAGCCTCGCCCGACACGGGTCCTGTGTGAGATTTTGGGACCTGCCTGACAGGTCAAATAGTAACATTTCTCTGAGAAGGTCGCTTTGGGGGGAGCTTCAAAGCTGTTCTCCCTCCAGTGGCTGCCGAGCTGTCACTTTCACAACTGCTATGATTCTGAGATGCTTAGTTTTCAAGGCTGCTGCAAAGTCGCGAAGGGGAGGTTGGGAACTGGGCAGATTAAAATGTCATAGAAATCATCGTTCTTACCAAGATCCAGCTGCTCTTCTTGGATACACGCTCCTAGACTGTTGTAAGCCTTTTGGTTAGTTTCCGGATCTCTGAAAAACTTGCTTTTGATGGCACCTGCATTGCTTTTGTAGAGAAGATTTTTAGAGGCACTTACTCCATCATGCCAGAAATGCTTAAACAAGGTTTAAATAACTCATACGTTTGAGCCCTTACTTCAACTGACAGTTTTTCTGAACAAATACAAAAGAAGATAGTGCAAAACAAAATAGCAGAAATCATCAGCTATAAACGCCTCCAACGTTACCATATCTCTTTTTGTACCGGGGATGGAACTCTGGTCCTTGCGCTTGTGAGGCAGGCGGTGGAGCCACTGAGCTAAATCTCCTGCTAAGTTACCATATCTTGCCTGAGGTGATTTTTCCATTGTGAGAATGTGGAAACGCTGAAACAGATTTTTATAGGAGGTTAACAAATTGGACTATAAAGTCTAAGTTCAAAGAGCTCCTACTCTGATTCATAGAAACCAGTAAGCATTTTCAATTAAAAAATTCTCTTAGTCACGGTTTGTTTAAATCTTTCTCCAAGGACCAGCATTCTTTGGTTTTTTTAGTTTTTTGAGACAGGATCTATGTAGTTGAGACCGATCTGAAACTTACTATGTTGCCCCAGCTGGTCTCAAACTCAGAGTGATTCTCCTGCCTCAGCCTCCCGAGTGCACCTCCCTGGTGTGCACCACCACACCTGGCTAAGGACCAGCATTCTTAAAGTATTTGGAGTTAAAGTATACTTCTTCTGTAAGTCTTCTTAAATTATGTTATCTTGAATTTATAAAAACATTTCTTTATTTCCATAAATTATCAGCCTTGGTGCTAAATTATAAGTTTAACACACAGACACACACGCACACACATACACACACAAGGAAAATGCAAGTTGCTATCAAGCCAAAAAATAAAAAAGTAAAAGAAATACTTAGAAAACCCCAGCCCAGTCTAAGCAACTTAGCAAGACCCTTCCTGAAAATAAAAAGTTAAGAAAAGGGCTGAGGATACAGGATCAGTTCAAAGGCCCTGGGTTCAATCCCTAGAACCATGAAAGAAAGAAAGAAAAAAGAAGGAAAGAAAGGAAGATGGGAAAACATTAGAACTTTTCAACATAACAAAGATTTTAGGATTTTTGCTATTATCTAAGAATTATCTAAGTATAGGTGATATATATATATATATATATATAT
>NW_022900918.1:31773807-31784723 GCF_012274545.1 Fukomys damarensis
TATTATTAAACATGAGTAATCCTTGGACAAACCAGGCTGTTCTGATGATTTGGGCTTGTTTGGTTGGTTGTTTATATATTTACTTATGCAGTGGTGGGGAGGAAACCCAGGATTCATGAATGCTAAAGAAGCCCCTCTACCACTGAGCTATACACCTAGCCCCAGGGACTTTTGTTTTGAAAAGAATTATGTCTTCTTCCTGGTTTTATGACAGTATGAAAAATGTTTGCAGAATATCATTTGCTTCTTCTGACATTTTATGTATGTACAGTCATGAAGTATGTGGCCTTTTGTGTCTGGATTCTTTTACTTTCTTAACAAGACGGTCGAGGTTCAGGTTGTAGCACATGTCAATATTTCCTTCCTTTTTATGGCTGAATAATACTCCTTCATATGGATGCACCACATTTTGTTCATTCAGCCTTCATTTCATAGACACATGCATTTATATACCCCTTTCAGCCTTGGGAGATGTGACAAGTGTACATAATCCTGAATTACCGTCACCCCAGAAGTCCCCTACAGCTCTTCTTCATCCTTGGTCAGCATCCTTCTCCACCGCAGTCCCTGGCAATTACTGATCTGCTTCCCCTTCCCAAATGGCACCCAAAGGAATCCCCGAAGCGCGTGGCCTCTTAAGATCAGCTTAAGGCCACTGAGCCTAACTCCTGAAACCCACCCTTCTTCCACATAGCAGTCATTTGCGGTTTTCTACTGCCAGTTAGTGTTCCCGTGTGATTGCTCAGTCTCTCTAGCAGTCGATATTGGGTTTTTTGGCAATTATAAATAAATCTTCAAAAAAGCATTGATGTATGGAATTTTAGGTGGATGTATTTCTGATTCTCTTGGAAGAGTATGTAAGTGAGGTACATTTGGGTCACATGGAATGTGCAAGTTTGACTTTGTGAGTACAGTACCTGCCTGGCTGTTTCCAAAGTGGTTGTACCATGGAGAGTTCCCACCAAAATGAGGATTAAAATGAGCATTCTAGGGCTGGGGATTTAGCTCAGTGGTTCTGTTGCCTGCCTTGCAAGTGCAAGGACCCAAGTTTGATCCCCAGTACAAGGAAAAAAAAAAAAAAGAGCATTCTAATTGCTTCATGTCCCTCATCAACACTTTGTATTATCTTATTTTTTACAGCCATTTCAATGGTTGAATAGTGGTATCTTGCTCTGGTTCTAAGTTGCAGTTCTCTAACAGATAAAGATGCAGAACACCATTTTATGTTCTTACTTATCATTTATTTGGTGAAGTCTGTTAGAATCTTTAGCCCATTTTTATCCCCCCCCTTTTTTGTACTGGGGATCAAACTCAGCCCCTTGTGCTTGTGAGGCAGGCGTAGGAACCACTGAGCTAAATCCCCAGGCCAGCCTATTTCTAAATTAATATTTTGCTTTGAGATGTAGATTCACATGCAGTTGTAAGAAGTAACCCAGAGAGATCCTGCATAGCCTTTACTCTGTTTCCCAGGTGATAACATCTTTGTGAAATTATAGTGCAATATTAAAATCAAGATATGGACTCTGTTACAGTCAAGTCTGAGAACACCTCCATCACTACAAGGATCCTCATGTAGCCTTTTATAGCCCTGTCCACTTTCTTCCTCCCCTCTGCCCTGTTCCTAACCCTGGTGACCACTAATCTGTTCTCCATTTCTATAACTTTATTATTTCAAATAAGTTATGTACATGGAATATGCTTTGTAACTTCTGTGTATTAGCTTTTGTTCATTTAGCATAATTCTTTAAATTCATGCACATGTGTGTATGAATAATCTTTTCCTTTTTATTGCTGAGTAGTAGTCCACACTATGGACATAACACGTTTGCCATTCATCTGTTTTCATTGAGTTGCTTGTTTTCTTATTACTGAGTTATGAATTCTTTATATGTTATAGACACAGTCCTTTGTCAGAGGTATTTTGCAAATATTTTCTCCCAAGTCATAGCTTAATTGTTTTTTATTGTTGTTGTTTGTTTTCTGAACATTGTTTTTCAAAGAACAGGAGTTTAAAAACTTTAAAAATAATTTCCAGTTTACCAGTGTTTTAGTTTATGGTTCTTGCCCTTGGTGTACCATGTATCTTTGCATAATCCCAAGGCCACACTGGTTCTCTCCTGTGTTTTATTCAAGAAACAAAGTAGGGTCAGATCTTTTGTTTCATTCTATTGTGTTGCAAGTGAATCAGGGAAGAGAAGGCAGAGGGCTGCTTTTTGTGCCTGGGGACATTCAGCACTGCTTGTTGGGAAAAGCACCCTTACAATGTTGTAGCCTCTCCTTTCTGATTCTGTTTTGCTCCGTTGAGCCACGTGTCTCTGCCTTAGTGTTGTGCTGTCTGCGCACTGTCTTTACTGTAGAAAAAGCCCGCAGTTAGGCAGTATCACTCTTCCAACTCTGTTCTTCTTTTTCAAAATAGTTATTGGCTATTCTACGATATTTATATTTCCGTAGAAACTGTAGAAACAGCTTGTCACTTTTCTTTTGTCATTTGTTTTGTGGTACTAGGGACTGAACCCAAGGCCTTCTCACTGAGCTACATCTTCAGCCCTTTTTATTTTTCATTTTTAGGAGGGTCTCACTGAATCACTAAGTTGCCCAGATTGGGCTCCCACTTGCAATCCTCCTGCCTCAGCCTCAGCCTCCCAGAGTTCTGGGATTACAGGTGTGCTCTCACACCTGGCTAGCTTGTCACTTTCTACAAAATAACCTGCTGAGATATTGATGGGAGTTGCATTATACCTTGCAGTGAATGTGGGATGAAATAACATCTTTTTTTTTTTTTTTCATTAGGTTTACTGGTACATTTTAGGTATACAATACAGTTACATTCATCACTGAGATCTTGTACCTTTACATGATGTGTCTTGGTTCTCATTTTTTCTCCATTCCTCTGCCCTCCCTTCACTCCTTCTACCCATCCCTATTTACAAAGACTTTGTTTCCAGTTTTCCTTTTCTCATGTTTTTTCTTTTCCCTTCTTGCCTTTCCCCTACCCTTCCCACGTCCCCTACTCATTTAGACCTTTTCTTCCTATTTCACATTATCTATTGCACATTTCAATTCTTATTTACACTTTTAGTTTGGGATAAAATAACATCTTAACAATAACGAATCTTTTGATCTGCTATCTTCTAACTTATAAATCTTGCTTATATTTTTTACTTATCCCTATTTCATGTATTTTATGCCATTACAAATGTTATTTTAGCTTTAAGTTTTAATTACTCCTTTTTTTCATACCAGGGATCGAACTTGGGAAGTTTCAATTATTCTTGACTGAGACATAAAAATAATAGTGATTTTGTATGTTGATCTTGTACATCACAATCTTGTGAAATGCACTTATTAATTCTAAAAGTTTAGGATATTCTACCCCGCCCCTCTCTCCTACCAGGAATTGAACTGGGGACCTTGCACTTGCAAGGCAGGCAGCAGCACCACTGAGCTAAATCCCCAGCCCACTTTATAGTGTCTTGAAAGCAGGATGGAATGACTCTTAACAGGGCTGGGAAGCCCGATTCAGGGCTCAGGGAGAAAATGGCTGGAAAATCTTTAAAATCTAGTTTGTGAATGTGCGTTTTATCCTCCTCTCTGAGATCTATCATCAGCTTTGTCTGGTGTCCACAGCACAAAGGCAAACAGGGAGGAGAAATCAGGATTTCACTGCTTCATAAGCAATTTTTGCAGTCATCCTGCCCATAACTCTTTAGCCTTCTCTTGGATTCTAGAGGAAACAGAGCATTTGGTGGAAGATCCTTTGGGCACATTTCTGAGCTTTCTCTGAGAGCAGAATACTTATCGTCAAGCACCATTTGTGTTAGTGACATTTGTTATGTATCCCTTTTATTCAGAAAACAACTATGATTTTAATGCATTTTAATTCATCACATGGCCTGGAGAGTGACAGAAGAGTTCTAGTATATCTAATGTTTGAAATTTCCTTGTCCCTCACTTTTTACCCTAACCCTAGGCAGACTGCTGTAGTCTGAATGTTTGTACTCCTCCTCAATCCATACGTTGAAGTCCCCTATGTGATGGTATTGGGAGGTGGGGCCTCTGGGCTATAATTAGGTCATGAGTATGGAGCCCTCGTGGATGGGATTAGTGCCTTTACAGAAGAGGCTGCAGGGAGTTCTCCCTGTCGGCATGTGAGGATAGAGCAAGAAGGTGTCTATGAGATGTGCACCTTGATCTTGAACTTCCTACCTTTTGGAACTTTGAGAAAGAGATTTCGTTGTGTGTAACCCACCCAGTCAGTCTATTATAGTCTGTTATTGTATAGCAGCATAAACAGATTAAGGCAAATCCCTAACAAAAATAAGAATCCTGAAAATAAATTCACATATTTAGCTGCATTTAGTTACACCTTTTTGAAACCATAGCATTGGAATTGCTTTTGAAATATTTGTATGATGATAAAATATTTCTCCTCTGGTAGTTATTACAGTTGGTTCTAAAAACCAGTTAATAAACTCAGGCCAGCATTTTCAAATAGATTTTTAGTATTTGCTTTATCTGACAAAGCACAAAATCATCACATACAGTAAGTGTAGACATTGCTGTTTGGTCTGTGATGTCACCCAGTGGACACCCCAAAAGTGACAGACCAGCTTCTTGATTCACAGAACTGTGGTTATGACAGATCGCAGTTGAGTCACTCCTGCCTCCAGTGTTTTGTATGAGAAATTCATTAAATGGTTTCTACACTCCCTAGGGGATGGTCAAACTGGCTCATAACGGGAGCTGCCTAAATGCTACAGCAATTAGACAGCAGAAAGTTGTCTCAAATTGACCGCTGAGCCAAGAAGGTCTTCAGGGATTCGCAGAACGAAATTGTTCCTCGGGGAGTCATTGAATCACATTTCAAGACAGCAGCCAGTTTCCTCATTTCCAAAACGAACAGAGCATTGGAATCACTGGGTGGGGGAAGGGGCCTGTTGCTGTCATTAATACAGATTGCTGGGTCCTCCCCAGAAATTCAAACTTGGGGGTCACTGGTGTGCTCTGTCTGGCTCCGTTTGCTAATGTCGCGTCGGCTCGTCTAACTGAGCATCAGAGAGGTATGTGGTGAGCCAGTGAACAGCAAATGGCCCCAAACACATTTAAAATAAATCCAGCTGCATATATGGGGACTACTGGAATTGTACTGCTTGGAACAATGATCCATGTGTTCATCTCTTTCTCGGTCGTAAAGCCTCTTTGCAGGTATAAAGCGGGCAGGATAGTGTAGTAGTCCGTGTGAACTCAGGCTCAGACTGCAGCTCTACAACTTTCTGGACTACATTTTGTTATTGTTGTTTTAATCTTCTCTGTGCTCCATTTCCCTCATCTACAAAACGATGGCTCCAAAGGCCCCTCATGGGATTGTTGTAAAACTCAAAATGAGTCAATACTTATAAGCCCTTAAATCAGGGCCTGGCATTTTGTAATTACTTGGCAGATATTAGCTGCTATTTTATGTGATCCTCACAAGGTATATTTTCACAATTTTATGATTGTGGAAATTGAAGCTTGGAGAGTTAAAATTACTTGCCCCAGGTCAGATGAAAACAGTGGAAACTCAAAGCCACATCTCCAGATTCCTCACTGTCTGGCTTTTAAGTATTTATTATTAAACATTATAGAGTTGCCTATGGCTTTAATTCTTGCCAAAGGAGTTTGTGACAAAGATTTACTGTCACTTGACTAAAGGATTCTGGAAACTTTTTTTTTTTAACAGAACGGTTATAAATTAATAAAGGAAAAAACATTTCAAAACAGCTAGTAACCAAGTGGGAGAAGATTAAACAGTAACAAACAAATTACAGATGCAAGTGTAAGCCTGGGTATGAAATTGAATTAGATAAGGAAGATTATGACACAAATAAAAGATCGGGTGTATTTTTTCCTAGATCTGCTGCAAATTAAGAGTAATAGCAAAGCTCAGACAAGAGGCGAAGGTGCCAGTGTTTCACCCTTGCTGCTTCTTGGGTACTGATTTGTTTCCCTTGGAGACTGTATAGATGCATACAAGGTCATTGCTAAGGAGCAGGCCCCTCAAGCCAGTGCAATGGGTTCAGTTCAACATGGGCATGAACTTAAACAGAGACCCAATTCATATCATCAGTCCAAAATCTAACCTTGGGAAGAGACCTTAGTGGAAGCTAAAAACTACAGATGTTTGTGGCAGTTTAATTTTTTAAAAACTAAAAGAATTAAGAGCAATTGATATGCTTCTTTGAGCTGACAAGTGTTCAGCCAGCCCTTAGTCTCTTTAAACAGACAAGGAAAAGGAAAATATTTGCATAAAACTGAAGTTAAACCTCTATTCATTCTGTATCTTATTATCTTAAAGCTGAGCTTCTCAGTTCCTTATTAAGAATGGCAAAGAGCTTCCTCACCATGAAGGCGTTATTTTTAGTAAGAAATATTTACTTGCAATTTAGAATCTAAATATCTGTTATATGAAATGGCTTGGGCTGGTGATTTAGCTTAGTGGTTCCGCCACCTGCCTCACAAGTGCAAGATGCTGAGTTCGTTACCCGGTACCAAAACAAAAAAGAAATTGGGCTTGTGAGAATTTCTGATGAACATTTGTCCCTTTTAAGTTTATATAGCTATGACTGAAGTGGGCTTGATTTTCCTGCCACATTTGTGCTGTTTTACGAGGCAGTCCATTTGCAGCTCTATTTAACTGAAGGTCTGTGTCAATTCTCTTTAACTTAGAATCAAGGATGAAGACATTTATTACTTGTAAAATTATTGTACTTTTAAAAACAAATATAAGATGTCAAATTGAGTAAAAATCTTGGCATGTAACTCAGAAGCTAGTGCATTGTGAGTTGAAAGTCTTCACCAAAACACAAAATGCCTGTATTTAGGTATTGACATCCACTTCACAGAAATCAACGCAGGAGAGGAGAGACTTCCGGCAGTAGAATATGGTTGACTGTGAGCTAACTGCAAGCCAGTAGGGTGATGAGGCTGCTAGAAGATTGGATGATAGGTCTTAAGCTGTATCAGTGGAGGTGTGGAGAACAGATGAAGGAGGTTTGCTCTGCTTTGCATCCCACGTGTGACCATTCATCATGACAAATCAGCTTGAATGGATTCAGAAACCCTTAGCAGATCAGCAAAGCATAATTCTGGGTGCATGTGTGGATGAGTGACGTGGAGGCCAGCAAACTGAGTGGGAAATCCTGCCCCCGTTATGGGTGACACTAACCAATAGGCTTGTAGCTGCCTGAAATAAAAAGGGAAAGAAGGATGTGTGTGGTTTGGGAAGAGCCTCGGTTTTCCTGAGTGGGTGTGCCCTGTGCTGCCGACACCTTTGGATATCAGTCTCCGAGTCTCCAGTGTCTTCAGCCTTCGGTGACAGATTCACACGGGCGACTCTCCAGAAGCTCCCATACCTCCCCCTTGGACTGCTGTAGGGGCAGTCTCTGAGCGCCCCTGGACTGGGCGGGACTTTCTAAAACCCAGAGCGCAGTCTGAGGCTTTCCTTGCCCAGTCCTCTTCTTCCTGGCCATCAGACAAGTGGCCTGGTCGCTTCCTTCTCCATTCCTCCTGAATCTTTCACTGGTACCTTTCTCATTCTATACGTTGCTTGCAGTCTTGACCCCATATCAGCTTCTGTTTCCCGAGGAACCCAGCTGACACACGGAAGGAGAGTGACCAGTACCAACAAACAAACAAACAAACAAGAGAGTGACCAGCACTGCCTGATGAGGGTGATGAGCACCGTGAGCGGTGGTGACACCTCCCAGAAGGAGAGCTGTGATGTGGGAGCCAGGTTGAGTTTCTGGATAGAGCTGAAGAGGTGCAGGACTAGAATCCAAAACCAAAACCAGAACCTTGATCTGAGCTTTGCCTGTGACCTTATCTTTTTCAGTCTCGTTTAGCTTTTTAGCCTATAGAAGGACTGACTACATCAGTAGTTCTTAATATGTGAACCCACCAGTCACTCTACCAAAGAACAGCACAGGAGAAACCAAACTGTATTTTTTTCCCAAGAACGAAGGACTGTTGGCAGCCACCCATTTATATTTTAGTCGTCAGTATAAAAATTAGGTGTGGTGGTGAACTTCTGTAATCCCAGCACTCTGAAGTAGAAGGACTGCATATTCAAACCCAGCCTAATCTAGCAAGTTAGCAAAACTCTGTCTCAAAATAAAAACTAAAAAAAAAGAGCTAGGGATGTTTCTCAGTATGAAGGCCCTGGGCTCAATCCCCAGTCCTGCAAAAACAAACAGAAAACAGAAGTTTCCCCGGCAGCTCCAGGTGCCTTTGTGTGCCTCTAGTGGACTGTGAACAAGTACACCCCCAACCCTGACCCCTCCTGACCTTTCTACCTTTAAAATTCCTTAGCTCTGTGAATAAGAGGGTTGGCACATAAAAGAGGGAAGTGAATTCTGCTGAGTTAAAGACAGAAATCCAAGTAGTTGGTACTTGGGATGTGGCTTCCTCTCTCCATTCCTTTTTCTTGCCCTTTCCAGCCAGGACTCTGCAGGTGCTACACAAAGGAGGGTGGCAGGAAGAAGGGCCACACTGCCACTAGCGAGATGGCAACCAAGAAAACACCATCAACATTGACAAGCGCATCCACCAAGTGGCCTTCAAGAAACAAGCTCCTGCTTATGCGCTCCAAGAGAATGAATTTTTCTCTTTGTAAGGAAAAATGGGGCACTGGATATGTTTCTGGAACCCAGGCTCCACAAAGCTGTCGGGGCCACAGGAAGAAGGAATGGCCCAAACCAAATGGGTGTGGTTGTCCAGAACTCAGTGTAGCTGGAGTTTCCCTCAACAGTGTACCTACTACCACTTCCAAAAATCTATAGTCACCATGAATAGAACCGACTGCTGGTTCCAAAAACAGTGATAAAACTGCCAAAATAAATAAATATAAAAGTTGTTATAGGGAGGAGGATTTCGTTCCATAAAGGGAAGAGCTTTTTTTTTTAAACACTGGAAGAGACCAAGCACACAATGGACTGCTGCAAGAAGTTGTGAGCTCCTGTGCTAGTTCCCAGGGGCTGGCTACCTTAGTCAGACCCTCAGGCTGGGTGGCTTGAACCAGAGGAGGTACTTCCTCACAGTCCTGCAGGTGAGAAGTTCAAGAACAAGGTGCTAGCAGATTTGTCTTGTGAGCCTTCACTGCTTTGCTTCCAGGAGGCTGCTTTCTCATCTTGTCTCCACCTGGTCTTTCTTCTGTAGCTCTGTACTAGTCTTCTCTTCTTACGGGGACACCAGTTGTGTTGGGTTAGAGTCTACCCTTAACATCTCATTTTAAACTAATTACCTCTTTAAAGACCTTGTCTCCAATTAAGGTTTATGTTCTGAGGTGCTGGGAGTTAAGGCTTTAACATATGAATTTTGGGGAACACATTTCTGTCCATAGTAGCCCCCTCTGGGGAAACATCCCATCATAGGGCTGATGTCAGTCTCAGAAAGTTGCAGACTTGGTTTCTCCCATGGGTGTGCCACTGGGCATGCAGCCCAATGCATATATATTTTTTTTAATTAGCGCAGATCCAATTGTATTTAATATGCATGACTCACACCAGCCCCCCCCAACCCCTTAGATAAAGGCTCAGGGGCAAGGAGTTGCCCTGGGAGATGCATCCAGGATACAGTGGTCAGGAGTGAGAGGCTGAGGCAGGAAAGGAAGGGAGTTGACAAAAGGACCTTCATAAAACAAGTCATTGCTGTGCACAGCTGGGGCTCAGCCCTGTGGGTGTCTCTGAGACAGTGGGGAGACGCTAGTCAGAGTTGGCCCAGGGGCTTCGTCCACTTTCCACCCTATTGAGACCTGATATCTGGGGACATTCGTTCCCTGGTGTTTCCATCCTGCCTCTGTGTAGACAAAACAAGTTGCCAGAGGTGGAAAGAGCCTCCAGGTAGGGGCGGCAAGTGCAGGCAGTTCAGAGTTGGACCAGTTTTCTTGAAAATTGTTCCTACCACAGAGATGTGGGAGTGGCACTGGTCGCTTTGCCCACAGAGTGGAATTTATTTCAGCCACAGCAGAGTGTGCTAAATGTGGAGTCGAGCAGGTTGCCCCTTGGCCTAGAATGCACATGGCTCACTGCGTGCAGGAGGCGAGAGGGGTGCACAGCAGCCTGAAAAGATCATTTGTTCCTCAAACAGGTGAGAGCTTTCTTCCAGGAGGTCAAGGCCATTCTTTCAAATGATTCTATTAAAAAAAAACAAACAAAAAACCCATTACCAAGGGAAATGCAATTAAGTAAAGAACAAAACCATCCTGAATGTTATTCCCTTACAGTCTCAAGACTTTGCAGTCCTCAACATTGTACTTTTATGTAAGGTAGAGTGATGTAGAACTGTGTTCTTGGTATAGCTTGTATTAGCGGAAACCAGCCAGGCGCAGAGCAGCACAAAGATGGTAGCGTTGTGTTTCTTCTAAAGGTGCATCTAGACAATAATTATTTCTAGAAAGAGCCTCAAGTCATTGGCAACCGTGGTATTCTGTGGGTCGGTGTTCCGAATTGCAGCGGCCTCACCCAACTTTCAGCCTTCTTGTTTTAAGATGCCCTCTGAACTGCAGAGCTCAGAAAGTCAGGAGCTACACGCTCAGACTCCGGTACAGCGAGGGATCCAAAAGCGAAGGTGATTCAGGAGAGAGGAGCAAGGCACAGGGCTTGTTCCCACAGCTGTTGAGGCCAGCACCCATGCCGTGGCTGCTGGAGACGGCTGTGATGGTGGCTCGCTGGTCCTCCGATCACAGCTCTGGGGGCTGCTCCCAAATGCCAGAGCTCCAGGGTGGACTTTGGATCCCCATTTTTCCAGTCCTTCCAGAGATTTTGCCATAAAATCTCCTTCTGAATTCTCACTCATGCAGCCTTAGAAGTGGGTGGGATAAAATGGGAGGGAAAATTACTTTTTACTCCTTGCCTTTTTGAGTGAATATATATATTTATAAT
>NW_022900918.1:31784952-31823932 GCF_012274545.1 Fukomys damarensis
ATATATATACTCCATTTTCAACTGTACAATTTACATTGTATCATCATCATCATCACCATCATCATCATCCAGAATTTTCTTCCTGTCCCCAAACTGAAACTCCGTGCCCCTTAAACAGTTTCCCATTTGTGCTTTCTCACCAACCCCTGGCAACTACCATTCTACCAACCCTGTCTCTTCAGACATGGCCCACTCTAGGTTCTGCATACCAGACGAACTGTACGGTACTTGCTCTTTTTTTATTGAGTTTACTGGCACATTCCAGGTACACAGTACAGTTACATTCATCATTGGGATCCTGTGCCTCTACATGACAGGTCTTGGTTCTCATTTTCTCCCCTTGTCCCTGCCCTCCCTTCAGCCCCTCCTGCCCTCCTCACAGTATTTGTTCTTTTGTGACAGATCAACGTCAGTGAGCACAGCGTCTTCAGGGTAAACACACGTTGTATGTGGAAGGGGTGAGAATCTCCTTCCTCTGCGGGGCTGAATGATGTCCCATTGTATGGACGAATCACATTTTGCTCATCTATACATCCATCGGCAGACCCTTGAGTCTCACCTCCAGGCTGCTGTGACCAGTGCTACTGTGAACATGAGTGTACAAGCAGCTCTTCAAGATCCTGCTTGAGCTGCTCAGTGGCGCCGCACCTGCCTTGTAAGTGCAAGTTCAATCCCCAGTATGGGAAAAACAAGCAAACAAAAGAACCTGGTTGAATTCTTCAGTTTGATACTCAAAATGGAATTCCTACATCCTAAAAATAGTTGCAAATACCATAGTATTTTCCATCACTGTACATTTCTATACAATTGGAATATACGTAGTCTATAAATTGGATTTGGAAAGACTAATAAAAATTAAGCATGCTTGTGCCGGCCGGGGATTTAGCTCAGTGGTGCCACCGCCAGCCTTGCAAGCGCAAGGACCTGGGTTCGATCCCCAGAACCAAAAAAAAAGAAAAAAAAATTAAGCATGCTTAACCACCGAAAGAGATCGCCTAGCTAGAAGATGAATAAAAGGATGTGTTGGTTTTCTTCCATGATGTTTACGAGTTGAGGAGGCATGTGGCGGGCCCCTCACCCCCAGCCTTGAGGGCTCTTCTTTGTTAGAATCTGCATTGTTGTTCTCTCCCTTCTGAAATGTATTTTCATTGCTTTTCTGTCCATCACTGAAGGTTCCATATGGAATTTGTTCTTCTCTCTTCTACTCCAAAGTTGTCTTTCACTTTAACTTCTAAGGATACTGGTTCCTCCCCTCACACAGTTTGTATCTTCTGTGGCTTTTTGCACATAAGAGATGTGATTTCAAAAATGCAGTTAATGTTTACAATTTAAAACAGCTTATTAGTCCCCCTTAAAATACCCCCCTTTGAACACTCCTGTCACATCCTCCATGCCACTTTCTGAAGCCGTTCTGAAAGTCCTTTTTCATGAGTGTCTCCTTGCGTTCTGTTGGTTGCTTCAATGTCCTGAACAGATTCAAAACATTTGCCTTTCATGGTCATTTTGACGTCGGGGAAGAACCACAAGTCACATGGTGCCACAGCCCAGTGAATAAGGTGGATAAGGATGCAGAAAGTAAGGGGCCAGGGATTTGGTTCAGAGGTTCCAGCGCCTTCCTCGAAAGCGCAAGGACCCAAGTTCCATCCCCGGTATCAAAAAAAAAAAAAAAAAAAGGATGCAGAAAGTGAATGTTTGGCTATCTATTACACAGCTCTAAAGACTTGGTTTCACACAAGTATATTGGATCTCAAGTAAATACAAACCAATTCCGATCGCAGTGGTGGGCCAGGATGAAGAATGGAAAGGGATTTCCAAGCTACACTTGGAGGCCAGCAACAGGCTCTCCGAGACTGCTGCGGCCTCACAGGGTAGGAACAGGGTCGCCCTCCGCAACAGGTCCAGCTGTGCTGCCAGGCAGACTTCTGCCCACTCACTTGGCTCCAAGAACCTCTGCCTGGAAGGAGGGCCCAGCGTGGACACCGAGGCCTCTCAGAGACATGAGAAAAGGGAAGTAAGTACATTAATTAATTTATCACCATAAACCAGTAACTTGCCATTCTGATCTATACACTGTGAACCTCTTCTGAATTCAGTAAGTGACCAGACTGTGCCTTTAAAGCTGTAAAATGGAGGCATACATTCTGGATCTGGATGCATTCCTGAGGAGAGGCATGACCCGTGGACAGCCCCCTGCTCTCCCTGAGAAACCCACCTTTGGAAATGTTTCCCACCTTTGGAAACATCCCAGCAGTGCCTTACAAAAGGACTGCTCTGTAAACAACTTTAAAATGAATAGGAAAGAACCCTATGCCTTAGACTTTCTTTTATCCTTCAGTATTGTCATGCGAGGACATAGGTGATCCTGTCTCACCATTACAAAAAATAGCTGCTTTTTGGGGAAAAAAAAATGTGAGCAGTTTATAATCTCTAGATTTTATTTTTCTTTCTCTCTGGCTTGTAAAGCTGTTGCTTTTGACGACAGTGTAAAAATGAAAATAAAAGGAAAAATGTATGTGGCGCAAATTATGTTATTCACTCTGAGTGACATTTTTAAAGGGCTTATTAAATTATCGTTCAGAGGAGAGTGCAATCCTAAAAGCTGTGGCCGGGTATGGCCAGGCTCTGACTCAGTCAAGCCCTACTGGGCAAACCTTACGTTCATGATGTTAACATTCCTAAGAATGAGCTAAATCAGCGTACTTAGAATAATGTTAACAAACATCTCGCATCTTCCAAAAGTCTAAAAGTTATTCCTTTGGGGAAAATGATTCTTTCATTGTTCTGCTTTTCAAAAGTATTAGATTTTTATGTAACATTTAAAGGATGACCTGCTCAATTAGTTCCAAGTGAAAGAGAAGATTTGGCTTGTTTCCCTGCCCTCCCTTCTGAGTTCAGTGTACATGCATTGCTGAACAGGAAACCATTCTCATAGGAATAATTGCTAAATTCCTCCCCAAACAGTAAATGTCTTTAAAGGTTTTCTAACTCCTAACTGGCTTATTCATATTTCCATTTAAATTGGGTAAATGAGCTGGTTTATAGAATAGGTAGTAATAAACATTTGAATTCTACTAAAACTGCTAAAAAATAAAAGTGTTATTGCAGAAGCCTGGGTTCAATGCATCACCATAATCTAATTGTCTTGAAAAAAAAAGGTGTGGGGGGATCTAACCCAGAGGTATCGTTAAACCATTTCAGAAAGGGACTCATATCCCTTGTTACTTGAAAATGAGATTTTTTTTCTGTGCCTTACTTCAGGGAAAATTGAATTTATTTCTATGGAGGAAAAAACAGTAAAGCACTGCCAGGCTTGTGCTCTCTGATGCTTGGTGTCCATTGTGTTTTTAAAGTTTTCCAGACAGAAATAATTGGTCCTTAACAAGCTGAGGTATTTTCAACCAAGGACTAATTTCTCCCAGCTTCCAGAATATTCTGGAGAGTCCAAGAATTCTGGATTAGACTGGTTTTGGATTATTATATTTGAATGTTTGTCAAGGTAGAAGAGCAAAACATGTTTCATTTAAGCCTTCATTTTTAACAGTTAGCCCTGTGAAATGTGAACCTCCCTTAATGTCCCTCAGAATTATGGACCGAACAATTCCCAAGGCCCTGATGAGTGTTACAGCTAGAATCTGTAACAAGGAGTTACTCCTACGGCCACCTTTTTTCCTGGTTGTCTATACTCTTTCTCTTCTAAAATACACTGTGTACTGTTTTATTTAGTTTGCTAGGGCTGCCATAACAAGGTGGCCCAAACTGGTGGCTTTAATCCGCAGATGGGTATTTATTCTCCTACAGTCCTGGAGGCCAGAAGTCTGAAATCAAGATTTCGACAGGGTGGGCTCGGAGAGAGAATCTGTCCCAGGCTTGCAGCCCAGCTCCTGGCTTTTGCTGGCAATCTTTGCCCTCTTTGGGCTCTGTCTTCAAGCAATGCCATCCCTGTCTGTGCTCCTGCCTCTGGTCCTCTTATAAGAATACAAGTCCTACTGGATTGGAGGCTGAGGCTGTGGAATGACCTCATCTCAACCTCATTTCCCTGCAAAGACCCATTCACGGCTACTGGGATTTAGGACTTGAACATATCCTTCTGGGGGTGCAGCACACCCCACAGCACATGTCTTCATTTTATTCCACTGTAGGGTTTTTTTCAATGCCTCAGTCATCACTTTGGATGTCAGCGCAGGTGCTGAGCTGCAGTGTCTTTAGGAATTGCTCCGATTGGACTCTCGGGGTTTTTATACTTTCTAGAAGGCTCAGTGCATGTATCACAGTGATCCGTAGGGTTGAGAGCTTGGATTTTCTCTTCTCGAGGTTGCTGGACCCAAGCCATCCAGATCATAGAGTCACCATAGACTCTTGCCCAGAAGTGAATTCAGTAGGCTTTCAGCATCATCGTTACATACTATTGTGAAATCTAGTCACCAATGAACATGAAAACTCTGTCATCATAGAAAGTTTCAAAAAGACACCAAAGCAGGGAAAGGCATAGAATAAAGCCTTGTACATTCACCCTCCAGCAGGGCCGGCTTCCAAAGCCTGCATTTTCATTTTCATTTCATTTGTCCTTGGAAATTAGGTCTCCAGGCCATCTTCTTGGATTCACAGTTGTCAGTCTTGTTCAACAAGATTGTGTTGAGGGTCTACTATGTGCCGGATATCATACTAGGAGGTTGGATTTGGGGATGAATAATGCAAGAGCCCAGTTTTCAAGGTCCTTCCACCTTAGTACAGACAAGTAAAGCTGCTAGATTTAGCGAAAAAAACCACAAAGAAACTCCAGGTAAATATTGCTTTAGCCAGGTGTGGTGGTGCACATCTATAATCCCAGCACTTGGGAGGCTGAGTCAGGAGGATCGCTGCGAGTTCGAAACCAGCCTGGGCTACATTGTAAGTTCCAGGTCAGTCTCAACTACATAGTGAGACCCTGTCTCAAAAAACAACAACAACAAAAAAACAAGCAAAACACTTCAGCATAAATATTTGTCATTTCTCACCACCTGGTAACCACCATTCTATTTTCTTTTTGTATGGATCAGTTGACATCAGATACCTCATATAAGTGGGACCACATAAACAACAAAAAAAAAAACAAGCAAAACACTTCAGCATAAATATTTGTCATTTCTCACCACCTGGTAACCACCATTCTATTTTCTTTTTGTATGGATCAGTTGACATCAGATACCTCATATAAGTGGGACCACATAGTGTTTTGCTTTTTGTAACTGGCTTATTTTGCTAGGCAGGTTTCATCCTGTTGCATGTGTGATGAGACTGCCAACATTTTAAGGCTGAAAAATATTATTTGCATCTGTATGCCACATTTTGTTGATCCATTCATCCCGTCCATGGACACTTGGGTTGCTTCATCTTCTTGGGTGTTGTGAATGATGGACCACTTTTTGCCTACCCCAAGGAGAAGGCGTTGGACTCAAATGAGATAATGCACTTTGAGGACAGTAAAAGTCTATATAAAAGTGGAGGTGCAAGGTTTTCGTTTTTTGTGGCTCTTCTGGCATCTATTTCCTTCAGTTCACCTGCTCTCTATGCCCCTACCTCCTCTAGGGCAGGGAAGGACACCCCTATCTATACTCCACTAATCCCTTCCTCTTTCGGACTTTGTCCCTGTGGGTATTCTGTTTCTTTCTTGTGATTCTTTGCCTCTTTTTTCCTACCGTTCTTCCCTTGCCCTAGTATGGGTTTATATCTAGATGCCCCACAAGACCCTCGTGTGCTCATAGGTGAGACTTTTGGCAGGTGACTGAATATAGTTGAGTGTGCTGTTAGGAGGGGGGTCCTGGTCAGAAGAGGCGGGTCACCGAACTGTGACCTGGAAGGGTTTATCTTCCTCTCTGGCTCTTCCTTCGCTCTCTGCTTCCGGCTGCCATGATTTGAGCAGCTTTGCTTCACCAGGCCCTCCCACCATGCCCTTCCTGCCTGGAATCCAGCCAACAATGGACTGAAAACAGGAGCCAAAATAAACCTCTCTTCCCTTAAGTTGTAGATGTCAGGCATTTTGTCCCAAAGACGAGAAAAGGACTAAAACATGTCTAAGTAGGTGACTGGGATAGCCCTAGTGCCATGGAAAGAAGACTCTATCTCCTACATTAGTTTAAAATGCTCCATACCATCCCACACAGGGCCACAGGGGAAGCCTCAGGCTGGGCAGAAGGCAGAGGACAGGAGTGAGGGCAGAGCCTTCACTGGGTTTCCCTGGAAGACAGGCAGGACAAAAACAGCTTAGGATTGGCCACTCTGAATCATGGGGGCAGGCTTCCAGGGAAAGGTGGTCTCTCATTGCATGGAAGAGGCCTTGGAGTGATTAAGGAGAAATGCTGGTTTGGTGTGAGAGCCAGTGGGGACGGTCCACATGGTGAGGCACAGTCTTGGATCGGCCTGTCCATGATCTATATGCACGTGAAGAGGGAAGTTCCGAGGGAAGGATTTGGTTCCCAGTTTATAACTCCCTTCCTGAGGCAGGAGAAAGGAATACTTCAGAGGGGCCAAGAGGAATCTAAAGAGACAGGCCTCACAGCCTGGTGTGGTGGTGCATGCCTGGGTGGTGCCCAGCATGCTGGGAGGTTGAGGCAGAAGGATCACAAGTTCAAGCCCAGCCTTGGCAACTTAGCCAGACCCTGTCTCAAAGCAAAAAAATTTTAAAAGGCTGGAGATGCGGCTTGGTGTGCAATTGGTTCAATCTCCTACACTGCAGATAGATAGATAGATAGATAGATAGATAGACAGACAGACAGACAGACAGATAGGTCTTGCTGGTTTCCTCCCCAATCTGTTAGCAATCAATCTCCATAAAACCTCCAAAGCACATGTTACAGGGAGTTTCTGCATAGCTAAGCACATGGAAGTTCCCAGAGGGTCGGAGAGAGGGCATGAATCCCTTCTCCTAGGCCTTACCTGGTGCACTGTTTTAGCTGTATCCTTTCTATGATGAACCAGGTTCTGTGAGCTGAACCTGGTGAGAGGGTTGTGGGAAGCCCCATTTATACGTTTGATCAGAAGCACAGGGAAACAACCTGGAGCTTAGGACTGGCATCTAAAGCAAGGGGGACAATCTTAGGACTGAGTCTCCAATCTATGGGATGATGAGATGACACCCAACAGATGTCTGCTGCAGAATGGACTGCTGGCTTGCTTGATGTGTGGGGGAAGTGACTGCCATTTTTGGGGGGTTACAGGTGACATCTGTGTTGGTTACTCTATGACAGTAGAGGAAAAACAGATCCTTTGTTTTTTCTGGCACATTATCCCAAAATATGCCCCTTTGACATACCGACTCCTCAGAGCTGAAGGCACTTGAGAAGCAGAGGTGCCAGAGGGTCTCTGTGACCTCTGCCCCCTTTTTGCCCTTTGCCATGACAAAGATGGCCACCGTGCAGCAGGAAGAGGAGAAAATTTGTGTTACCAGAGCCAACACAGGAGTTGATGCTTCAGGAAACCTATGCAAACATACTTAAACTAAGCCTTTTCTCCTACTGGTTTTCTTCTACATATTTCCTAGTGTCACACAATGAACTGCCCCACCCCAAGCCCCTTTGTTCACCTCACAACGCACAATTTTTCCTTCTTTGCGTGTGACGTTAGAGAAGGTCTTGGGCCCAGTATCTTTGTGGCATCTTCATTTTCCTCCTGAAGGGTTCTACGTGCATGTAAAAATGTTAAATAAATTTCAGTGTTTGTCTCTTGTTAATCTATTTTATATTAGTTTAATTCTTGAGCCCAGTCATAGAACTTGAAAGAACAGAAAGAAAAATTTCCTTTCCTAAACCTTTCTCCAGCAGTGAGCCAGCCCTGGGAGGGGCAGCTGTCTCTAGATGTGCAAGGTCCCCAAGATATGTCAAAGCAAGACTGGGGATTTAGCTCAGTGGCACTGCTCCTGCCTTGCAAGCACAAGGTCCTGAGTTTGATCCCCAGTACAAAAAAGAAAAAAAAAGCATCACAAAATAAAGAACATAATTAATACAGGGGTCAAACCAGCCAGTCCCTTTGGGCTGTCCCCTGCAGCTTTCCCACAGCCACTGCCTAGCTTTCCCTGGACAGCTGCTTGGCTGTGGGCTTGCCCAAGTTGTGTCACTGGGGACACACAAAGCCATCTCCCAGGAAGAAAGGGCACAGCTGCCTATGTATTATTAAGGCGTTCTACTTGCTATGAGGTCTCAGGACTAATTAATTTTCCTTTTCATAAGGGTCTGCTCCTCTTCCTGCCGTGGCCTTAGGGGGCTTCCTAAGGTCCCTGAGTCCCCGCGTTTTGAGAACTATGTGCAGCAGTGCCAATGATTTCTATGGCTGGAGTTGGTTTCCCCTTGTTGCTGTCTAGGTGGTAGTGAATTGAAGTGTTGTTGCATCTCCAGCTCAAACAACAGAGACTGCTAATGAATTACTTCAGGCGAGTTGTGGTAGCTGTTGCACTGTCTAGGGACGGGAATGGGGTCACCAAAGAAGAGTCACCCTTCATTCATGCTTATTAGATGCTGCCTGCCAGAATGTGGCTACGACTCACTTCCTCTTCGAGAGCACCTGCTCTGTGGGTCTTAATAGAGAAATGGAAAGGTTTTGTTCTCTTACCCCATGCGGCCATTGGGTGAAGGGGAACAAAAGAATGGCCCATTCCCGGGAGAGGATCAGGTACAGCCCTCACCTCTGGAGTCTGGATTAGCTGAGGTCATGGTCCCATTTCTTTTCTCGTCTTCCCTGGCTTCCAGCCGCACTGCTGATGGGCCTCTGGAGACTGTGTGTTAGATTTTCTTATTCTGAAATTCTGTGCTTGCTTTTCTCTAGGGATGTTTCTCATTACGCAGCGTTTTAAAAATCCTTCCTATCTCTTTTCCTGTCACCTATTATTTTTCACAGTTGTTTCTTTGAAAAGTAATTATAGTGAGAAAGGGGTTTTTAAAAAAAATAGGTCCACGTGAGGTACCCTTAAATTTTGGAATAAAAGAGACCATGTCACAGATCAACTGTATTAAAATGTATGAGTCTATGTTGCCACTGCATTAAAAAATATAACAACTTCCTGTCTTGCAGAGTCCTACCAAATAATTATTTTCAAAGCTAAATATGGAGAAAGGAATGAATCATTTGGTCTGCTTTTCTAATGTGAACTGTGTTGCTCTGGAAATTTCTTTTAGCATCAGCTGCAATAAATGAAGAAGGAGGGGCCGGAGGTTTTGCTCGGTGGTTCCGCCACCTGCCTCACAAGGGCAAGGGCCCAAGTTTAACCCCCAGTACCAAAAACAAACAAACAAACAAAAAAAAAATAAATGAAGAAGGAATGGTAGAATATCAGTAAATATCTCAGTGTGTTTCTCTAAAAGATAGACTCTTCTCGTAAGCCACATAACCGAGATGGAATGACCACATTTTAAAACACCCAGTTAGCATCCAGATGCTTGCAAATGAAATGAAAAAGAAATTATATGGAGATCCTCCTCAGTGGACACAAGCTACACAAAAAGAACACAGATGACCGACTTCATAAAGGAGTCCCACTCTCTCCCCACCGAATCGAATGAAATCATCTTTAAATCTCATCACCAGTTACCAGAAACACTGGAGTCAGTGGAGCACTCGAATATCAGGAGTGTGCAGTCAGCAAAATCAAGAATGTGGGAAACTCTCCCAGGCAAATGGCATGCTCTCCTAAAAAAAGAAATTGCAAGAAAAAAATAGAAGATTCTATAGTTTCAAATTTTAGGGACTTAAGAGACACATCCGTGAAATGCTTTGAACAAACCAACAGTTCAAGGCATCTCTGAGCTACGTGGTGAGAGCAGAATGTGAATGTTTTTAAAATAATAGCATTGTGCTCACATCTCAAAATAGATTCAGATGTGCATGCAGATATATAGAGATGTAGATCTACACATGTGGATATATAATACCAAAATATTTATGGCTATAATTACATGACATGTAGGCTTTGCTTCAAAATACTGCTGATTATGTGTCCTCGGGGAGGCGACTGCCTTGACTATCAAAGACATGATTGGCCAAGGGTTGGTAAAATATTAACGTTGGCTGCCGAGGGTTTATTGTATTGGTCTCTTCACTTCCATGCATATCTGAAACGTTTCACAATTCAAAGTAAAACGGAGGAATGAGCGAGCAAACAAACACTGCCATTTGTTTTGCTTCCCCGGATGGGTGAGTGGGTGGCCGAAAGTTCCTTATCAATTCTATAAGTAGGTTTACAATTAGGTCTCAGAGACATCTGCTCTTTATTCGGCACTGGGTTCCAGAGCAGCTGGGGTGACGCCGTGTTCTCTCAAGAGTTCTGTGGTGCATTACGGTGCCAGGAATTCGTTCAACCGTGTGACTTCGTACGAAGGCCCTCGATGTGCACTAACTGCTTGAGAGGCAGAGCAAGGTCAAAGCCTCCCCTCAACAGGGCAGTCTCTAAGGAGGGCCCTGCCGCTTCCCAGTTGTGTCAGCTGATGACAGTCATCCGGCCTGCTCCGTCACTCAGGGCTGGAGAAGCCGTTCCATTCATTTCTCAAGTCTTCCTGAATCACATAGAACAAAAGTCCATATTGCTAAAAACCACACCAACCTCTCAAAGCAATTAAGTATACATCCCATGAAGCAGACTCAATCTATTCCTAAATATCTTGTGGTTCTTAAATATTTAATATTCTTCTCTGCAGGCCTTAAAAACATTCACCGTTTCATCATGGCTCATCTGAATGTACATAATATTTTTCTTGGATGCAAAACAACATTTTTGCTATTAACGCGCCATGAAATTAGGTCAGCATTTGTATTTCAGGGGCTGATTTTTATTCCTCCTTGGGCTCCTCATGCCCACACCATTGGCCTAGTTAGTTTTGTCGATGCTGTCCTTTAGGCCACTTGCGGGGCTCCTACTAACTCATTGTCACTGAAATGGTACTTGTGATTCTTCTGGCTTCCACCACAGGACCCAGAGACAGTTCACAAGGGCTGGCGTTGTCTCATTTTAGAACAGCGGGGTAGAAAACACAAGAGCCAAATGAGGAAAAGGTTGCCAACTTTTTCCCTTGTGTGTGTGTGTGAAAGGGTTAAATCTTAAAAGATAGTTAATTTTTAAAAGCAACTAAGATGTAGGAGATTTCTTTTAAATGAGAGGAACGAAAAGAATTCTTTCTTGGTGATACTTTTTGATGTTTGTTTGTTGTGCTGAAGGAAAAAAAGGTCCCCAAATGCAATAAAAACTAAGCGCAAGCATGGAATAGTCACAGTATACTACTTTTTTTGTTTTGTTTTATTTTGTTTTTGGTACCAGGGATCGAACTCAGGTCCTTGCGCTTATGAGGCAGGAGCTGGAACCACTGAGCTAAATACCCAGCCCTAGCACTTTTTAACTGAAGTAAAGCAACTATTTTCTAGACTTTAAATTTTATTTTTAAAAATGAACCCTCAAGTCCTTTCAGAGGCCAATTTTATTTTAAAAGTGGCACTCAATGCTTTAATAAAGGCACACATCAGTTCAACACTTTCATATTCTGATTTAAATATTCATGAGGGACATTAAAATATTCCACTGCATCTGACGTGGGAGTAGTGACTGAAACAAAAAACACAGAGAACTTTTTAAAAATAGTTTCGATTCTATTTTTGTGTTTTAATTTGATGAAGATAAACGCTCCATTTTAGCTTTTGCTTTTCAGATTCTCTAAACTATGGGCAGTGTTCTTGGTTCTGAGACTAAGATGTACCCGGAAGATGTACCCAGAATGCACCCTGTTTCGTGTGGTGGGACATTATGCTGTGACTCACTGATAATTACATCCTTGTTCTGAATGAGTTTTATCGTCATGCCACCCTCCCAATTTCCCCTGCGTTTATTAGTAATGTTTCAGATTTTTATGGCACAAACAAGTGAAGAATCTAAATCACAGGAAATGGTGTTTTCATTTCTTTTCAAATGGAATAAGTTGACTCTCAGTTGATAGTAGGTTAATTGTAGAGGCTGGGTCCCTCATTTCACCGCACAAGGAATATGCTCTTTCGTGTCACAAGGTAGAGACATGTGTGGCTTGGGATAAGGAGGTCTTAGAGAAGTGGAGCTAAATCAGTGCACCCCCGAGTTGTCTACTGGGGTTACGTTAACTTCAGGGGTCTCTAGCAGAGGCCTGGCCCGTGTGACTCCTCCTGGTGATCTGGTGTGAAATGAACACGAACATGCACATACAAGGACATTGATCAACTCTGCAGGTGACGCAAAGAAAGGAAAGTATTGTGATGGAAGACAGCCCAAGACCTCCAAATGATGGTGATGGCCTGGAATGCTGGTCTAGGGCCAACAGGAGACACTCAGTGTTTACAAACGTGCCTGGGATTTGTTGTGATGCGACACACACAGCTGTGGTAATCAGTATCACGAAGGCAGGAGTTCTGATGATATCCACGGGAAGCTCACCACTGGGGGCCACCTGGGGAGGCTCCCGGCTCCAGGAGCCCAGGGAGCCAGGGCCCCTGGGCAGGAGCATTTCCTGTGGTTTCCGTGGGAAGGCCGGAAGAGCAAAGGAGCTGTCTCTAAGAGTTGTCTGGTACCTGGCCCTGGGGCGATAGGGCAGCTGGCTAGGGCCCTAAGTATGAGAGCCCTGGAGGGGGCGGTGGGATGAGAGTTCTTGATTGGTTTGTTTGCATTTGAAAGGTGCACTTGCAGGTGAGTCCTCCAGGGCCTCTTCAGGCTCTCTTCAGGTCAGCAAGGCACCAAGATTTCATTGCCTCAAATTCAGAAACCAGAAAACGTGGTTAGTGCTTGGACACAATGTATAAATCTCTTGCTAAGGGAAAAAATAGGAAGATCAAGTTTAATAATTCAGATAAAAATGTAGGGTTTGTTTTGAGAGTTGATCAATAGACCACCAGTGTGTTACTATTGCTGTTCATGTAGCAAACTTATTATCACTGAGTCCATCTCCGCTGAGCTCCTCCCTCCCTGCCTGTCGGGTACCATCCCTACCTCCGCTCACGCCCAAGGATGTTAGACCAACATCTTTGCTATCTGAAATAATAGGTTGTACTTATCTCTCTGCTTGGCTGACATCTGTCTAGACATCTGAGCCAGAACGTGAGCTCCGTTCACCACTGTATCCTCAGCCTCTAGAACAGGGCCTGGCACATAGCAAGGCCTCAGTAAATATTTGCTGAGTGCACAATGCAGAGCTACGGGAAAATGCAGTAGCATCTTTGAGTCCATTGGCATCTAGTTGTTAATCACAGAAGAAAAAAATAGTTCCCTTGTTAATAAATACCAAGTACATTACATCAAATTGTGGGTGCTTGTCTTAGTCACTTTTCTCATCACCAAGACAAAATACCCAACACCCACAACTTCAAGGCGGAGAGGTTTATTTTGGCTCACATTTTCAGTCCTCGATTGCCTGGTGCCCAAGGAGAAACTGCAGGGCGGAGGGGTGTGGTGGAGGCAGAGCTGCTCGCATCATGGTGACCGGGAAGCAGAGGGAGAAGCCAGGAGGGAGATAGGCCTTCCACGTCACATCTGCAGTCACACCCTTATGACCAAACCCTGTGTCCTAATGTCACATTTAGCTTTAGGCTCCACGATCCAATCACCTCTCCAAATCCCTGCCCATTAGCACTTGAAGATTTGGGAAGACATCTGGATACAAACAGTAACAGTGCCGCACATTTGAAAGAAAACAACACACGAACGAAACCAGGGCACAGAGAAGCACACCAGGATGGCCTGTACATTGTTTCATAGCAAATGGAGAGAGAAAGAATGGACATTTAATTAGCAGCTATGATGTGCCAAGAACTATGTCAGGTTGTGAAGAAGTACATTTCTGCTTGCTACATGAAGACAGCTCACCTCTGAGTAGAGCTGGCTGGGGCTGAGCGGAGGCTACCTGTATCAGGGAGGCCCCACGTGGGGAACTGGGATCAGTTTGACTTGAGTTCGTGCTTTGGGAGGATGGTGTATTCGTGCCAAAGGACAGCACTCCTGGACTTCCCTCAGACCCTGTGTCCCACAGCCCATGTATGCCCTGCTGGACACACATGGAGACCAGCAGCACCTCTGGAGCTAGCGGGCACAAGGGTTTCTTGAGCAAAGAATGATATTCTGTCAGCGACGGTGAGTTTTATGTGTCACCTAGGCCAGGCCATTTTTGTGTAGGCATTTTGTAGCTATGCTGTACCTCTCCCATCAGTTGACTTTAGGCAAAGATGATGCTAGAGAATCTGGGTGGGCCTCCTTTAATCAGTTGACGGCCTTACAAGCCAGCCCAAGGTTTCCCCAAAGAAGAACGAATTCTGCCTCACAAAGGAAGTGTCAGCTCCTGCCCAAGAGTTCTAGCCTGCCAGCCTGTCCTGAAGATTTCAGATTTGCCAGCCCCACGTTATTGTGTGAGCTGATGTCCTGAAATAAATCTCCTAATAGGACACACACACACACACGTCCCACGTGGTCCTATTTCTTGAAGATCTCTGATGGATCTGCTGCCCATGGCACCCTGTGGGTAGGTGCTCAAGATGTGCCCCTCTCTGTGCCCTGGCTTAGAACAAGCCTCCGGCCTAGTGAGATCCTATGTATTCACATCAGCTCTGGGTTCATTAACTCTTCCAACCATCCAGTAGGTTCAAGTCTGCTTTATCCCCCACCCCACCCCACCAGGGCAGGAGCTCAGTCTACAAGGGTTTTCTCAGCAGACAACCATTCATATGTACGGTCACAACTCATCTCTGGGGGAATTCAACACATCCTGGACAACTCTGCTGGGGCAGACTCGGGAAGAGGTCACCCGCTTGCCCCAATTTTGCTCATGCACCCTTTACTTTGGCTGGTTTTGCTGTGGTTCCTCCCTCTCTCGTAAATCCCTAGTGTGAGTGGCCCATACACCAAGTCCTGTGAATGCTAGTGCATCACTGCATCTGAGGTGGCCTTGGGGACCCTGACACCCCCTGCATCATCTGCTCTAGACACCTCTGACTCTCCACCTCTCCCTCTCTCTAGTGCGGCCCTCTCTAGACCCATGGACTCATCCTGTTCCCTCTGTCTGGAACATTTTCCCCACATGGCCCTGTGACCTGTTCCCAAACCCTTTGTAGGTCTCTATTCAGTACATCAGAAAGGGTTCCTGGTCCACCTGGGGTGGTCTCGGCTGCAGAAGCAATGGGGCAGGTACAGAGAGAGAATTGTTTGTAAGGAATCTGCTCGCACAACTACGGAGGCCGACATGGCCCAAGACCTGCAGGGTGAGCTGCAGATATGTCTATATGTATTTTGTTATTGGTTTATTGCCTCCTTGGGATTAGAAACCTCCATACAGCAGGGGTTTTAATTTTGTTCCTGATTTGAGCAAACTGTCTTGAAGGATGTGTATTTGTGATGACATGATATATGGGATGTGCTTTAAAGACTGTCCGATAAAAACACGGTGCTGTGCCCAAGAGCACTGGGAACTCACCTGAGAAACTGCCTAATGCAATGTGTGTGTTTAAGGCCATGTTGTTATCACATAATAAAGACAGACTATCATGTGCTAATTACTACTGGTATTTTACTAACATATATTTTTAAAATTTACCATAAACATTTTTAAGCAAAAGTGGAAAGGGGAGTTAATTCCCATAAAAGAAAACCTACCTTAAGTCATCATCAAAATTTTGCCATATTTGCCTCCTTTTTCCTCTTCGTTGTAGTATTTTAAAGCCAGTTTTAGATTTCTTGTCATTTCACTCTTACTTACTTCATTATGTATAAAATCGATGGCCATTTTCTTACACAACCACAAAGCCATGTATTACACCTAATGAAATTAACAGGAATTCTTGGAATCAGTATACCGAGACCATAATCAAAATCTCCTGGCTGTCTCAAAGATGCCTTTCTACATTTGTCTTGCTTGAGTCAGAATCTAGCCGAATTGCACACATGTTCTTTTGTTCTTTTTTTTTTTAAGTCTTTTAAATCTAGAGCAGTCCTTCCTTTCCTTTCCATGCCATTTATTGCATAACGTTTTTTAAACTAAAATGTTTATTTTAGAAAACACAGATTAAAACAAACAAGGAAAGGAAAATGAAATTTTCATGTACAGTGGAAATACGGTCTGATTAAAAACATGTGGGAACAAAAATTGGGAAATCAGGATGTTATGGTTTCGATTTAGAATGTCCCCCAAATCCTGGTGTTCAGAGGTGGGGCTTTTGGAAGGTGATGGGATTACCTGAGGACTCTTTGGGGCTCTGTTCTTGCCAGTGGATTCATCCACTGATGAGTTGACAGCTGACTGTGCCGTGGTGGGATAGGGCCTGGTTGGACTTGAGGCAGGTTACTGGGGCCTGACCCGGAAGAGCATTATCTCCCTCCCCTCTCCTCCCCTCTCGCTGCTTCCTGGTCACCATGATGTGAGCAGCTTTCCTTCACCAAACCCTCCCACCGTGTACTTTCTGCCTTGGAGCAAACTGACTATAGACTGGAAATGAGAGCTCAAATTCACCTCTCGTCTAGGGTGTGGGTGCCAGGTACTGTGCCTATGAAAAAAGAGTGATTAAGACAAAGGATCACCTTGGTTTCTTGCATAGAGCTTGCTGTTGGGACCTTGACTGAATTACAGTCTGTCTGTGCTTTTCTAAAGATAAAAGTGATTTTGCTTTGTGCATTTGTAAGGCAGGGATGTCAGGACACTGGGGTGGTTTTTGTACCTGGAACATTTCATCCAGTGGCTGGTACAGAGCCTCTTTGTGTACCATTGAAAAACCAGACAATTTCATCAAAAGACATTTGAAAGTAATAGATCAGTGTTTTGGCTTACTATTGAATGGGAAATTCAATAGTCACAATTGTCAGTAGTCCTGGGATGTGGTCAGTTGGGACGAAGAGAACTTACTTCCTGTCTCAGGCTTGCTGTATTTGAGTTTGGGCAAGTTGATAGCCTTCCAGATCAGTTTCTTCATCTGCAATGTGTTTTATAAACAACATATTTTAAAATGCAATGACCTCTTTTGCATCTTCAGTTAAAGTAAAATGGGCCCTTAAAACCTGGTGCCAGCAATGACAACCAGACCCAAAACCTGGGTCTTGTTAGGTGCTTTAGTCCTTGTCCTTTCCCATCCCTTCAGCGTTTCAAGAGAAAATTTACAAGCTGCATTATGACTCAGATGTGACAGGAATAAACAATAATGAGGTCGGACTATGTCTAGCATATTAATTAGGACTCTGAACAATACAATTGGAAAGCATCTCTGATGGGCTTGTGTAACAACAGACTTCATTACTGGAGCCTGCAGGTTGCAGTTAGGCCATAGAGATGGAATCAGGCTCTGGTTCACAGCAGAGAGGAGAAGAAATCCTTTGGGCTGAATTACGTACCCCAAAAAGACAGGTTGAAACCCTAACCCTGGGAACCTACGAATATGTCTGTATTTGGAAACAGATCATCTCCAACTTGCAATGGCCCACTTTATGATGGCACAGAAGAGATTCTAGTGCAGTAGAAACTGTACTTCCAATTTCAGGCTTGGATGTTCCCCAGGCTGCTTCTGTGCAGTACGAGCCTCTCTTGAGGTGCTGGACAGTGGCAGCGAGTGCAGCCCCCACCCAGTCCTGCAGTCACCAGGGAAACGAGCAACACCCTACAGTGTGCTGAGCTGCTGAGCAAGGATGTTGTGGAGGATAGGGCATTAATTGTTTTAATTTTTTATTTTATTGGTTTTTGTCTGGGGTTGTTTCTTTGTTTGGTACTGCAAATCAAACTCAGGACCTTGAGCTTGTAAGGCAGGTGTGGTGCCACTGAGCTAAATCCCCAGCCCAGTTTTGGGTTTTTTTTTTTTTTTTTGGAGCCAAGGTCTTGCTGCATAGTTCAGGCTGGCCTTGAACTCACTCTGTAGCCAACACTGGCCTGGAACTCATGGCAATCCTCCTGCCTCTGCCTCCTAAATGCTAGGATTACATGCCTATGCCATCACACTCAGCTCTGAAATGCATCTTTAAAATAATACTGGGGATAGAACATAGGACCTTTCCATTGCATTACAACCCAGCCTGTTTTGTCTTTATTTTATTTGAACTTTGAAACAAAGTCTCAAAATTGTGCAGGCTGGCCTTGAACATGGAATCCTCCTGCCTCAGCCTGCCAGAATGCTGGGATTACAGGCATGTGCCACTATATCCAGCTTGAAACACATCTTTAACTTATAGTCTTTTTAGCTTGTGGTGACAAGACAAAACTGCACAGTCAGTCTAGGAGCAGCTATAGTCTTTGCCCATGTAATGAAGTTGAAATGGGGTCATTCTTGGTTCGGGTGGGTCTGATCTAACGTGACTGGCAGTCTCATAAGGAAAGGAGAGAGATGCAGAACGACAGGGCGGGCAGGAGCACACATGACGGCAGAGGTAGGGATACGTGGTGCCTACAAGCCAGGAGGCCTAGGGTTGCCAGTGAATCCCACAGGCTGACACAGAGACACAGAGGCGTTCAGCGGGAGCCGGCCCCTGCTGACGCTTGATTTCTGGCTTCCAGGCTCCAGAAGAGATAGTGAGTTTCCGCTGTTGAGAGCCACCCAGCCTATGACACTGTGTCACAGCAGCCCCAGGGGACGGATGCCCTTTGTGTCCCTGGCCTCCGCCGCACTCTGAATATCTGTGGCAGGCAACACGCTGTCTCCAGTTTCCGTGGGAGAACAGTGGCTGACAGGGATCCCCGTCTCCCTTGCCGGTGTAGAAAGACAGAGGGAGACCGTGTGGCTCCTCCCCGTCCCACTCCGGGGGCAGGTACCAGAGGGGGCGCCCCTCTCAGGCCCCTCAGATGCCGCCTGGGTGGGTGGACTTGGATGGCACCTTTGGAGAGGCTGGGGCTGGTGTGGGCACAGCCACAAGGACACCCCGAGGGGAAGGGCTTAGAGAGACCAGCACTGAGTCAGCTGCTGCCTCCTTGGACTTCTGTGCCTTTCCGTTTCCTCCTCTTTCCCCTTTTCTGGTAGCACACATTTGCAATGCGTGACACATTCAGGGTGGGGGATCGGTACATATACCTAGCAGGAGCCCCCTTACTTCTCCTTCCTCTCCCTCCCGTCTCCTTCATTATCCCCCATCCTGAAAGAAGGATGTTTCATTGCCCTCCAGGCTCCGTTGTGTGGTTTCATTCATCCTCCCAAAGTCACATGACGAAGCCATTTGCATCTCCACACAACGGGAAACAAAGGCGATGAGAAACGAGGTTAGATGTTCAAGGTTACCCCGCCAGCCTGCGACAGAGCCAAGATGCAACTCCTGAGAGAAACTCTGGCTGCGGATGGGGAAGCTGGGTGGGGAAGCTCCTGTGGCCTGCAAAAACTCTAAATATTCTAGCAGTGTTGGTTCATCGCGATAGTTATCATTTATGCTTCTACACAGTGTCTTTTTGCAAGTAGCAAAAGTGCTTTTCATACATTTCTTTTTTGTTCTTTATATTGTCTTAAGAAAATGTTATGATTTAATATAAATATATTTTTTAAAAGAAAAAGAAAGCAGACACGGTGGTGCCATGCCAGTAATTCCAGCACTCTGGGAGGCTGAAGCAGAAGGATCTCAAGTGCAAACCCAGCCTGGGTAATTTAGCAACTTACAAGACCCCGTCTCAGAATAAAAGCATTTTTTAAAAGGGCTGGGAATGTAGCTCAGTCCAAAGCCCTGGATTCAATCCCTAGTACCACTAAAAGAATTAATATTCATTTTCTGATCTAATCTTCTAGAGCATCTGGTTTTAATGGAAACCCTTAACAGTCTCTTTCAAATGTTTCTATTACAGTCACCCCTGCTTATCTGAGGGGGATTTGTTCCAAGACCTCCTGGGATGCCCGAAAGCATGGATAGCACTGAACCATTTATATGATAAGGTTCAGTTTATAAGTTAGGCTTGGTAAGAGATTAACAATAATAACTAATAATGAAATAAAACCATGATAACAATAGACCATAGTAAAATTGCCAGATCACTCTTCTTTCACTTTGGGACCATTTATTAAATAAAATAAGAGTTTGTTAGACACAACCACTGTGATACAGCTTAGATGGCTGCTCAGCGCCTAACCAGGAGGTGGTGTAGACAGTGTGGAGAAACTGGACAAAAAAAACGGCTCATATTCTGGGCAAGACGGAGCATGTGGTATGAGAGTTCATCACGCTACTCTGAATGGTGTATAATTTAAATTTGCGAATTGCTTACTTCTGGAATTTCCCATGTAGTATTTTCACACCACAATCGATCCGGATTATCTGAAGCCGTGGCAAGTAAGACTAAGGGTAAAAGGAGATTACTACATTCTATCTTGTAAATGTCAAATTTTCCAACTCTAATAAGACAGTGCCTATTTTAGGAACTTCCTTAATCTGATCTCTTCTATTGAACCTCTGGGTTTTCTTCTTATTTTTCTTCTGGCCAGGATTATAAAGTTGAGATCAGGTTCCGGAGTTTCTGTCTGTTTCTGTTTGGTTTCCTTTGTATTTCCATTTGTCCCCATGCCATTCTCCAATGCCACTTTCTCGTATTCCTGGGACCAGGGACTTCCAGGACTCACTGGTCTCCTCCATGACCCAGCACAAAGTTGAGTCCCGACTTCATTGGCCCCTGGCCTACGTTTCCATGTCCCAACGGCTCTAAGCTGTGCTGTCTGAGTCCCCACTTTTACGCTGTAGAAAAAAAAAATCAGTTGAGGTGACACAAGAGCAAAGGGTGCTGTGCCCACCTACTGACAAGATGACAAGGTAGAGAGGCTAAGCGATTTTCCAAAATGCGCGACAAAAATGAACCCACCCTGGTTTGTGCGTCTTCCTCACAGGACTTGAGTTTCTCAGGCATTTCTGATAGTGAATCTACTGTGACTCCCACACAAAGGCAGAATAAACAAAAATCACCTCCTCCACAAAAGTCGCAGGACAGTATTTTGGTGCTGTGGAGCTGAGGAGTTGACATCTGTGTCTCACCTTCTCCTGACCCTGGTCACACCTTCACAGCCACTGGGTGGCTGCCATCCCACAGCCCTGGCCTTTGAACGACATGCCCAGGAACCAAGGGCCAGGTTGGTGGCCTTTCATTTCTTACGTGTGCCCCTAGAAGACAGGGCCCCTTTACCAGGCAAGGCTGGAGCCTGAAGGGCTTAGCATACCTCCGTCTCACTCAGGGAGGAAATGAGGAGTTTTATAACTACTTTTTCTCTTTTTTGGTACTGGGGATTGAACTTGGGTTCTTGCGCTTGCAAGGCAGGCCCCCGAACCGCTGAGCTAAATCCCCGGCAAAACTACTTTTCTTGATGCAGTGTTATGGGCCCAATTTTTGCTCCCAAAATTCCTAGACTGGAGTCCTAACCTAGGGTGTGATGGTCCCCCCAACCCCAGTACTGGGGATCAAACTGGGGTCCTTGTACTCATGAGGCAGGCGGCAGAACCACTGAGCTAAACCCCCAGGCCATGTGAATAGTATTGGGAACAGGGTCTTTAAAGGGGGTCATTAAATGTAAATGAAGTAATCAGAGGGGCTCTAATCCAACAGGACTGCCACCCTTGGAAGAGGAGGTTTGGACACAGACACAGAGAGAGAGGGAAGACAGGGAGGGTGCAGCCTTCTGTGAGCCCAGGACAGGGCCTCGGGAGAAGCTACCTGCTGACACCTTAATCTCAGACTTCCAGCCTCCAGAGCTGGGAGGAAACAAATTTCTGTCTGAGCCCCCTTGATACTTTGTCATGGAGGTCCTGAAAGTGAAGAACTGAAGAAATGAAGGTTGCTCTCACATTTGAAGACCCTTAGACCAGCATCCAATTAAAAAGCTCACTCCTCTGTTTCCTGACCTCTGACCACAAGAGCCCTGAAGACTCAGTCCTTGCCTGACTACTGTCATCCGCTCTAATGGTAACTTATCAGGTCCTAGCCTCTAAATGCTGCCTACAATTCTACAAAGTTGACTGAAAAATACAGTGAATGTTTAAGTTTTTTAAATTTATTACTATAGGGCTGGGGATTTAGCTCAGTAGTTCTGCAAGCGCGAGGTCCTGAGTTTGATCCCCGGTACCATAAATAAACAAATAAATAAATTTATTATTATAAAAGACACATTGTCATTAATCCCCCTCCCTTAAAATGCACTTATTCTATTGTTCTCACACTTTCTGAGGCTTTTCTGGAGTCCTCTTTCAAAGGATGTATCATTTACTATAATAACGTTTTTTAAAATTTATACATTCACTGTATATATTGATCACACCTTGTATTAAATTCTGCCTTCATCTGTGTAGGCTGCCATAATAAAATACTAGACCATGTGGCTTACCCAATAGACATGTCTTTGGCACTGTCCTGAAGGCTAGCAAGTCCATAATCAAGAGTGCTAGCGGATCGGGTTTCTGGTGAAAGCCCTCTTCTTACCTTCTCACTGTGTCCTCAGTGGCCTCTCCTTAAGGTGTGCACATGGAGAGAGAGGAGAGGGAGAAAAAAGAGGAGAGGCAGAGAGCTCTTCCTCTTCTTATAAGGGCACGAATCCCATTGCGAGGGGCCACCCTCACGGCCCCATCTGACCTTACTCACCTCTGGAAAGCTCTACGTACAAAAACAATCACTTTGGGAATTAGAGCTTCAACATATAAATTCTGAGGGGACACAAACATTCAGTCCACAACCACTTCGAATTTTTTAACTTCTGTGCCTGTTCCTTAAGAACTATGTCCAGTTGCCTCCTGTTCCCTCCTCTTGGACAATGAATTGATAAAACAGCCTCAGCCATGGTCAACACCAAGCAGCTCCGTCCCCTCAAACTTGCTCCTCTCCCCAGTTGTCTCCAACTCTATCAATGGCAACTCTACTTGTTCACTTGCCGGAAAGCTCAGAGTCAGTCCTCTTTGCATGCTCCCTGTCCCCAGAGCATCCTTTGGCTTTGCCATCTCGGGCTATCCGGACTTCAACCACCTTGGGTCAGGCCGCTTTCACACCTTGTCTGGACTCCCACTTCACCCATAGTCAGATCTCAACATGGCCACTGGAGAGGTCCTGTGGAGCAGGTCAGGCCATGTCTCCTCTGTTGAAAGCTCTGTTTGGATCACTTCTGACTCACTCTGAGTCAAGCCGAGGCCTCTTATTACCTTTCACCTCTTGTGCACAGCTTCTGTGAGTCCAGCCCTGGCTCCCAAGCCCCCCATTGCTACCCCTTCCCTGCCTAGACTGCTCTTTCCAGAATATCCATCCACACAGCTACTTCTGCCATTTCCCATAAATATGGATATTTCTCATATTTTTTTCCTCACTTCATCCTGGAATTTTCCAGAATGGATCATTTTCATAGAGCATCCTGGCCACGCTATCCAAAATTGCAGGCCCCAAGCACACTCCCTTCCTACCCCATTTTAGTATTTATTCTGTTGTAGGATTTGCTATCCTCTCAATTACTACAGAGTTTGCTTATATAGTGTATATATTCTGTTTTCCTCTGTGCTAGAATATAAGCTCTCTGAGGTGAAGAATTTTTGAATGCTGTATTCACTGCTGTGCTTTGGGTGCTTAAAATAACAGCTGACACACAGTAGGCACCCAATAGGTATGTAGTTAATGGTTGAGTGAACTTTTTCTTCCCATAGGGGGACAGGAAGTTTAGGAGAAGGTGGATGTGTTAGGTACAGTTATGGCTTCTCCAAAGATGTCCCTGTTCTAATCCCTGAAGCCTGTCACTGTCACCTTCCTTGGTCACAAGAGACTTTGCTGATGGACTGACTTAAGGGTCTTGAGATAGAGATGATCTGGGTGGGCCCAGTGTAACCACAGTTATATTATGAGTTATAAAAGCAAGGCAGGTGAGTCAAAGAGAGAAGAATTGATGTGAGGAAAGAGGCAGAAGTCAGAGTTAAAAGGTGGGAGGGAAGGCTGCTGGGAAAGTAGGAAATTGTCTCTCCTGGAGTTTCCGGTCAAGGCAGCCTTAGTGACCGACACACCTTAGTTTTTTTTGGAGGGGGGTTCCATTAAGTTTATTGGTACATTTTAAGTATACAATACAGTTACATTCATCATTGGGAACTTGTACCTTTACATAATCTATCGTGGTTATTTTTTCCCCATTCCCCTGCCCTCCCTTCAACTCCTCCACCCTTCCCTATTTACAAAGACTTTGTTTCCATTTTTTCCTTTTCTCACATCTTTTCCTTTCCCTTCCCCTCTCACTTCCCCTACTCCTTTGGACCATTTCTTCCTATTTCACATTATCAAGCATACATTTTGATCCTTATTTGCACTTTTAGTTTCTCAAACCAGAGAAACTATTCGGTATTTGTATAAGTACAACATACCTTAAGTTTTAAAACTTCTGGCCTTCAGAACTGTGAGATTACAAATTTGTATTGCTTTAAGCCACTAAGTCTGTGGTGATTTGTGGTTGATTTTCTTTTTTCTCAGTATTGGGGATGAACCCAGGGCCCCACACTGAGCTACAGCCCCACACTTTCTATTTTTTTATTTTGAGGCAGTCTTGCCGAGTTGCCCAGGCTCACCTCAAACTTATGGTCCGCCTGCCTCAGCCTCACAGGTAGCTGGGGTTACAGGTATGGACTGCTGTGTGTGGGGCTAATTTGTGGTAGTTTGTTCCAGCAGCCTGGGGAACTAATGAAATGGGCTCAGGCCTTAGTCAGCAGTGCTGCTGTATTGTCCAAACACCTCTTCCCTGCCTCTCTCTGAAGGAACTCACTGGATTCTGGGGAAATTACAAGTTTGTTTGTGTGTTTGTTTTGGCATCAGGGACTGAACCCGGGTCCTCGTGCTTTCGAGGCAGGCGGCGGAACCACTGAGCCAAAGCCCTGGCCCTATAAGTTGTTTTTTATTCAAAAGTTCAGTTGATTGGTGGAATCTACATGGGGATGGGACATGGAGTAGAATTGGGTACCGGGCATCTGCCTGCTCTGGCTTCTTCCGTCCTGAAGAGAGGCCTGGCTGGGGTCCAACTTCCTCTGAGCCACCTCATGAACAGCATTTGCTTCTTAAAAATGGCCTCCTTTTCCTCACTTCCTTCAGGCCTCTTCTCAGCCCCCTTCTCTGAGCCACCCGCTCCTTCTTCCTGGGCTTCCTCTGATGAATGATGAAGTCCCAGACCCTTTTGAGTTGTCCCTGTGTCCTGTGCATTCTGAAGTCTCAGACCTCATTCAGTGGCTTTTCCCTTTGGTCCAATGACAGAGACCCTAAGGCAGGAGTGGGTTTTGGTCCAGCATTTTTTGGCTTCCTGGGAGACAGGTGAGCTTGCTCCTGATGGGGTGACCAGGAAAGAAGCTGGGACATGTTTTGAGATGTTCAGGTTTTCGAAAGCTAAGACCCTCATTAGGTTCTGTGACCACAGAGGAACAAGAGGTAGAGCCTCTGAAAGGAGAAAAGGGAATGAATTTTGTTTGACCTAAAGGCAAACAGAGGGGCTGGGAGTGGAGCAAAATGGTGAGCACTTGCGTAGAATGTATGAGGCTCTGTGTTCCATCTCCAGCATCACAAAAACAGTTTAAAGATTAAAAATGGAAAGAGGGGCTTGTGGCCTCCCTGACAGCAGGCACCTGCCACTCCTGTGGTCCCCAGCTTCACCCAAGCAGGGGGTAGAAGTCACTGAGCAGACATCCCAACTTGACACTCAGCCAGGACATGGACGTGGCCCCGCAAGGCCTCCCGGTGCCTGGATGTTGCCTGCAAGTCAGGAACTCTGTCCTGAGGGGGTACAGGAGGAGGAGTAAGCAAAGCCCCAAGGCTGCAGTTGAGTTTTCTCCTGTCTGCTGGGATGAGGTTTAGAATAAAGATTAGTTTTAGATGATATTTCTTCCATGCCTGAATTTGGAAACATTTATTTAAATGGGAAACAAATATAGAGTGTTTCCACCATAGGAAATATTCAAAGTCTGTTCATTCCACCAAGAAAAAAAAAATTCAAAGTCACAAGTTAATTACACCATGAAAGTTTCAATGACTATTTCATGAGAACTGAAGAAAAATTTAGGAGTGATCAGCATCAAAGTACATGAAGATGGTCAGTGAGATCATTTTCAGATGATAGGCAGTAGAAAGTTATTTTAATAACCAGATGATAAAAACAGAAATGGGAGATATATAGAGAAAACACAAGGTGTTTCTTTGGAAATGTTTTAAAACAGGAAAGATTGATAATCCCTGTCCAGCGAGGAGCCTGGGGGCTCCACCAGATGCCATTAGAAAATCCTTAATAGGTCTTCTAAATTACACAAAAAGAAACCAAGCTAAATGAGAATAGAAACACAATTCTCAAGTCAGAAAAAGCTTTGGAGGCATAGTAGAGCAGATCAGGAATTTTCCCACTTTAGCTGGTGGAAAAAATGCCCAAAGTGCCAAGGTTCCATATGTAGAAGCATAGTTTCAGAGAAGGTTTTAGATAATTAGCTCAGATTGGTGTAGCTTAATATAAGAAAATCTGAAAAGTATGAAATGGTAGTTTAATCATGGCTAATGATGTTATAATTGCCCATTGATACCCATAAAAGAGAAAGATGTAGGATTATCAGTAGAAAGTCTTCTACAATTATAATGTAATTTTGAATAATACATCCTAATTCTTTTGTCCTTTTGTTCTTTTATCTTTCATCTGTAGGCTATGCTTTGCAGATTGTGGGCATTCAGTCAGTATTAGCAGAATGAATGAAACTTGGAGCGCTATGACCCCCCGGACATATAAACAGCACCTGTCTCTTTTGTCTGGGATAGGGACATCCACCTGTACCTCTTTGCCCACCTGCTTGCTCCTCTGCAGAAGAACTGCAACTCACCCGATCCTCTTGAGAGCAGGTGAAGCCACAGGCCTTGGGGACATCTGCCCTTTCTCCTGGGCTGCTGGTGGGTTACAAAAGATATCTCAAGCACAGGAAGAAACACAGAAGTTCATAAGCAACAGGAGGGAAGAGCAAACCAAAGTACCCTGACATTTTTTCTTAAACAACAAATGGCAAAAAGAAATGTGAAAGTGTGACCACCCGTCTGGGGTGACACGGTGGGCAAGGGGAATTTTTATATGATTTGATGCAAATATAAACACAACCACCCATGAGGACAATTTCTCAAAGTCTGTAAAAATTACAAATACAAAATATTTTGACTCTGTAGTAAGGTTGAAAGGATTTTATAGTTAATACCCTTCCGGTCACCACCAAGACGCTACTCTTTTTTTTATTTCTACTCACTTATTTCGCTTCCTTTGTCACATCTCTGTTTGTTGATGTGTTTTGAGGGTACATGCCATCACTACTCTTTCCCTGAATACTCCTGTAAGTCATAAACCATACAGTTCAAAGTCTGTTTAGTTTCACTTCTTCTAAGGTAATGTTTACATGAAATGCGTGAATCTTAAGTGTATATTTACTAAATTTTAACAAACTCATCTGTGAGACCCAAACTTCTAGCAAGGTAACGTAGCTTGCCATTGTTCCAGAACATTCTCTCAGATATCCTTTCAACAAATCCCCACACTGGCCTTTCACACCAATCTCTGGTCTGTTTTTTTCTCTGTGTTTCATTCACCCAGTGTAAAAATTTATACAAATAGAAAAGAACAATACTTAATATTTATGTACAAAGTTCCTTTCCTTCAGCAAACTGACTTTGAGATTCATGCATTCTGTTCCACGTGTAAGAAAGTCCATTCCTTTTTATTGTTGAGCAGCAAGCCCATCGTGTATGAACTCACAAGAGCTTGTTTCTCCAAACTCCTGGGGACAGACACTTGTTTTCCTTGTCTCCTGGTTTTCAGATTTATAAATATAGCCGTGATGAACATTTTTGTACATGTCTTTTTGTGGACATGCTTTCATTTTTCTTGGGTAAATACACAGGAGTGGAATTACTTGGTTTTCATGTTTAACTTTATAAAACAACAACAACAACAACAAAACAACAACAACAAAATCCCAGAACATTTCCCGAAGTGATCATGCCATTTTACATTCTCACCAGAAATATATGAGCTTCAGTTTCTCCACATCCTCATGTAATTTAATTTCAGCATTTCTAGCAGGTATACGGTGGCCTCTCATGTGGCTTTAATTTGTCTTTCCCTGCTCAATAATGAGCTCTTTAATCACTCCCTGTTCATGTGACTTCTTTATAAAGTGTCTCTTCCAACTTTTTAATTACTACTATATTTTTAAAAATTTTTATTATCCTATGTGATGGGGTAATCCTGAAGGATTGCTGAAATAAATGAATATCCATTCCATTTTAAGAATTTCCAAGAAAGGAAAAGTTTATCTCATTATTGCTTTTGGATATTGCATAATTTCTGTAAGAATGAACTTGACTGACTCCAAATTACTGTCACTTCAGCCTATTTCTCTTGGTCACTCCTTATTTCAGTTACTGAGTTAAAACAGAAATATTAAAGCATAATTTATTATTGGGCATTGCACGCTTATTTAGGTTGCCTTTGAATGTATGATAGGAATATCAATTTGCTAAAGGGAAGAAATTGTTTCATAAATGATATGCTCTCATCTCTTTTCCCTTAGTATTCTCAGTCTGTCTGAAAAGGATAAAAAGGAGTAATTGAAGCAAATTCTACCAGCTTATTGCTGTATTTGCCCACCTTTAAACCCTTTCACTAATGAGCTGAAAACCAGAGTTCCTTTTTCTGGCAAAAGCAACATCCCACTGCTTAGAAAAAAAACAGTAAGGCCAGATGTGGTGGTATAATACAATCCCAGCACTCAGGAGGCTGAAGCAGGAGGATTGTGTGAGTCTGAGGCCAATCTGGGGCTACACGGTGAGTTCAAGGCCAGCCTGCAGTATATAGGGAGACCCTGTCTCAAAAAAGAGGGAAAAACTGTGGTTTGATTTATGACTCAATTTCTTCTCTAGGTTTAAAAGTTATATTTACTTATTTATTTATTTATTTTTTTACCTGGGATCGAACTCACGTCCTTGCGCTTGTGAGGCAGGCGGTAGAAACACTGAGCTAAATCCTGGCCCTAAAAGTTGTGTTTAAACAGAATCCATCCCGTACAGGGGGGTTGAAGATGCTGCTGAAACTCTTTTTATCAAAACAAATAGAAATGAAAACAAAATCCGGGGCTGGTGGCTATGTAGGGGTCAGGAAGACTGGCTGCCAAGTGGAGCTGAGGGACACTAACAGAAAAGAGGGTGAAGCCTGGCGGTACAGGTGCTCCAGGGAACAGCTGCCTTCCTCCTGTGTGGGTAGGGGCTGGAGGACTTTTAACTTGGGCTTTGATTCCGCCACAGGCATCCTCAGCAATAATTACTGGGAGAAAAGAGAACATACGGAACATTTGTCTTTGTGTTTTGCCCAAGGAAAACTGTCATCTTGATTATGGACATAGTATTTGTATCTCTCATCCATCCATCTATCTATCCATCTATCTATCTATCTATCTATCTGGCATCTATCTACCTATTATTTACAGTATACATGTATTACACTTGATCTTAGCCAAAAGGCTGAGAAGCGATTACAATATACATGTATTTTCCCATTGAGATTCGTATTTCAACTCTCCATGTGCTTTTTTTGATGATTTTAAATTGTGGTGAAAGTTATATAATATAAAGTGCACCACCTTACCATTTTTAAGCGTACAGTTCAGCAGTATTAAGCACATTCACGTTATGACAAAATGAAGCTCCAGAAACTTTATTTTGCAGAACTAAAACTCTACAACATTGAATACTCTCCAGTACCCACCTCCAGCTAGCTAGTAATCACCATTTTGCTTTGTTTCCCTGAATTTGACTATTTTAGATACCTCATACAAGTGGAATCCCACAGGGTTTATCTTTTTGTGTCTGGTTTATTTCACTCAGCATGTCTTCCAGGTTCATCCACGTTATAGCATGAGTCAGATTTTCCTTCTTTTGCAAGGGCTGAATAATATTTGTTTGCCTGTTCGTACGTCACTGGATACTTGCATCGTTTTCACCTCTTGTGAATAATGTAGTAATGACTGGGGGTGTGCAAATACACCTTAAAGATCCTGCTTTCAAGTTTTTGGATGTGTCCCCAGAAGTGGGATTCCTGGGTCATACAGCAGTTCTATTTTTAATTTTTTGAGAAACCACTTAAAAAGTCTATAAGTAATGCAGAAGGGTTCCACTTTCTATCTTAGTGAACACGTATTTTCTGTTTCTTTTTCAAACTTGGCCATCTTAGTGGGTGTGAGGTACTCAATATATGGAAATTTTTTTGTTAATTTAATTGACACATACAAGTATATGTATTTACAGGATGCCATGTGATGTGTATATATAATAAAAAACCAAAGTGAATGTTTTACATTTTTAAACAATTACAGTAAAAGACACATTACCGTTAATCCCCTGCAAAATATTTCCCCTCACTTCAAACACACTTACCTCACCATCCTTGCCATTTTCTGAAGCAGTTCTGGAAGTCATCTTCTGTGTGTGTCTTTAGTTGCATAGTCATGGCTGCCTCGATGTCCTGAACCGATTCAAAAGGTTGACCTTGCGTGGCCATTTTGACTTTGGGGAAGAGTGGGAAGTCACACCACACCAGATCCAGTGCGTCAGGTGGATGAGGACACAGCGTCATGTTTTCTCAAGCCTGCCTTCCTGCTGGATGGCGCTTGACAGCAGTATTCACCATATTTTTAAAAAAATCACACTCCATAAAGATACTCACAAAAGAGGATTTGCAGAAATGCTTCAGAAAGTGGTAAAAATGATGGGATAAGTCTGTTCAAAATGAGGGGGAGTATTTTGAGAGGGATTCACAGAGCTATATGCTATTGTAATACTATATATATATACTATATACTATATATATGCAGTTATATATATGCATATATATATAGTCCTTGCACTTGTGAAGCAGGTGCCAGAACCACTGAGCTAAATCCCCGGCCCCATTCAGTGTATATTTTGATTACATGTGTGTGTGTTTGTGTTTGTGTGGTACTGGGGATTGAACTCAGAACCCTGAACTTGTGAGGCAGGCATGGTACCACTGAGCTAGATCCCTGCTGAGCTAAATCCCCATCCCTGACCACATCATTTATACATATATATATGTATACACACACACACACACACACACACATATGAATATTTCAATCTGGTGAGTATATCTATCTTCTCAAATTTTTCTCATTTCTCTGTGGCAGGAACTTCCCAAGCCTTTCTTTAGCTTCCGCTAAAATGTCAGGGACATTATCATGACCTATAGTCTCTCCACTGGGCGGCCCCACCCCAGAATGTAGGTCCCACTGTAAGTGACTGGCACCCGCTGAGCAACCTTCCCCACACCTCCTCCTCCCTCCATTCCCCAGCCTCTGCATCCCACTCTTCAGTTGTCAGCCTCTATGAGATCAATTTTGTTTAAATTCCACATGAGTGAGGTCATGCAGAATTTGTCAGAAAGCCAGAAAGGCAACCCTTTTTGAACAATGAAAATACTTCAAGTCACCATGCACTATGATGTACCTTTCCTGGTGTGTTATTCCATTCTCTGACAATCAAAAGCGAGATAACAGGCCAGCTTCAAAATGACTGCAGCCTGTGACCTTCTGGTTTCCTCCTAAATTTCTCATTTTCAAAGTTAAATTGGGGGGGGCAGACCCCAAAGGCCTTGCTTTTTATCTTATTGTATTTCCTATCCTAAAAGAAGTATTTTTTTAAAATATATTTCTCCAGCTGTGCTAGATTTCTGAATACTGAGGTACAACAAGACAGGATGTTTGAGAGGTTGGCCTCTGGGTCATCTAGCTGAGTGTGAATCTCCTCCTCTGCCATTTATCAACTGTGTGACCTTGGGTAAATCACTCAGCCACTCTGTGCCTGTTTCTTCCTCTGTAAAATAGGGGTAATAATGCAATTCCTACTTCATAGAGAGATTTCTGTTAAATGAGTTCATATTAACTAAAGTAATGACAGCTTGATGTGTTTCAGCTGTTGTTATAAACAGAAAAGAAGAAACTAGAAAGGGTTGAGGTTGACAGTTAAAATTTCGAGGCAATTTTAATCAAATATTGTAATAGAGTTATTTTAAGCACTTTACACTCAAATTCATTTGGAAAAACAAAGCAATAAGACTAGTCAAGAAAACTTTTGAAGCTGGGTGTGGTGGTGCACGCCTATAATCTCAGCACTCGGGAGGCTGCCTGTGCTACATTGTGAGTTCCAGGTCGGTCTCAACTAAATAGTGAGACCCTGTCTGAAAAAACAAACAAAAAAACAAAACAAAACAAAAAAAACCAACAAAAAAGAAAAGGTAAACTTTTGAATAGAATATGTGGGACAAACTATGGGATAGTAAAATATATTACGAAGTTATAAACAAACAGCATGGCATTGGGTCAGGGACAGACAGGGCAGTGAAAACAATATGACTCTGTGACCGAGCTGCCATATGAGAGAAGCACATAGCCATTTGGGAAAAAAGAACAGTTGGATCCATGTCTTATTTCTTATGCCAATATAAATACCAGATCGATCAATGATAAAATATAAAATAAAACTGTTAAAGTGTGATATGTTGTTTTTTTTTAGAAGTCTTGAATGGGGAAGACTTTTTCCAATGACAACATGAGAAGAAAAATCCACTGAAAAATGTGAGACTAGGAAATTGAGAAGTTGCTACGTAAAAAGTACCACAGACAAAATAAAAAGCAAAAAAGATGTTCGCCACAGGATTTCAAAGGCTGATTTCCTCAACAACGAAAAGATACTGTGAATCAGCAATAAAGAGGTATTTTCTTTAAAAAAATGGCAAAATGCGCAAAGGATCTGAAAGGCAGTTCATGGGAAAGAAAAACTGACGGACGGTGACAAAATGTCTGAGCACCTGTTTTCCCGCAAGAATGACAAGTATTGCAGCGGCCAGAGAGCTGGAGATCTGCGCCTGTCAGGTCAGGTGGTGTCTACTGCCATGCGGCCAACACTGGAAGTCAGGTTCTCAAACCCCGCTGGTCAGGTTCTTGATCATCCATCCCTTCCAGCAAGCTGTGCAAAGAGGATGGGCATCAAATCCCAGCTCTTCTCAGATTTTGTCTATCGGGAATGTGGAGGGGCACCCTCGATGCTTCTCCACCCTGAGCTGCGGTGCGGCTGGTACAACCCGAAGGGGGGTGAACAGAAGGGCTGGGGACGCTGACAATGGGCGCTGACTTGGGAGAACCCGCTCCCCAGGGACTTCTTCTGCATACCCTGGCACATGGCTGGAATGACAGAAGGACAGCTCCTCAGCTGAGCTTCTTGTGTGTGGTGGCTCTGGAGAGCCGGGCCTTCTCCCGGGAGCAGCCTCCTAGAGTAGTCTGTGCTGAGAGGGAGCTGGGAGCTGTGTGGCTTTTCCTGACTCCGCTGTGAACAACACACAGCATCTCTTCATCGGGGCGTGAGCCTGTCTAGACTCAAAGGGCACAGGCACGGACCCACCTCTCAGGGGAAGGAGTGGCCAGTAATTTGTGGCCATGTTCAAAACCTCTGCAGGGCAAGGGGAGGTCACTGCAGGGTCCTTGGAAGGTAATTTCGCAATCTCTACCCAAACTTAATGGGCAACCAAAGGTGTCCCTGTGGACATTTCCTTGAGCCCTATTTTCTACCCACGCCTCCAAACCCCTGCTCTTCTCAAGCTTATCCCCTCTGGGTTCCGTTAGGGCCGTAGCCTTTCCTCCCCTTCCAGGTCTGGAATGCTCTTTGCAGAAGAGTTAAAGTCTCATCCAGGATGCCATTTAGAAGTCAAATGCAGGCCAATTGCTTTCTCCACAGCCTGGTTTCTGCTGGTTCCCTTAGAGCAGCTACCACGAGACTGGGCTGACTCTGGCATCAGAGGCAGCAGGGATCCGGCACGGGGCTGCTGAAATTCGACCCAGTTCAAAATCCTAAGATTTCTCCCTGATTATAAGGTGTGGCCAAAATATACAGAGAATGTTTAAGTTTTTTTTTAATCACTACAGTAAAAGACACACTGACATGAACGAATCCCCCTGCTCCACACTGCCCCTTGCTTTGAAGCCATTCATCTCATCTTTCTCTGGCCACTTTCCCAGGCAGTTCTGGAGGTCCTTTCACGTCTCTATAAGGTGCGGCAAAAGAGAGTGAATCCTGCTGTTGAGTGCCACCCACTGTAAGGCACCTACTGTGTGATTTCTAGCTCTTTGCCAAAATCAAAATCACCACAAAAGGTAAATGTCTTGTTCATTCAGGATATCAAGGCCACCGCAACAGTGAACTAAAGACACTTGCCAAAGACGACCTCTGGAACTGCCTCACAAAGTGGCACGAATGACAGCATACGTCTTTGAAGTGAGGGCGAGTATTCTGAGGGGGATTCGTGGCGTCTTTTACTGTAATACATTTTTGAAAACAAATTTAAACATTCACTGTAGTTTTCCACTGAACTTCATCTACAAGAAGATAGTCTTTCAGTTGCCATGATGTTGATCCTGTTCTTCTAACACACTTCTTTCTACCGCACTATGCTGTGTTAGATGTCTACTGCGGCAAAGCAAGCCACTGCAAAACAGTGGTTTACAGAGCCTGGTTTTATATTGGGGAGGGGTACCAGGAATCAAACTCAGGACCTTGCATTTGCTAGGCGGGCGAGGTGCTGTGCTGAGCTAAATCTCCATCCCAAATATAGTGGTTTAGACCAACATTTCTCATCTTTATTTTATGAAAAATAAAACAAAATTTTACAACAAATAAGAGAATAACAATAGTACAATATTATCCTAATCTTAAAAGTAGTCAGAGTATAAGACATAGACAAAAAAAAAATACTCTTGCAATGAAGCAATAGATAACAGCACAAAACTTTCTTTTCAATGTACTAAGAGAAACTGGTAGTATAAATTAGCATACATATTCATTGAGCCAGCTATCCCCCTTCTAGGTATCTTCCCATCAGAGTACAGGGTTACATGTACACCCATGGTTACAGCTGCACAATCTATAACAGCTAGATCTTGGAAAGAGCCTATATGACCATCGGCAGATGAGCACACACAGAAAATGTGGGGTTTTACATGACGGAGTACTACTCTGCAACACTTCTAATCTTGGCCTCCTTCCATAGGTTGAGACTCTAGGCATTGCTGAGCTGGGTCCCCTGGCTCTGGTCTCTCATGACGTTGCGATCATTTCAAGGCTTGGGCAGAAGGACCTCTTACTGGCTCACTCATGTGACCGAGGCAGGGTTCAGTGCCTCAGGGCTGTTGGACCAGGGGCTTTACTTTCTCACAAGCTGTGCCTCAACCTGGCAGCTGGATTCATCAAGGCAAGCCAGAGGGAGGGTAAGGGGGTATCCAGGAGTCACTTGTTTTGTAATCTAATCATGGTCTTGCCCTTACCTCACCTTTCCAGGGGCTCACACAGATGTGAGCAATAGGAGCACAGCAGAGCGGCCCATCACAGCTGCTCAGGGCTCTGGGCGAACAGAACATTGTTCACATCTGGAGAATAGTGTACCCCTAAACCCAGAGTCCTCTGGCCAAGAATCATGTGTCATTGGGAGTCACATGGGACAAAATCTTCACTTCTCTGTGACATATGAGCTCTTCCTGGGAAAGATTTGTGGGCCCACACCTCCCCTACACCTTTGTATATGACCAGAAAATAGCCAGGTGGGGTGGCACATGCTGATAGTCCCAACCTTTTTGGAGGATGAGGCAGGAGGACTGTAAATTTGAGCCCAGACTGAGCTACTCACCAACTTAGCGAGACTCTGTCTCAAAAAAAACAAAAATAAAAACGGCTGGGGACTTAGCTCAATGCGAAGGCCCTGGGTTCATTTCCCAGTACCACAAAAACAAAAACAAAACAAAGCAACAATCTAGAAAATATTAGGAAGTCTAAAAACTATTGGGAAAACTACCTCAAAGCAGTAGAACTGGGCTGTAAGGTTGGGTCCCCCTGGATTGTTATACTAAGTACCCTTCTTAAGGCTTGGTTTGTAGTTTTTTTTTCCATGCATACATATTTGTTCTACAATTTAAACAGGCTTAAGAAGAGGTGACCGGGCCGGGGATTTAGCTCAGTGGTTCCATTGCCTGCCTTGGAAGTGCAAGGACCCAAGTTTGATCCCCAGTACCAACCAACCAACCAAACAAACAAACAACAAAAGAGGTGACCACTGAATTTAGAAATATTTCATACCACATAGCCTAGAGTAACAAGCAGGCCTCAGGCATAGTGATGGGACAAAATTATGATCAACCAGTAAGATTATAAATACAGTCACCCAGGTAATATAGATTAAATGGGGGTACAAATGGAAATACAAGTCACGTAGCAAGCATACATAGAAACAAGGAGGAAATGGGCTAGGAAGATTGATGTCTATTTAGAATATCAATCACTACTATTGATCTCTAGGGGAAGTAAGTGTAGTACTTCTCTTTTTTCTTTTAATCATGCTTACCTTCAGTGAACATATCTTGTCTTTCCTATTGACTCCTCGAATTTCCAAGATAAGGTGCCAGAGCTGGCCTTGAACTTTCGATCCTCTTGTCTCATCCTCTGGAGTAGGTGGGATCACAGGCACACACAGTTTTTCCAGACTGGGGAAAGAAATGTAAGAACACTTTCTGTCATGTCAGGTAACACCCAACCAAAGTATGTTAGTGAGATCCGGAAAGAGACCATGGAGGTTCTCTAGTTCCACCCCACCTTTTCCCAGCCCTTCTTCTCTTCCACATTGCCTAGCTCCCTATAGGCTCCTCTCCTTAACATCTGAGCGCTCTGATTTTTGTTTGTTTTTTTTTCCAGTACCGGGGATCGAACCTGGGACTTTGTGCTTGCAAGGCAGGAAATGGCACCACTGAGCTAAATCCCTGGCCTTTTCTGTTTCTTTGAAGAGAACCACCTTCAAAATTGTTGGTGATGTTGCCATTGCAAAACAGGAGATGTTACGTCTGTGAGCCAATGTTGAGAGCAAACCAAACCAACCATATTTCGGACCTACAGAGAAGGTAAAAGGAACACTACAACGTCTTTATTGTGTAGAGCCAGAATCACCCCGTAAAGGCTCCTGTGTACAGAGGCGGGGCTTTTGGATGGTGGTGGGCTCATGGAGTGCTCTACCCATTAGTTTCATCCAGTGAATCCACAGGGCGGAGTTTGCAGCTGGGAGGTGCGGCAGCGTACTGAGGGTGACCCGGAAGTGAGGCAGCTGTACTAAGGGTGACCCGGAAGGGCGTGTCTCCCTCTACTGTACGCTCCGCTTCCTCTTCACCAAGATGTGAGATGCTGTCTATGCAAGGCCCTTCCACCATCCTGTGTTGCCTTGAAGCTGGCTACGCATGGATTGAAATCTCTCAAAACTGCAAGTCAAAAACCTCGTGGGTGTCAGATATTTTGGCCTAGTGATGAGAAAGTGACTACGACAAACACACACAAAGTGTTGGTCTTCCAGTGAGGGTGACTGGGAAAGCATCACTATTCTCCTTTCTAACATGTGATCTCTCCACCTTTCTCCTGACTACTGTCTCCCCACCCCCCAGTCAAAAACATTATCACCTGAGTGCCCGCCAGATGGCCTCAGCCTTATTGAGTTAGAATCTGCATTGTGACATGATTCCCAGGAGATTCTTACATAAATCATCACCTATAAGGATTATTCTCAAACCTGGGCACACTGGACTCACCTGCAGAACTTTCAGAATACTGTGCCTAGGCCCCAGCCCCAGGAATCTTTATCTCTTAGGCCAGGCTGCAGCCTGGACTTTAGTCTTTTTGTTGCTGTTTTTAATCTTAGGTGATTCTAGGAATTTGAGACCTGGTACACTAGTACAGTGGTTTTCCACGTATCGTCCCAGGATTGGGGCAATACACTCTCTGGGACCAAGACAGAAACCCAGGCCCTACTCTAGACCTACTGAATCAGACACGCTAGGGGCTCTGTTTTATTATTTATTTATTTTTCACTTTTTCTTTTTTTTTTCATACTGGGTTTTGAACCCAGGGCCTTCTCACTGAGCTACACCCCCAATCTTTTTTTGAACTTTGGGACAGGGTCTTGATAAATTGCCCAGGATGGGCTTGAATTTGCTGTTTTCCTGCCTCAGTCTCCCAGAGTGCCAGGATTAGAGGCCTGTGTCATCGGCCCAGTCGGGAGATCCCCCTTGATTAGGCCTTGGGGTGATTCTGATGCAGCTGTGGGTGGAGAACCTAAGGCACAGGCAGGTCTGGAAGGGACCTTCAAGAATTCACATTTCCATAGTTACCAGGTAGGTGCTGCTGTGAGAAACACACTTTTGGGAATTACTTGGCTAAAACATGTGATTCACGAGTGCCTCAAGTCACAGCTGACTGGTGACTGAGCCAAACTTCATATATACCATTTGTTTTCCACGAAAACTGCCTACCCCTGTTTCCCCTAAGGCTGAGATCTGTATGACCCCACCTTTTTTCCAAATGACCCCTCTGGAGCCCACTCCTAGGTCTGATCCACAAAATTGCCCCTCCTTTCGGCCACCCTTCGGGTTGCTGAGTTCAGTTACAGCTTCTCCCTGGGAATTCGCCCTCCTGGCTGGAGGTCAGCAAACACGTGCAGGGCGCAAAATGACCAGGTTTCCGCGCCAGCGGCCTCCAAAGGCAGGGACACAGTGTCCTCCCTACGGAGCAGAATAGCCTTAGCCCTCATCTGTGACGCCCAAAATCTTCCCCACTTCTCACAAAAAGGAGGAGGAGAAGCAAAAGGCAAGGGATGGCGAAGACAAAGCGGCATCTGGTGGGTGAGGATAGTGCCTGGTCCCCCCCAGTCTCTGTCTCTTGGATCCCGAGTCTCGATCCCAGTTCGATAAAGTTCCCAATCGCCAAAGGTGATCGGGTGTCTGCAGGTGACTCCTAACCTCCTCCGCGCCATTGGCCAAGGGGCACTGCTTCTGTACGGGGAGTGGCAGGGCTGGCCACTGTGGTGGGCTACTCTCTGGTAGTGGACACTGGGCCAGGGTGACCGCGGAGGTGGCAACCGCCTCCCGTCCCAAGGTGGTGCCGGAAGCCCGCGCCCATGACCCGCGGTGGGGCGACGTCTGAGCCGCCTGCTG
>NW_022900918.1:31825077-31832096 GCF_012274545.1 Fukomys damarensis
GCCCACGCGAGCCTCCCGGTGGGTGACAAAGAGGAACACACCCTCTGCCGAAGTTAGATTTTTTTGTCTTTTGCTTGCCTTTAAGGGAGCAAAGTTTTTTTTCTTATTTTTTTTAAAAGCAAAGGGCAGATTGTGTATGTGTGTGTGTGTTTTCAAAACAACTTCTGGTTGTGATTTTACGATTTAAGTTCCGGAAACTTTATCTGTGTGATCCGTCCGTGTCTGTGTGTGTGTGTGTGTGTGTGTGTGCGCGCGTGTGTGTGTTTGTGTGTGTGTGTGTGTGTGTTTTGCATTTAAGGGGCGAAATAGAGGAGTTCGTGCAGTGAGTCTGGATCCGTGCATGGCGGCTGGAGGCCAGCAACGTTGGAGATTGTTCGGGTTCCCCAGAAAGGAGGGCCGTGAGGCTCACAAAGGGACGAGGACCCAGCCATCCGAGCCGCGCCGAGCTGGGGAGCAATCGCTCCCATCTGGAACGGGTTAGCCACCGGCCTCACCCTGCCTCCTCTCCCTCTCCGGCCGCCTCGGGCTCTCCATTTTATTGCTGTTGCAGCTGCCTCCTGTTAGTTTCCCAGGTTTCGGTCGCTCAGCCCGCTAAGCCCGGCTCCTACCTGCGTGCCCCGGGCCTCCTTCCCCTCCCCGCCCTCCCCTCCGTCCGGCGAGGGAGCAGTTTCTGAGCCACCGGCCCAGCTCAGGGTGTGTAACGTGCTTTGCACGTGGTGACTTGCCACGCCCGTTTCCGAACAGCCCCCCCGCGTCGTCTTGCTTTTCTCTTTCCCTCAGAACGGAAGAAGGAAAAGAGAAAAGCCTTTTTGGTGTTGAAAGCATGAGGGGGATTTACCGTGAAAACTGTGTTGGTTTTGCAGCTAAGGCAGGGCCCTTGTGAAGTCCGCATGTGTGTTTGGCTTTCTTCCTCGCGTTCTTGCTGGTGGCTCACCCTCAGCCCTTCCCACCGGTGGCTTTGCCGGGCATGACAGATCCTGACAGTACATTTCTTCTGTGGGTCCAGCGTCCACGCGGCTCACTTTATATTCCTGCAGCGTCGTTCTGCAGCGAGGCACCGATATTGGAGTCACTCCAAGCACAACGAAACATTTGTATTTTTCGAATGCCTGGCTAATAGATCTTCATCTGGGTACAATTAATAAATATATCGGTCAGTCGCTGGTTTGCTGGAGTCGGTGGTGGAGAGAGAGAGCAGATGCCCCGTAGCTACGCACGCCCCCCAGGTGACTTGTTTCTGTGGATGGACACTGGAAATCACTTGGTGATGAGGGCTGGGTGGGGCGCAGGTTCTGCAGGGATTTGGGGTGGGCTGTTCCATTTAAAAGGAGCTCTGTCCTTGTGAGAACCCGAAGTTAGGTCTCTGATGCTCCTTTTCACATTGATAGTCTTGCCCTGAATCTTTACAGGATATTAAAATACCGATGCTGTTCTGTGGCCACGCTTCTCCAAAGAAAAATTTAAGATCTATCCTATCCAAGTTTCTTGCTGGGTTATTGCAATTCTTTTAGGATTATCCTGAGACTGCAAAGAACCTGGATGAATGTTTTGCTTTTATTTTTAAGTAAAGAAACTGTACAAGGAATTTTTTTGTTTTTTGAGAGCCTTGCTCTGTAGTTCAGGCTGACCTTTACCTCACTGTGTAGTCCAGCGATCCTCCTGCCTCTGCCTCCCAAGTGCTGAAATTACAGGCAAGCACCACTATCCCAGATTGTCTAAGGGGGAATTTTTTTTCCCCTGGTGCTGGGGATCAAACTCAGGACCTTGCACTTGCAAGTCAGGCACGGTGCCACTGAACTAAATTCCCGGCCTGAAAAAAACATTTTTTTAAAGAGAAGAATAAATATAGGGTCAGATGTGGTGGTGCTCGCCTGTAATCCCAGCACACAGGAGGCCGAGGCAGGAGGAACGCCTTGAGTTGGAGGCCAGCTGGGGCTCCATAGTGAGTTGAAGACTAGTCTGGATTACATAGTGAGATCCTATCTCAAAATACCAAAATAAAAAAAGACAATATAGTTTTGAAAGAGTTACTTTTAAAACATGGCATTTGTTTTCTAATAGTCAGCGAGCATGTCAGGGTTTAATTGGCTTGGAAATGAATGGGGCAGGAGACTTGTGGGTAAACATCAAAGTTAACTTTTTCCACCCTGGAGGAGGGCAGAGAACACTCGACAAAAAGACAGGAGCTTCATTTTTCACGTTGAATCTACTTAGGAAAATTAGCCCTGTGATATTCCCAGAGGATAAGGGACATTTGATGCATTTGTGGATACTTAGTGTTTTGATGAGCATTTTAAACAAACCTTTTATAACTGGCCTTGCTGATTGCTGAGGATGAATGGCTTCATATTTTTGAGAAAGGAACTTGCTCTCTAATGGGCAGATGGACAGGAGGAGGCCGGGATAACTCTGTAAGTCGGTTACTATTCACCCAGGGTAGGAGGGAACGGAGGGAGGGTTCAGGTCCTCCTGGCTCTGTCTCTCTTACTGTTTGGGCTTTTGGTGGATCAGAAGGAGAGCTCTCCAGGGGGCTTGCGGGATAGGTGGTTCTTCAGGCTCTTCTTGCTTTCAGAACTGATGCGGTGACAGAACGTGATGTGATCATAGGTCTCTTTCCGGCCTCGATGACCTAGGTTTGGCTGTGACCTCCTGAGCCATCTTCATGTGGCCGGGTAGCCAAGAGCTGAATGCTGTCCCTTCAGAGGACTTGGAATACTGATTCTCCAGGCCCATTGTGTGAAATGCAGGAAACCTGTGGAAATGTTTATTTCATTATGCAGAAACTGACCGAGACACCGGTTTCGTGTTTATGTCAGTTTGAGTTTGTACCTGGAGGAAAAGTGAGTCTTCAGTAGCATTACTAAAACGTGGTGTCCTAGGCACTGATATCTAGGAAGGAAACCGGAGGGCTGTCAATGCAGTGCACAGAAAAGCGAGCACATGCTGGTCATAGACTTGTAACACAGCATTGCAGGTTTCTTGTTTTACTCAGGGATGGAAAGCACAAAAACTGCTGCAGTTAATGTGGGACTTCATTATTTTTTGTTTGTTTTGTTTTGTTTTTTTGAGACACGGTCTCACTATGTAGTTGAGGCTGACCTGGAACTCACTATGTAGTCCAGGCTGGTCTCAAACTCACAGCGATCCTCCTGCCTCAGCCTCCAAAGTGCTGGGATTACAGGTGTGTGCCACCACACCTGGCTACTTCATTATTAACATTGAATTAATTTCATGTGTAAAAGCATCAGCAGGGCATGGTGGTGCCTCCCTGTAATACCAGGCCTCTGGGAGGCTGAGGTAGGAGGATTGCAGATTCCAGCTCAGCCTAAGCATTTTCTCAAAATAAAAAATAATAGAAAGGCCATGGGTGTAGCTCAGAGCAAAGACCTGCCCCCAGCCACAGGCCAAACTATATTGCCTCTTGGTCTCTGTCACTGTGATATTCCTTACCAAAGTTTCCACAGGGTCACTCTGCCTGAAGACTTTTGGCAAAAGTGCTTTCTCTAAAGGTATCTTATCAGTTTTGAACGACCTATAAATCCATCCTTATGATGACTTTCACTTTTTGTTCTCATTCTGTTCATTCCAGATTAGTGTAGTGCTTGGCACATTTCAAACCCTTGGTAAATACTTATTGAGTGAATAAACACACCTGGTTTTGAATGGCCTTTCAAATTAGTCGTTAGGCTTGCCGGTTCTGGAAGTTTGAAGTCTGATATCGCAGCCATTTTATTCTACTTTAGCATTAGATTTTTTTTTTTGGTACCAGCGATCGAACTTGTGTCCTTGAGCTTGCGTGGCAGCCAGCGAAACCACTGAGCTAAATCCCTGGCCCTTAGCATTAGATTCTTAAACGCAGGCTTTTGTTTTTCAAAGGAAGAAAGTCAATAAAAGCACAAAGAAGCAGGTAGAACTTCCCTGAAATCCTACACCTACCCCTGACTCCTCCTGCTAATATTTTGGTGTCTGTTCTTCTGCGCCCCGCGTTCCTTAGCCGCCGCCTTGCTGTTTGATATAATTCTTGTCCACACAGATCCACTGAGGTTACCATTCTCCTGCACCAAAGCTTGCTTCTGGGATCATTTTCTTCTTCAGTGAGCATCTGCTCAGGGTAACCTCAGTTTTTGTTGCCTGAAACGTCTTTGTTCCCGAGTGCTCACTGATAGGTTTGCAGTTTTAGGTGGTGGTTCTGAGTCACTCCGCTGTCTGCTGGTGCCGCTGCTGGCGCCGGCTAGGCTAAGTGTCACCTGCAGCCGGGTTATCTTTAAGGCTGCGGTTTCTCTCTAATGTGCGCAGGTATCATTTCTTTTCTCCTGCATTTTCCCTCTCTCCTCTCCTCCCGTCTGCCCTCCTCTCTTCTCCTCTGCCCCTTACCCTTTTTTCCTCCTAGCTTGTTCATTTGTGTTCCTCCTTCGCGGCAGTGTTTCAGGGTCTGGAGAGGCTGTGATTTGCTGGGCCATTGGATTGTTTGGGTTTTGTCTGCCGTGGCTAAAGCTACTATGAATGTTTGTGAACAGTTTGGTGTGGAGGTGTCGCTTCATTTTCCTTGCTGCACACTCACTGTGTGCATATTTTACTGCTATTTCCTCAGCGTTTGTACATTTTGCTTTTCCCACCAGCAATCTGAGACTTGCAGTAAGTGGGATCCTCACCAGCACTTGAAATGATCAGTCTTTTTCATTTAAGCCATTTGGGAGGGTGTGTAGCTATAGCACATGTGGCTTATTTTCTTCTTTCCTGATGACTAATGATAGATACCTTAGCATGTGCTTTCTGACCAATTGTATATCGTCTTTGTCAACATTTGTTACAGCTTTTGTCTGTTTATTTGTGTTTGTTTGTGAGACAGGGTCTCGCTCTGTAATACAGGATGGCCTTGAACTCAGAGAGATCCTCCTGAGGCCTCAGCCTCCCAAGTGCTGGGATTACAGGCTTGTGCCACCATGGCTGGCACTTCTTTTGTCTTTGTTTTCTGTTTGCCTTATATAACTTTATCGAGTATACCTGCACATCCAAGTGGCATCTTATCTTGCAGTTGCAGAACCTCTTTATATATTATGATAAAGATAATGATTTGGAAGTCTTTTGTTGGATCTCTGTCATATGAATATTTTCACCTATTTTTTTTTAACCTCTTCACTTTTTAATTGGTATCTTTTGGAGAGCAAAAACATCTTGCATGGTGTAGCTATTGAATTTATTAATGGCCGGGGTGTTTGTTTAACTTTGGCAAGATAACCTATTTCTTGTGTAAAAGGAAGGCAAGGACTAATATTGCTGTTTGTTTTTTGGCAAACAGAAGGCTCATGGGAAAGAAATGTTTTTGAAATCAATAAAAAAAACAAAAATCAAACCCCTGGATAAAAGCAATATGTAAAGTTTCTGAAAAGAGGTTACTGTGACAATGGAGGGGAACTTAAGTGCCTTTGTTTTGGCAGTGGTTATGTCTTCTTATCTGTGTGTTCTCCTTAGTTTCTATATCAGATAGCAAGTATTGTGAGGTCAGGAAATGTGTTTTGCTCATTTTTGGCTCTCCTGCCCAGAGAAGGTAAACAACAAACACTGGCTAATTGGAGTCTGCAGAATGAGCTTTCTCTGCACATTTTAGAGTATGGAAAACAGGATGGTGACAGACTTGCCCTTAAACCTCTTCTTTGTGATGTTGGCCAAGTTGTCCAGTCCTCTTTCCCTAAAACGTCAAGGAGGGAGTATGTATGAGTGGATTCAGCCAGATGAAGTGGTGCACGCCTATAATCCCCACTATTTGGGAGGCTGAGGCAGGAGGATCACAAGTTCCAGGCCAGCCCAATCAACTTTATGAGACCCTGTCTGAAAAAAAAAAAAAAAGATTTTTGTTTTTGATACGAGGGATCGAACTCAGGCCCTTGCACTTTGGAGGCAGGCAGCAGAACCACTGAGCCAAATTTCTTTTTTGGTATGTATGCTGCTGAAGTGAGAATTGTTTTATACTACTGGGTGTGTATCTTAGTAGTAGAGCACTTGCCTAGCCTGTGTGAGGCTCTGTGTTATATCCCCAGGACTGGGAGAGAGAAAAAAAAAAACTACATTTATTTGCAAGTGGCAGAATTTCTTACTAGCCATTAAACCATCAAATATTTGGTTGCCTCAAATAATTAGGGGAGGGGGCTCCCACTTCATGTCTCAGCTGGCAGTGTCATTAAGAACTCAGGGGCTTTCTATCCCCTTCCTTGTCATCCCAGGAAGCTGCCTTTTGACTTGGCTTGTGGCGTGGTGTTTAATTAGACTGCTGTGGTCTAATTAGCTGTCATGGCCAATGGCTGCTCCAGACCCTCACAGGTTTTATCAGATCTGTAGGGATCAGCCTTCTGTAAGCTCCTTTGTCACTGAGCAAAATCGTTCCCAGAAGTTTCCAGCATCTGGGAGATGTTCAGAGGATATCCTGGGAAATATTTCTGAGCTCTTACAGAGACCTAAAGACTAAGATGGAGTGCCTGGGACCACAGCAGTCACATGGTGACAAAACCGCAAGATGGAACCAGAGATCGTAAGCGATCACTGAATCATTCGTGCGCATTGTTAATTAGTGCTTCCTGCACCTGTCACTTGGGGTGCTAAGTAATACTAATCTGCATTTGGACATTAAATGTATTTGTTTTCTAATTGTGTTGGTTGGAATTTTGTTATTTTCATCAAAAGCATCATTAGATGGAAGGGTTTGTTTTTCTCCTGCCAGCTCACATTACCTTTGAGAAAGCTGACTTCTCTCTGTCTTGTGTGGACAGTGGTTGTTGTCGGTGTGCCAGGTCACTCCGAGAGGTGAACTGTGTTTGAGGACTTCAGATATGGGCAGTGTGTCCCACACATGCACCCGAATCTCCATTAATCAGACCACTTTTTTTGTGTGTGTGTGGTATCGGGGATCGAACTCGGGTCCTTTTGCTTGCAGGGCAGGCACAGAACCACTGAGCCAAATCCCCAGCCCCAGACCTCCTTTTAAGGTGGTTCTGCAGGGCTTCTTCTTTTTTTTTTTTTTTTGG
>NW_022900918.1:31832272-31850472 GCF_012274545.1 Fukomys damarensis
TGGCAGTATCAGGGATCAAACTTAGGACCTTGTGCTTTCGAGGCAGGTGCAGTGCCACTGAGCTAAATCCCTGGCCCTGCAGGGCCTCTTGGAATCGGACATTGGCAGTTTGGATTCCAGAACACACCCGCGAATATCACTTCATTTCTTTTAGAAAAAACATGGTGGCAGTGCTGCCATTTCTGTCAGCCACGACTGACGGTTATGTGCACATTTAGTATTGCCTGGTAGATTTGTGAGGGTGCTGTTCATCGGGGTTTAATGTCTCTCTTTCTAATCCCCCTTGGATTCTCACACCCTGGAGAGGGCCAAGGTGAGCCCAAGTGGAGTGAGCCGCTCGGAAGTGGTAGAAATTGGGGAAACCCGAGGTTTGCTAAGTGCGGCAACTGGGCCTCTGAATTCACGAAAACAGAAGGGATTTTAATTGCCTTAATGTCAGTCCAAGCAAATGAATCAAACCTAAGACATCCAGGTGAAAAACATTGGAGGACACAGAACAACAGCATTCACATCTTTTTATTGAATTGGTGTCACCTGAAAGGAAATCTGAGTCCTTTCACTTTGTTTCCACCCTGGCCAACCATGGAGGCTCATTTACATTGTCACTGCTGTTTTATTTTTAGTTATCTTTAGTTCCGTCTGCGTAGGACCTCATCAAGTCCACAGTTGTTTAATGAAAGAGCACTTTCTATGGGGAGGTTGCGGCTGGTGTCCCGAAACCAGGGCTCAGCCCCTGCCCTTCTAGCAGAGCCCTGGGACAGACGGGATAAATAGATAGTGTTTATAATACAAGAAGTGCTTGCAAAACCTGCTGGCGATGTTAGGGTGCTCGGGACAGCAGATGTGCTAGCATTAACAAGTGGCATTTGAGCTGAGCCTAGAATAAAGAAGCATAGTCTTATTTGTTTACATGTTTATTTTCGTGCTTACTCTGTAGCACTTGCATTGTAACGAGCTCTTAAAAATGCGAGTCTAAAACACGAAGGAAAAAAGACCTTTGTGCTCCTGCCATTCAAAGATGATAAAAATTGAAATCTGGTTTATATTCATTGAACTCTTAGTGTATTGGTTATATATCTCCCAAGATTTTCTTCCCCATGCATAAAAGCATACTTTTAAAATAACAGTTGCACCGGGCATGGTGGCACACACCTGTAATCCCAGCACTCGGGAGGCTGAGGCAGGAGGATCGCTGTGAGTTCGAGACCAGCCTGGGCTACATAGTAAGTTCCAGGTCAGTCTCAACTACATAGTGAGACCCTGTCTCAAAACAAAACAAACAAACAAAAAAAAAACCAAAAAACAAAAAAAACACTTGGTAGACGGTGATCCATGTACATCCAGAATCCACTTTTTCCGTAGTGTTGTCTGAGTTTTTCCACATTGAGTTTTCTGACATTAAGGTGCTCTGCAGCTGTGTGACATTTCACTGTACGATTCCACAAAAGGTGTCCAACCTTGTCCTTGCCTGGCCGTGCGTTCTGCCCACAGTGGCCACGAATATGGAGCCAGCAGCTCTGGGTCTTTTTTTTTTTTTTTTTTTGTCACAAGGGACAGAAGGACAGTGGGAGCCTTGTGAAGTAGCAGAAAGGGAATTCTTAGCTCTGAGCACCAAGCCCAGGTACCAGTGTGGATCAGCTCGGGAACAGAGACTGGATTGGAAGATTCAGCCCCTGTGGTGGCTTCTCTCTGCATCTGCTCTCTGTGCTGGCATTGGTTTCATTAGTCTTGGTGCCTTCTGAGCCAGGCAGTTCGGTGAAGGCCATTTTGGGGTGGGGCAGGCTCTCCCTGTACCTCACAGGGACAGAGCATCCCTGGAGCTGTGGTCCTCCTGTCATCCTGGCTGTGAATAACAGTTTTCGTGCTTTCAGTTCCCTGGGAAGGAAAGTTGTGCCTTCTGATGTGCCGAGATCACCTAGGTGTAGTTTGCCCTTCCTGCCGGGGAAGGACTCCCCGCTAGTGTTGGTGAACCTCTGGGTGGCCTGGGATGGGGCGGTGTCCTCACTGTCCCCTGCCCTCTTTGCCCTGTTTGTCAGAAGCCCGGAGTAACTGAAGTTGCTTCCCCTGGGCGCACTTGGCTGTGTGAAAGTGTCAGTGTGTAGATGGCGGGTGAAGAGACAGCCACGCCTTGCCTATTTGTCAAAGCTCCAATTAAAGGATTTCTCCCTAGCTTCTGGGGATGCAGCTTGGAGAACTGCAGACAGGGAAGCGGTGTGCAGAGCTGTGGGTATTTTGCAGAGTTAATCCTTTATTTCTCAATTATTCCTTTTTCACCAGAATTAGTGCTTGGAGGTCAGCAATCCTGTCCCAGACTTCCGTTGTATCTTACGGCTATTTTAAAAAGAGCCCTTCTTTGCTTGATTTATAAAAGTGAGAAATCACAGGCTCATAGGTAGCTGGGAAATCCCAACTCTTCTAATTTCTCCGTCAGTCTTCACAAAGTGGAAAGTGTGAAACTGTTCTTGTTTGAAACAGTCTCACTAAGTAGCTCATGCTGGCCTTGAATTCACTATGTAGCTAAGCGAGGTGACCCTCCCGCCTCAGCCTCCCCAGTGTTGGGATTACAGGCATGTGCCACCACATCTTGCAACTGTTTTTATTTCAAACAAAGATCTGTTGAGTATCTTCTACAAGATGAGTACTATTTTTACATTTGCTTTAATGAATAAAACCAACGAAAAATTCATGTTCATGTGGGAGGCCACTTACATACTTTTTTCTTTGAATTAAGACATTTTTCTTATACTGAAAGGTAGCACCTGCATGTCATGTCAGGACACCCTCTTCAGAGAAGTGTCCAGGGGTGGCAGGGTAGGGACATTTTTTTTCCAGAGACCACCAAATGGTCCTAAGTATGCTAGGGATAGGGTTAGAGACAGAAAACCTCTTGTGACTTCAAGAATGAAGCCTACTGCTTACTCTCCCAGTGCATATTTATTGAGAACCTCTGCAGTTATGTTTTATTTATTTATTTAGGGAGGCGGGGCGCTGGGAATCAAACCCAGGCCCTCATGCGTGTCAGGCACTTGCTTTCCAACCAAGCTACTTCCACAGCTCCTATATCTGTGCTCTCTAAAAGATCTTTTGTTCCTGAGGAAAGGTGGTTACAGGGAGCAGCTAGAGATTTGTGCTCCACTTTGGGGGAAGATAACCAGGGTTAAGTGTCTGAAAGAAGGTGGAATCCTGAGACACAAATCAGGAGTCCGAAATAACTTGAGATCAGCACTTTTTTTTTTTAAGATTTCGTAGGCGCTAAAGGTGATTTAACAAGTGGATATATGTCTCCTTGAGGGAAAAATGAGTCGTAATTACTTCTAAAAGAGAGTACGTATTTTTACTTGTAAAGTTAAAGAGTAAAACTGACTTCTTTTTTCTGTCTTGGGTGTACAGTTCTGTAGGTTTAATAGATGCTCACTGACCGGCTGCGTGGTCAGGATGTGAAAACGTTTATGACCCCTGGCAAAGACTTCTTTTGTTGTCACCCTAACTCCTGTTACCCACTGACCTTTCCTGTGGCGCTCAGCATAGTTTTTGTTTTTTCCAGAATGTCACATGCATTGATCCCCAGCCTCAGTAACCTTTTGAAACTGGCTTCTTGTATCGAGCAGGAAAGTCTTTGGGGTTCTTCCAAGTTGTGTGTGTACAGAGTTGCTTCTGTCATCGAGACATCGCCCCTTGAAGGGGTGGGACCCAGGACATGGCATGTTCCCAGCCTGGTCATTTCCGGTTTGGGGCCATCAGGAACAGAGTGGCTGTCCCTGTAGAGCTGCTGTGAACTTTCTCACACCCGTGCAAATGTGGACCTGGTTTTGACTTCTCATGGGTCAGAAGTAGAATTTGCCAGCACTTTGATATTTGTCAGTGATTTTTTTAAAAAACCCATTGTAATAGATATCTAGTGGTACCTTATGATTATAGTTCTTATTTATTTATTTAGTACTGGGGATCGAACTCAGGACCTTGCACTTGCGAGGCAGCGTGGTGCCAGCGAGCTCAATCCCAGCCCTGTATTTCTTTTTTAAAACAAAAACAAAGAATGCAGAGGGAAACATTAAAAGGGACTTCACCAAAGACAATGGATAGGTTCCCGGGCTGTCTAGCGGAGGCATAAGGAGATCTTGGAGCTGCTGTGTTCCACAGGCCGGGTCGGAAAGGGGATCTTTGCGTGTGCAGAAGCCCAGGCCACATTGTGCGGCTCCAGTGTTAACAGGGAATGGGGTGAAGTTAGGCCCGGGCTCGCTTATCTCAGAGGTGGTAGGGAATAGATGTCATTTCGGTAGCTCTTCTGTTAATCTTCAAATTACAGAAGCAGTGGGGATGTGGAGGAAAGCACCTACATAATCATTAGAGTATATGTGCCCAACAAAGGCAGGTGGCTCAAAACAGCAGTAAATACAGTCTTTTGCAATTTCTGGGAGTCTGGACTTTGGGAGTGGCTTAAAGCTTTGCAGTTCTGGCTCAGATATTTGCACCATTGGTGAGATTGGCTTCCCAGGAACACATAACCCCCTGGGCAGTAAGCTTGAGTGTCCTCACAGCATGGTGCCTGGCTCCTCCCGGAATGAGTGACTGAATCCTAAAGAAAGCAGGTGAAGACTTCCATGACTTTTATGAGTAGTCTGGGAAGTCATACACTGTCATTTCTATAATGTTTTTGGTTACAGGGGCCAATTGTGACTCAGTGACTTCCTAAAGGTGTGGCTACCAGGACTGGAAACTCCTTGGGTGCCATCTTGGAAGCTGGTGTCTGTCTGTCTGTATTTGGCTGTATCTCTACCCCCCACTTTTATTTTGAGATAGATTCTCATTAAGTACCTGCCCAGATTGGACTTAATTTGCAATCCCCCTGCATCAGCCTCCCTAATGGCAAGCATGTGCTACCACACCGGGCTCCTCCCATATGTTTTAAAAATTGAGACAATACCTACCTAGTAGTACCTACTGGGATATAAATCATGAATTTTAAATAACTTGCTTATAAAAGTCCTTGTGATCAGCATTTTGAAGATTTGGATTTTTTTTGAAAATTGAAAATAATCTATAACAAAGAACTCTGACAATTTATAAAAAAAGCTTATAATTTGGTAGCTGTTATTTTTGTTATTGATGATGCGTAGACTCTTAACTGTGCAGAACGTGTCAGCAGAGATAAACACATTAAGGAATAACATGCTTTTAGTAAGAGAGGTTGATTCAGCCTCCTTACACTTTTAGAATTTATATATGATTTTAGTTTTTTCTGTCTGGAATGGGGGGAATCCAATCATTGTGAATTAGCAAAGACCACAGTCCTCAGCTACCCTCGTTCTCAGATCTTTATTTTTATCAGTCTCACCAGCTCAGACCTGGGGTCGCAGTGCATAGCCTGCTGGGCTGTGCTGGAAGGACTTGAGACTGCACGAGTGGACAGGGAGATCGCCGCACTGCACCCCCCGCCACTGTATACAGATGGCAGGAAATGCTTGCTCCTAAAAGGCGTTTAAAGAGCCCGAGTCAGCAGCCTCGGACTCCATCAGCACCATCAGGAGAGCTGTCAGGTTGGGAGAGACTGTCGTGTGCGTTAATGTGACTGTGTTGCTGTAACCGGTCATGAGGGAGTTGGAAGAAACCTGGCCTCTTTGACCCCTGCCCTACCTCCTGTGCCAACCCCTCCCCGGCCCACTTCCACCCCAGGCTGTTAAGCTTCCTGTCTTCACGCCTGCCAGCACCTTGGCTTTCCGGTGTCCTCCTGGCCCTGACCCCCACCGAGGCTCAGGTCTGCTCTGGGAATCTAACCCAGACCATGTTTTTGCTGACTTCCCCGTGGGTTCTGTTTACCTGAGTGTTTCTAAATCCCTGGCTGAGTTCTAACTGCTTTTACATCTACAAAGGCAGGGAGCACAGTTCAGCTCATCTGTATCCCCATTTTACAGAACAGGGACCGGAAGCAAAGGTCACAAAGCTTATAACTGACAAAGTTGGGGTAGAAGTTCAGTGAGAGCAACTTCTACTCAGTGTGTTACACCTCTGCACTCCCTGTGCCTAGAAAAGTGCCTGGAATATGTAGGTGTTCAGTAAATATAAGAGGCAGTTGCAATATACAGTGAATGGTTTAAAAATTTTACAGTAAAAGACACATTGCCATTAATCGTCCCCGTACCCTCCCCCTTGCTTTAACATACAGTTTTTTCTTTTGACAGAAGGTCTCACTATGTAGTCTGAACTCACTGTGTAGCCCGGGCTGGCCTCGAATTCATGCGATCCTCTTGCCTCAGCCTCCCTAGTGCTGAGAGTACAGGCCTGTACCACCACGCCCAGCATGAACACACTCGTCCCATTGTCCTTGCCACTTTCTGAAGCAGTTTTGGAAGTCCTTTTCCATGTCTTTATGAGCTGTGATTAAAAAAATCTGGTGAATATGGCTGCCAAATGCCATCCAATAGAAAGACAGGCCCACCGTTCCCACTGACTTTGGTTCCTGTGACTTCTGGCTGGGGATTTAGCTCAGTGGTTCCGCTGCCTGCATCGAAAGTGCAAGGTCCTGAGTTCAATCCCCAGTACCCCCCACAAAAGAATGACCATGAAAGGCAAATGTTCTGAATCAACTCAGGGCCCTGAGGCAGCCATGAGAGCGCAACTAAAGACGCCTGTAAAGGAGGCCTTCCGGAGCTGCTTCAGAAAGTGGCACCAACAGTGGGATGAGTGTGTTGGAAGCAAGGAGTATTCTGAGGGAGCTCATTTGCTTAAAATTTTATGCAAGGTATTTACCTGTATGCATGGAAGAAAATGTCATTTATGGGTTCTTTCAGTTAGGGCCTATACCAGTGGTTTTTATTTCCCCTCCGAACTTTTCTCTATTTTCTAAAGTTCCCCTAATGAACTTTTATTGCTTACATAATTAAAAAACCATGTTACTTACAATGTAAAGAGGAAACCATTTTTCAGAGATTCATGAAAAAGAAAATTTTAAAAAAGTTCTTCCTCTCCTGCGGGCTACACTAGGCTCGCACACGTGTAAACAGTCATGTGTGACATACTCTGCTAGGGAGCATGGTGTGGCAGATGTGTCCCTGCTGTGCTATCAAAGCCACTGGCGCGGAGATGATTTTCTTCTTTCTCGTATTGTGTCCAGGGCACATAACAAATGAACGTAGGTGTGCAGGATGCTTGGGCGAGGGGTGATTTGGGGGGGCGGAGATGGTTATCTCAAGGAATGTATTTGTGGTTTGGAAGTTCAAAGTCCTGAGATTCAGATGGGACGCTTTGATTTTGGAGGTAGAAGCATGAGCCCAGACCCATGTAACCACAGAGGCACATAAGTATGCCTCAGTGTGTATGAGGTTTGGAGTTGGTGGGAGAGCCAGGGGCAGGGAGCTGGGACGGAGAACGGCCGCTTCGCTGAGGTTGTTAACGGAGTCAGCCAGAACTGCAGAGCATCAGAAACTGCACTAGTGGTGTGATTCCATGCTGGGCTGGAGGCAAGACAGTTCTGGGAGGTGCACCGTGGCTTGGTCTCCGAGCTTTAGCTACTTTTGTACTACTTGCCTTGTGTTTTGTACTACTTGCCTTGTGTTTTGTACTACTCCTGTCTTAGCTACTTTTTTTCTCTCGTTGCTGAGATAAAATACCTGACACCCAAAGTTAAAGGGGGGAAGGTCTATTTCACTATTTGTACAGGTTTTAGTTCATAATCATCTGGCTCCAAGGCAGGGTGGCATCAGAGAGGAGAAATAGTTCGCGGTGGGCAGAAGGTTGCAAAGCAACAAGGGCCAACTACAGCTGTTCCTAACCCTTATATTTTATCCAGGTCAGGTATCACTCACACCCGTAATCCTAGTGCCCTTGATCCTAGCTTAGCACCACGATTCAGTCCCTGCGTTGCACACTCTAAATCCAGCCACCTCGGAAAAAGCCCCACCTATGACTGACTGGGGCTTTGGAGGGACATCTAGACACAGCCGTAACACCCCCCATGCTGTTGGGAGCGTGACCCACCTGTTCACCTCAAGGGTGGAACAGGAAGGCCCTCGCCCTAGTTCATCGTCCACTGGCTTTGCCTGGCATGGTTTAGAGCCGGCAAGGTCTTTCGGTTCTAGAGATCAAGGAGCAGGAGCAGAGCAAAAGAGTCTTCTTCAAGACGATTCTAGGGAAAACCTCCAAACCTGTCAAAACTCACTTCCTAAAAATTGCCTGAACAACCACGCAGGAGCTAGAGCATGCAGGAAACTCCTTCTGGTTTATCTCTGGAGTCAGGATTCTTTGTGGGATGCTATCCTGACTGCCAGTTTTGTGCCGGTACTGTGCTAGACATTGCGTGTGGCCCTTGGCATATATTTTTCCTTGGTCATATATCCAGTGAGGATGGTATTACCTGCCTTTTTCACAAGAGAAACTGAGACTGCTGGGAGCAGGCCGAAGGCCATACGCTTTGTTTCCACAGCTCTGTCTGGGGCTTTTTCGTGCCCTGCTATGCCAGAGGTGCCTCACTAGCGGGAAGTGAGGTGAATCCTGCTCAGATTTCCTCTTGATTGAAAATTGCGTTTTCTTATGCATCTGGATTTTAAAAATTACTTTGGATTTTTCAAAGTGCAGTCATTACAATGATTATCTGTTCAATTACCATGTGTTTCCATGCCCCCTTCAGTCTTGCACCCAGGCCCAGTGCCTCACCTGTATCACCCTGGCTTCCGGTATTGAATAGGTGAAGAGTCACAAGCCTGAAACTCATCAGCCACCAGACCATCTCGCCATCATTTTTAGCACTGTAGTGCTTTTACTTTCCTTTTTCAGGGCACTTTTGGGGATGAGTGTGGTCTTGTGGCTTAGTGTCACTTTTCAGGGTGCTGCTGTGATAGTACAGTTCTTGTATCTTAGTTATGTACAGTGCTTTAGCTTTGGGAAATGGAAGCCTAGCCCTACGGAGGCCTGTGGGACTCACCGTGACCCAGAAGCCTTGTGTTTTGTACTTCAGTGACAATGGTCAGGGCTGGGGGGGAGTGGTGGTGGGAGTGGAAGCTCTCCTCCTGATGAAAGAGTCAAAGACACCATATTACAATGATCCATGCATGCCCATGTGTACAGCAGCATGACTCATGACAGCTAAATCTTGGAAGCAGCCTGCATGTCCATCATTAGATGGATCAATAAAGAAAATGTGCTGTTTATATACAGTGGAGTACTTCTCCGCCATAAAGAAAGATACACTGGAGTCATTTGTAGGAAAATGGATGCACCTTGAGACCAGGATGCTAAACGAAATAAATAAGACATAAGCTTAAATATTGCATGGCTTCTGTTATATGCAAAACCCAAAATATAAGTGAAGACCAAATTAGAAGCCAGAGAATAGAAAATAGGGAGATCTTTTGCAGAAGGGAAAGAGACCAAGGGATGAAGGGAGGGAGGAGGCAGAACAGGGGAAAGGGATGAAAAAAGAATTCAGATGTATTATGTACATATACCAACTCCACACGAGGAATATACTCATTATGTACGGCAAACATGTCCTAAAGAAAATAGAAATTGAAGTTTCATGGTGCAGGGGCCATGAATGCGGACTTCTCTGGCAGGTGTGTGCTTTGGGTTAGTTGCTGTCTGCTTTGCACAGTGCGTTGCTGCAAGATGGGTTAGGTAGACCAGCTGTCCTAGATAGATCCAAGAGTGGCCCAGTGTATTTCACATGGGAATTGGCTGTTTCACTGAGACTTATTTTTAAAAAATAAATAATGTTTAAATAAATAAAATGTTTTTAAAAAGTGAAGAATAGAATCAGGCAAAAATACCAACAGATACTTTGTTAACTACCATGACTCCATGCACAGCCTGCTTTCTTCTTCATATTTCCCTTATTTAGCTTTCTTTCATGTCTTTAACTAAAAATAGATTTGATTTTTAGAGTAACTTTGTGGCAAATGGAGCAGAAGCTAGTTACCATATGTCCTCCATCCACAGCCCGCACTTCCTTAATTTTTAAATTTTTTGCAGTGTCTCTTTTCTTCGCATGTATAATATCTTCCACATCTGCTTCGTGGATTTCTCTCCCTCCTGTCATCTTGCCCCAGTAATCCTTAAATCAACATGCTTAAGGTCAGAGGTCTCATAAGGTCATTTCCTGTTGACCTTTCCTCCGGGGAATGCACTCTGTTCACATGGTGGGGAGGGGGATCCCAGATCACTTGCTCTTTGAATGTTTATCATGTGGAGATTTCCCACAATGAGCTTAGAAGAATTTAGGGCCTGCAAGGTCTCTGCCCCTCTGGTGCCTCTCTTTTATCACTTGGCTTTTTTCAAAATGGTTTTTGGGGGAGGGGGCTTGGGATTCACTTGCTTTCAAAGCATTCTGCTTTCCTTATGAATTAGCGTCTTAGTTACTTTCCTCATTGCTGAGACAAAATACCCAACACCCACAAGTTCAGGGAGGAAAAGTTTACTTAGCTCACAGTGTAGCAGTTTCAGTCCACCCTAGGCTGGCTCCAAGGCCGAGTGGCATGGCAGAGGGGCATTGCAGAGGAGAAACAGTCCATTGCAGGCAAAACAGATAGCTAAGTAAGCACGGGACAAGCACAGTTCCTTCTAGCCCTTGTGTCTGATCCAGGCTGTTTAGGGCAGGCAGCACTCACACCCTTAATCCTAGTGCCCTTGAGCCTAGCATTGCACCATGAATCAATCCTAGCATCACACACTCTAGACCTAGCCACCTCTGAAAGAGCCCTACCCACGACTGCCCCAGGCTTTGGAGGGACATTTAGACACAGCCATAACAATTAACAAATAGAACTGTAGCAGGAGTGTTTCTAGAAAAATCCGAGTAATTCAGAGGAATACTTGTGGCAGTTCAGACTCCTGCAAGCCTTGCTGGCTGGCAAGTGTGGGCGTAGTGGTATTGGTAGGCAGTGAGGAGAAGTGTCTTGTGCAGCTAGGGACTCTGATCTAAGTTGGGCACTTCCGTGTACCACATTGCCTAGCAAAGGGCATGGCCCATAGTAGATGCTCATTAAATTTCAGAGAAGCAAGTGAAGGTGGGGATGCCCTCTCAGAGTTTCTAGTAAAAATACTTGAGCCTTTCAAACCTGAGCTGACTTCATGGCTCTTTGGTTCCTGGTCTGTAAAATCCTTGGATTTAGAGTCACAAATTGATGGCAAATCTAATTTTATTCATGATCCTAGCCCTTGGAGGGGGCGGTGTTCATTTTCTTCATTCTTTAGCTTCTAGATTCTCTGTCGTATGTACAGGCCAGTTGGCAAAGGCAAAAATGCTTTAACAACCTTCTTGGAGGTCGTGAGCTACCAGATCTTAAAAACAAATACCATTTAGAGAGGGGGGGAAAATGCTTATTTGGTTCTATGATGTCATGCATCATTGGCCTGTAAACTAAACTTAGTGTGACCTTTTCAAACAGCCCATGATTACCCCATCTTTAGCCCAGTTCTGAGTAAATTGCCAGATGGCCCGGCTACCTTTATGAGTCATGCTCCTGGGGGTGGCCTTTCGGGCTGGGGACAGTGGGGACAATGTACCTCGTAGTCTTGAAGGTTGCTGGGGACCGGTGGGGTGCAGAGTCTGCCCCATGGTGTTTGGCCTCCAGTACTATTTGTTGATTTGCTGGCCGATGGGTTTGCATTTCAAGAGCGTGGCATTTGTTTGAGCTATCTCAGGGTGGACTGAACATCTGGATTCTGTTTACCTGACAGCCACCAGGCAGAGCTTCCAGGGCCTCTCCTTTGGAGGAGGTGGAAAGAGGTGCTTTTGTTCTTGCCTTGGGAAGTCGGGGAGTCTGGGGCACCCTTGCTGGATCTGTGCACAAGCAGAAAGTTTCTGATTCTTCCTCGTGGAATCCCTTGGCTTAAGACTCTCTGATTTGGATTTGATTAAACAACAAAGTGACACATCCGGCCTTCACTTTGTTTGCATTTTTACCTACCGCTGCGGATCCAATGGAAGCATTATTAGTCTTTTGGAGAGCTTAGATTTTTGTTTAATGTAAAACATGTTCCTGTGAGTAATTGTTTTTAGAATCATGTCTCGGCCCTCATTGCTGTGGATTTTGCTCCCTCTCCATGCCCTAATGTGTGAGTTTGTGGAAGGACCTCGGAGTTGGAGCCAAGGTTGGGGAGGCCAAAAGGGTGTCAGTTAGAACTTCTCAGGGTTGGTTGTCATTCATCTTGAAAAAACTAAAAGTTTGGTTTAATTTAAGATGCTAGGGCCGGGTATTTAGCTCAGTGGTGCCTCCGCCTGTCTAACAAACACAAGATCCCGAGTTTGATCCCTGGAACCAAAAAAAAAGCCAATGTGTGAGTCTATTTTTAAGCTTATCTTTTAAAAAGATTTAACCTGGGCCATGGTGGTTCACTCCTGTAATCCCAACACTTAGGGAGATCGAGGCAGGAGGATCTCCATGGGTTTGAGGTCAGAGTGGGCCACCTAGTGAACGCAAGAAGGCCAGCCTGGAATACATAGCAAGACTCCATCTCAAGAGAATAAAACAAAATAAAATTAAAATTGTCTTAATTTGCCTGAATTTGAAGGGGCAGGACGAGGTAGTCAGGGAATGATGAGGAGGAACCAGATTCGGGGAGGCTGCGGCTTTTTGTCACTACCCTTCCTTCCCATGGCCCTGCCTCTCTATCCCATTGCTTTTTTTTTTTTTTTTCCGGGAGAATAAAACAAAATAAAATTAAAATTGTCTTAATTTGCCTGAATTTGAAGGGGCAGGACGAGGTAGTCAGGGAATGATGAGGAGGAACCAGATTCGGGGAGGCTGCGGCTTTTTGTCACTACCCTTCCTTCCCATGGCCCTGCCTCTCTATCCCATTGCTTTTTTTTTTTTGTACCAGGGATCGAACTTGGGTCTTTGCGCTTGCGAGGCAGGCGGCAGAACCACTGAGCTAAATCCCCGACCCCTAATTTCGTATGTTATGTTCATACTAAAGCAAATGAAAAATTTTTTTGTTGATATTGTTCTGAGGAAAAAAAATGCCCATGTGTGCCTTGCTGTGGGGAAAAGGCTTGCTAAGCAAATAGTGACTGTCAGATTAGGTGGGGAAAGTTCATGCGAGAGGGTAGACTTCTCCAACGTTTTGGATCATTAAAATTCTCTCCCGCGGAGGCAGGTCCCGTAGAACTTTAACACGATGATCTCCCATCATTTCCAAAACGTCCTTCCAGCACTGCGTCACATGCGACGTCTCCCACACGGCAGCTTACCTGGTTCTGTGTGGTGTTCTTTTCGTGTTAACACCCTCTGGACATTGTTCTAGGTTGTGCATACAGACTTGCTGCCTCCCCTTTCTTGTCACATACAAGGAGGGGCCTCATAAAATTTCTGTGAAGTTTTCTTGTCTATAGACATTTGGGTTATTTCGAGTAAGTCATTGCTATAAACCAAGGTGCTGTAACTATCCTAGAAACCCTCTTTGTGTCATTTAAGTTCCCAGGAGTGGGATCCGTGGCCAAAGAGTGTTGGTTTTTATACAGATAGTGCTGTATTATCCTCCAAGAGTTTGTGCCTCCTTGTTCATTTGCTTTACAAACTCTTATGCAGTGCTGACTTTGTGCTTGGAAATCTTTCATAGGTTTTACAGATATTAATTTGTTGAGTCTTCAGAGCAGCCTTTAAGGGAGAGAGATATTATCATTGCAGTTTCTGTCAATGAGGAAACAGAGGCGGGAGAGATAGATAACTCCCCTGAGGTCTGTTGGAATGCAGGCAGTCCTCTGGCTCCACTCTGGGCTCTTTGTAATCCTGTGTCCCTGCCTGTAACCGGCCAGCACCTGTGCGCCCGACCCTGGGACCCCAGTGACATCAGGTCCTCTTCGGCTTTCCTAGTCTCACACATCGGATGCCAGTTTTTCTTAATTGTCATTTCTCTTAATGCCAATTGAGGTTGGACACATTTGCAGATGTCCACAAGCCATTGTCTTTCCTGGTGCATCCCGGCTCTGCCTCTGTCCATTCTTCTTTTACACCGTGTATTTCTGTGTGTCTGTGTGAAGGAAATCAGCCTTCTGCTGTAGGTATTTAAGCTGCCTTTCTCTGCGTAGTAGTCTGCTGCTCGGTTTTGTCCTTTATGGTGTCTAGATTTAAGTCACACTTAAAGAGATCGTCTGCAGTTTGGGAGAGCATTTAAAAAGCTCATATTTTCTGCTAAAACTTTATGGTTTAAAATTTATGTTGGTTCTAAGAGCAGCGTGGTCTCTATTTTTTGTAATCCTGACCAGTGGTGATGATGTCCAGCTTTGGAAGAATAAAATCCCCGCCAGCCGATTAGAATGTGGTGTCACACCGTGGCGATGGGCTCTGCTGTGGCGCCTGACCCGGGAGCCATGTCTCGAGCCATGTGCGAGGTGCACATAGTGTCCCATGACTAATTCTGCTTTGTTGCCCAATTTTGTTTTCCCTGGAGTCAGTATTTGTGTAGCTTTCCGGTTGCTTCATTTTCCAAGCTCTTACCTCATTCAGTTGGAAGCTCTCACCTGAAGTCTAACCCTCCCCTTCGTCTGTTCAGATTCATCAGATCTTCCCATCCTTTAATTTGCCCTCCAGGAGCCTCTGTCCCAGAGGTCCTCCGAGCTTTGCCAGATGGGCTGGGTTTCTTGAAGGCCTGGGATCTCCCAGACTTTACCCTGGGCCCTGTTCTGCTTCTCGATCCTGGGATCTGTCTCCTGGAGCCTTTGGGCGTCCACATTTTCTCTCTGTAGAGTGGACAGCCTCCCTCGGCGTGTGCAGTGGCAAATACCTGAGAGTTCATGGGGTGAGGCTGCATGGGCCGTGTAGAGGACCTGGAAACGGTGGTCCTGCTGTCTGGGTCCCCGTCCTAGCTTTAGTTTACTCAGGGTTGGAGTATACATCCTGGGGGCTGCGTGGTGTGCACTGCACAGCCAGTTACTGCCGGCTGATTATATTTTCTTTAACGCCTTGTTTTCCTGGAAGTAAGTTGTTTTTCAAAGCTTGCTTGATGCTGTGTTTTGGAAAGGTGTCCTTCAAAAGGCCCATGTTTTAAAGACGTGGTTCCCAAGCTAACACTGTTTGCAGTGATTGGGCCTTTAGGAGGTGGAAACTTCCAGGGCAGCCTAGGTCACTAGGGACCAGCTCTTAATGCAGGGGATTGTAGGACCCCCGGTCTCAGTGTCTGTTTTCTGGTTTGGGATGTAAGTGGTTTTCCCCACTTACCAGAGACGCAAAGCAGTGTAGCCACCTGATCTTGTTCCCAGACTGCAGAACCATAAGCTAAATACACCTCTTCTCTTTGTAAATTAATTGCCTCAGGTATTTCAGGTCAGCATAGATCTCTCTCTCTCTCTCTGGTATTTCATTATGGTAAGGGGGAAGCTGACTTGATTTTTCTATGTATCTGTTGCTATTTTTTCCCAAATAAGTTAAAAAAAACTTGTCAGTTTTCTTTCAACTTTTTTTTTTTTTTTGATACTGGGGATTGAACTTGGGACCTTGCACTTATGAGGCAGGGATTGGAACCCCTGAGCTAAATCCCCCGCCCATCTTTCAGTTATTATTTACATGTAACTGTGCACTTCCCCCAGTGTCTCTCCCTAGGGCCCTACTTTCTGCAGCACCCCTGCCTTCTAGCTCCTGCCTGTGTGGCCATCATTCAGGGACTTTGCTTTGTTCTTCTTCTTCCTTGAACCTGATCTTTTCTGGATTCAGATCATCACATTTTTGTCTTGACAGGACACATGTTCCAGTAGCTTCCTCAGAAAAGCTGAAAGAGAATCCCATTTCTTTTGAATCTTTACATGTAAGCATATCTGTAATGTATGCTTAGATTTATATGATAGTTTTACCATATGCAGAATTAGAAATAGAAACGATTATCCTTGAAATCTCATGACATTTCTCCATTGCCTTCAAACATGGCTTCATGTTTCTCCTTACTCTCTGGGACATTTTAGAATCTTCATTTGATATCTCACCTTTTAAAGTTTCCCAGCTTCTACCACATACCTCAGTGGGGAGGTCCTTTTAAAATTATATATGCGGGGGATTTGCTTTTTTCTTTAGTCTGGAGACCCTTGTCTGTCAGGCTGAGACATTTCTTGAATTTTTTAAAAATAGCGCTATTTGAGTATTAGGCTGTCTGGGAAATTCTCTACATTTTTGCCTTTGAAACTTTTCATCTATTTATATTTTGCTCTACTTCCTATGAAAGTTCTTCAAATTAACCTTTCAACTAACTATATAAATAAGGCCTGGGGATTTAGCTCAGTGGTTCCGCCGCCTGCCTTGTAAGTGTAAGGACCCGAGTTCAATCCCCGGTACCAAAAAAAAAAACAAAAAACCAAAACTATATAAATAATATTTCACTTATCCATATTGCTAATTTCCAGCAGCTATTTAGTCTTTTCTCATAACATCTCTTCCTGTATTTTGGAAGAAATACTCTCTCTGGGGGTAGCCTGAATTTTTAAAATTCTCCTTCTGCTCCCTAGAACATCTGTGTGTTTTTAGAAGGCTTTTTGCCTCCTCCTGGTATTGCTTCTAACTCCTTAAACCTTTCCTGATCTGTGGCCATTAAGAGCAGATACGAAGAGTAAGGTACTAAAATCATTTTTATGCATGTGACTGGGGCTTGTCTGTTGGGATTTTTCTTTGTTTTAGTTTTATTTTGGTTTTGCTTTTTTTGAGGCAGGGTGTAGCTGTGTAGTTCAGGCTGGCCTTAAACTCTGTACAACTGGGGCTGGCCTCAAACTGATGGCAATCCTCCTGCCTCAGCCTTCCAAGGGCTGTTGTGATTTTTCTTTCAAATTGTAAAATAGCAATTAGTTTTTTATTTTTTTCTGTCAGCAGAAACCTTCAAACATCAGCACTGTGTGTTCATTGAGATTCTCCAAGAATAATTCCTACCGCTTGCTTGGGAGCAGCCTAGAGAAGCCGAGTGTCTGGAAGCAGCTGGGGTAGGGGGTTGCTGCAGGCCCGTCACATAGTGAGTGGTCTCGTCCTTTAATTTCCACTGTGTTTTGACTCATTTTCAGCTCTGAATCACACCATCTTTTCTTTGTGCCTGGTGGTGTGAGATTCTGACCTCCCTGGCTTAAGTGCTGAGGATAATAAGCCTAATCTCTTTGCACACTGCTCCTCCACCGGCTCCCCTTTTAGCCTGTCGCTCTGGGGCTTGGGGAGGGAGGCCTGGCCTATGGGTTGGAGGACCTCTGAGCATCCCTTAGAATATGGATCAGCACTTGCTTCTCCCTTCCTTCCATCAGCCAAGAGTCAGTGGGCTGCCTCGTCTACTCTTCTGTCCTTACAAAAATGGCCACTGTCATTTCAGCAGGAGTTTGCGTGGGAGAGGCAATAACTGGCATGAACTTCATCTGTCACGTTCACGGAAACCCCTTTTATTTTACCAAGGATTTGAAAATTTTCTGTGACGGCTGTTACAATAGCATACCTAAATTATTTAAAGATTATGCAGAAGTATCTGGTATTTATAGATTAGGGGAACTTGTACGATCCACTTAAGTCCCCTCTCCCTTCCTACGAGGCGGCCTTTGAAGCAGAGCGTCAGAGCGAACGACGTATTCACATGTCCTGGTGCCCTGCCTGGTCTGCACGCGTGTCTGTTCACATTTTCCTCTTTCTCCTCGCTGTCATGCAGAAAATCCGGCTCAGCCCGAGAGGGGCTGCTGTTTGGTGAGTCTCCTCACTACGGCTGTCTTGAGTCTCTCGGTGCGTGTTTGCCAGCGTCTCATCACTGTAGCGGTTTTCTTCTGGATGGAACCAAGAAAAGATGTCCCTGCCGACTCAGGCTCAGGAAATCCTGCCTGGGCCTTCCTGGCTCTTGGGCCGGGTGGGAAAAAGTAAGGGGATGAGCTCCAGCTGGGGTCCTGTAGCTGAGGCGGGGTGGGGCTCTGATTTAATTTGTGCTACCCTGGGAGGGCCTGGTGACTTGGACACTGCCGTGATTGGAAGGAAGGAGAAAGAAAGCAGCAAGATGAACGAGCTTCTGAGAACGGGTATTTCGGGAGTTGGCATGGCTGACCTGCCGGTCTCTGTACTTTGGGGCATTTTTATGGCCAGCTGGGGTTCTGGGGTCCTGACCTCTAATTTCCCTGTGACCTCTCCTCCCCAAGCTGCCTCTAGTTTAGCACCCTCAAGAGACCCACAAAGAGCAGTTAACCTGTCGGCCCTTGCCTGCCCGCCCACTTTTAAGCCTGGGGCGATGCGATGGTTTCCGTCTTTTTTTTTTTTTTTTTTTTTTTTTTTTTT
>NW_022900918.1:31850667-31922169 GCF_012274545.1 Fukomys damarensis
TTTTTTTTTTTTTTTTTTTTTTTTTGGAAGTGGAGGTGCAGAGGCTTAGAGAGAGAAGGAAGTGAGCTCATCACCAGCTTTTCCATCTTAGTGCTGACTTCTGCATTTCTTTGTACAGCATTTTGCCAGGCCCACCATGCGTTTAAAGAAAACACAATCTTTCTCCTTGAACATCTGTGCAGATCAGTTGGGTGGAGGGTTCTTGAGCCCAGGGAAAGGCTGGGATAATTTAGCACATTTCTGAAAGCTGGAATGAGAGATGACAGATCCACACCATTGTATAGCACTGGCAGCAACCCAGTCGCAAAGGCAGATTGGGAAATTGTGCCAAAAAAGATGCATTCACAGCGCCACATAATCACGTTTTGAAAAATACGCAGTAGATGAGTGGGGAAATATGCATTCTGGTTGCTTCATAAATAAAAGTAGTTAAGCATATCAGCTCTTCACACATTTTTAGGTCTGGTGTTGGATATGTGCATTAAAAAAAAAAAAAAGGCAGACCTAATTTGCTCCGTCGGCCTGGCGCTCAGCCGCTCTCCAATTCCGCATCGTTTCATCGCGGTGCAGTCTTCTGCAAAGCTTTCAGCCAGGAAATCTCAGGTTTAATTAGGTCATTTGTTCTGGAGAGTTCTGTTCCTGCAAAGCAGGGGAGACATTTTTATGGGCAGTTGGCATACATAAAAAGTCAACAGTAAATTGTTCCTTCATTTGCTTACATTTCAGGTGGTACTTAGGAAAATTCCCGAGGAAGGATTTTGTATTTTTCAGGATATCAGTCAACCTGGGTAAAAATTCTGCAGGTTTCACTCTTCATTTGCTCCAGGTTTTTGCTTCTCAACCCGGAGCCTTTGAATCCTAAGGGGTTTTGTGACCCTGGAATGCAGGCCTGTGTGGTATTTCTAGGATTTCGGAAGGCCCAGGTGGAATCCTGCAGTCCCGAGGGTGGGGGTGGCTGCCACGATGAGTCGTGCCAATTAAGGAAACCTGTGAAGCCTTGTTTGGTTTCCCCCATTTTCCTTACTTTGCCACAGTACAGCTTGGTATCCGCTACTAGAACTTGCCTTTCATAGACAGGAGCTCAGGTTGGTGTTTCTTAACCGCAGCCTGGCTGGGTTGGCCTTGTGCGCAGGGGTTTGGGGTTGGGCCCGGGTGAGGGACTGGTGACAGGGACTCCCATCTAGGTACCACAGCATCAGGAATCGCGGTAGTCCGGGTACAGTGCGGCTGTGTCCCATAGTGCTGTGTTCACTTCCCCAGCAAACTGCATGTGCGATTGGGCGGTGCTGGTGGGGACGGTCCTCATCCCTATTCAGAGCAACTCCAGCACAGGCCGAGGGGGTCCACTGCAGCTTGTGACCTCAGAGTAGAGACTGCTGCCAGGGACCCTGCCTGGTACAGGCATGATCAAGGACTCCGTGACTGTGTAGATTCCTGAAGTCCTGGCTTGTTCCTTCCATCTCCAGTATGGAGTTTCATATTATTTTATATATGAAATAGCACACAGAGAAAAGACTGGAAGGAAGTTGACCAAGATTGAGAGAAAAGACTGGAAGGAAGTTGACCAAGTTGTTCACAGTTTGATTCATACACTGGCAAACCAAATTAGATTTAGCAGTGATTGCCCGTCAGTTTAATTTTGCAAATGATCAGTAATGAGCCCAGTGCTGTGTTTTAAAAATGGAAATATATCACTGTGTTTATTTCTCCATCCATACATAGATGTATTTTTGGACTATTTTCAAAGGCTGGTGACATGGAGTTGCTTGCTGACAAAAGTGCTCACGTGTCCTTCCGTAAGTACGGGTCAGGAGTTCTGAACTGCTTGTGAGGTGTGGTGAGGAGATCGGTGTGAGTTTCCAGAACCCTGGAGAAACTGCTCAGAATTCGTGCTTAGGAGTGTCTGAAAGTATCATGCTTCTTCCTTTGTGCAGATTCCAAATGTTGTTGGAAAGTTTCGTAAGTAAATAAAATAACCCATTGACATAACTGACAAAAACTGAGGGATTCAGGGGAGGGCCCAGTAAGTCATTGTGCACAGGCTGTTTTGTCAGCTTTGGCTAAGACAATACTTGGAGAGGCTGTGTGTGAAATCCTAGGACAAAGGCTCACTTTTATGGGGCTCTTGAACTGTCTGCCTTGTCTGGTTCTCAAGATGCCATGTTCCCTGTTTGAATGATTCTAGCACACACTATATGTAGGGCAGGCATGTTAAGAGCTTTACATATATTAATTTGTTTTCTCAAAGAAAAATGTTGAGAGACCCATATTCCTGTATATGAGGAAACCGAAGCACAGGGAGGTAAAGGAACATGCTCCAAGCCACCTGTTGGCTAACCAGGGGTGCCATGATTTGCAGGCAGCCTGGCTCCTGGATTTGTGTCCTCTGTGTGTCCTGTCAGCGCGCCTTGACTTTGACCCACAGTGGGTTCAGGTTCTGAGGTGGATTCACTTCACCCTACGGCAGCCTTCAGAAACTGGCTGCTCTTTACTTCGGCATCTGTTCTGTTGTACACTCAGAAACAGGAGGCAGAAGACACAGTTTCTGTCTTCACAGAGGCTGAGACATAGATGAGCCACATTCTTAGGAAAATGTGCGTAACCCAAGATGTAGTTCCTAAAGGAACCCAGCTCTCCGGAGCTCAGTGCGTGTTTGTGGTGGGAGAGGACTAAGTTGGCCATCTAAAACGATAGTGTTTACATCAGCCAAACCAGAGCAAATCGAGCCTTCTGCAGATGTGCCTTACTTGCTTGTTTATGTATACATGGATGTAGTTTAGACTGGCCTTGAGCTTACTATGTAGCCCAGGCTGCCTTGAACTCATGAGATCCTCCTGCCTCAGCCTTCCCAGTGCTGGGATTACAGGAGTGCGTCACCATGCCCAGCTGCAAATTTGCCCCTCTGCCCTAGGTCTCGAACTCCAGTCCTTGTGCTTGTGAGGCAGACAGTGGCACCACTGAACTAAATAAATCCCTGGCTGCCCTAGATCTTAAATTAAGTCCTTTATGGGTCTGTGTGTAACAGAGCCTCATTCTCTTCTCTGCCCCCCTAGACTTGGTTCTGAGAGTCACTTCTCTGCTCTTTTTTTCTGTTTTTGCTGCTTTGAAAAAGAAAACAATTAATTGTGGTAAAAAGCACATAATATAAAAGTATCCCCTTAACCACTGTCACGTGTGCAGTTTGGTGGCGTTAACTGGAGTTCCTTTGCCACGTGACAGATCTCTAGACCTTTCTTAGCTCCTAAACGGAAGCTCTGTACCCACTGAACTCCACTCCCCATCTGCATCCGAGGCCCTCAGTGGTCACCATCCTTGGGGTGCTTTAAATGCTTATGTCTGTCCGTGGAATCAAGCAGCATCTGTGCTTCTGTGTCGGGTTTATTTCCCTTCGCATGATAGCGATTCACCCACATCGTGGGTGATAGGATTTCCCTCCCTCGAAGGCTGGCTGTGGGGCGGCACATCGTGTTCAGCCAGTGCAGGCGATGAGGGGTCCCTGCCTCTGCCTCCCCATGAGTACTGCAGGGGGCTGGGTGAGCAGCCCCTGCCAGCTCCTCCAGGTGTCGCAGTCGTTAAGCAGACTGAAGTGTGTCCGTTTTCATAGGAAACTGAAAGTTCTTTCCCAGACCTCCCTCCGCATTGACTTCCCTTCCCAACTCAGATGGGTTGCTTCTTGAGACTAGTGCCCTCTTTTGTTTGCTGCTCTTCTTCTTCCCCTGACATTGGTTTCCCGTGGGCTCTGGAAAGTTTCTCACGGCCCCATTCCGCTGCAGTTCCGTGCGGGCAGTGGTCACACTAACACACACTTTTTAAAATAATTTAAGAGTGATGGCCAGGCATGGTGGCACATGCCTGTAATCCCAGCCCTTGGGAGGCTGAGGCAGGAGGATCGCTGTGAGTTTGAGACCAGCCTGGGCTACACAGTGAGTTCCAGAGCAGTCTCAACTACAGTGAGACCCTGTCTCAAAAACCAACCAACCAAACAAACAAAAAAAGCCAAACCAAACAGATGATAAGGAATGCTGGTGAGGCTCGGGGTGGGTGCTTTTACACTGCTGGTGGGAGTACTGCTAGCTGTAAACTGCTGTACAGCCACTGTGGAAATGGGCATGGAGAGTCTTCACAAAACTAAAACTAGAAATTCCACTTGTATTTTCCTGAATGAGTGAAAGACATCATCGTTACAGTGACACATGCATACCAATGTTAATAGCACAACTCTTAATACCCAAATCTTGAAACAGCCTGTGTGCCCATCAACAGATGAATGGTAGAAAGAAAATGTAAAATTTATATGTAATGGAGTGCTACTCTGCCAAAAAGAAGGATAAACTTGCTGGGGATTTAACTCAGTGGTTCCACCGCCTGCCTTGCAAGCACAAAGTCCCAAGTTCGAACCCCAGTACCCCTCCAAAAATAATAATAAAAGAAGGATAAACTTGAGGCATTTGTAGGAAAGTGGATGCACCTTGAGACCAGAATGTTAAATAAAATAAACACACAAGCTTAAATATCACATAACATGTAGGAGAAACCCAACATGAATACTTCTAAAAGCAAAGTAAAATACAGACAATAGGAAACATGAAGATAGGTCTTTTACAAATGGGAAGGGGATTTAGAGACTAGGAGGGGAACGATGCAGGGAAAGGGGAAAAAAGAATTAAGCTGTGTAAATTTTGGGGGGGTACTGGGGATTGAACTCAGGACCTTGCACTTGTGAGGCAGGCCCAGTGCCACTGAGCTAAATCCCTGTAAGATGTGTTACTGTGTATGCCACTCCCTAAGAGGAATGTGAAGTACTGCAAACCTGCACTAATAAAAAATAACTGATAAAGTGAACTCCTCAGTGTAGGAGGTGAAAGTAAAAAGTCAAAAACTAAGACATCTCTAGTCCTCCCCCTCCCTCTGAATAACTAACCACTGTTAACTGCTTGGTGTATATTCTGTCTAGTACCCGTTCCATCTAGTCTTTCTTAAAACACCGCTACATCACACTGGACATATGATTTGTAGCTTGCGTTAACATTTTCTTGCCTTATATATTTATTTGGTGAGGAACCTTGCTCTATTGAGGCACCTTGTGAACTTGTAGGCTCCAACAGTTCTCCTGCCTCAGCCTCTCAGGCAGCTGAAACCACAGTCATGCACCACCATGCCCAGCTTGTAACTTTTTTTTAAAAAATTAATTTTATTGGTACCTTTAAAGTATACAATATAATGACATTCATCATTGGAAATTTGCACCTTTACATAATCCATGTTGGTTCTCATTTTTATGGTGTGCCCCCCCCCGGGGGGGGGGATTGAACTCAGAACCTTACACTTGCAAGGCAGGCTCGCTGCCACTGTGCTAAATCCCTGCCCCCAGCTTTACTTTTTATATAAAAGTAGCCTGTGTACATACTTTAACAGAATGTTAATATTGGGCTGGGGATTTAGCTCAGTGGTTCTGCTGCCTGCCTCACAAGTGTCAGGACCTGAGTTTGATCCCCGGTACCAAAGAATAAAAAAGTTAACATTTACTGTGAAAAACCAGCCAAGCGTGGTGGCACACGCCTGTAGTCCCAGCACTTGGGAGCCTGAGGCAGGAGGATCACTGAGTTCGAGGCCTGCTTGAGCTGCATAGTGAGTTTGAGATTTCTCATGTCTAAGATAGTCATCTCTAAATAGTTTAACATTTTCTGTGTTTATCTTCATAAGTTTCAAAAGAACTAAAAGAAAATAAAAACCAGACCCCCACCCCAATACAAGACCCGTATAAAATGGGCAAGTGAAGTGAATCGACACTTCTCAAAAGAAGTGTAAATGCCCAATAAATACGTAAAAAAATGTTCAGCATTGCTGGCCATCAGAGAAATCCAGATTAAAACAACACTGAGATTCCATCTTATTTCAGAAAGAAGGGCTGTTCTCAATAAATCAAATAATAACGAATGCTCGGAAGGCTGTGCAGAGTAGAGGTAGGGGGAACCCTTCTGCATCCTTGGTGGGAATGTAAATAGTACAATCACTCAGAAAACTAAAACTAGACATTCCATTTGACCCAGCTCTTCCCCTTCTTGGGGTCTTCCTGAAAGAGCAAAGCATCAAATTGCAGCGACACGTGCACACCTGTGTTTATATGACTTGTTGCTTTTTCTTTTCTTTTTTGGTACTAGGGATCGAACTTGGGTCCTTGAGTTTGTGAGGCAGGGTCTGGAGCCACTGAGCTAAATCGCCAGCCCTGTATGAATTGTTTCTAATTCTTAATCATTCAGCAGATGTGTGCCATAAAGTGGCAATGTGATTTTTTTGTTGTTGCGTTCAGACGTCGTCTGTACACCTTCTGTGACTGGAGTGGAGAGTTCACTCACTAGTGGCCCCCACTCCGCATTATTGCTGCTGTGAAATGCAGAAGTGATTGGGGTCCAAGCACCCCCAGCTGGAGCGAAAGAGATGAATGCGTTTTCAATGTAAAGTACAACTGTCATTGATTGGTTCTGTCAGGACAGTGATTCTGTATTTTCCTTCCTTAACTGTTAGATCTGTTCCCTTCTTCCCTAAAATCTCTATCTTTGGCAGTTTATGTTTTAAAAGCTGATCAGGATCCCAGGGAGTGGTGGTGCACGCCTGTAATCCCAGCTCTTAGGAGGCTGAGGCAGGAGGATTGCTGTGAGTTCAAAACCAGCCTGGGCTACATAGTGAGTTTCAGGTTGGTCTCACTGAGACCCTGTGTCAAAAAAAAAAAAAAAAAAGGTGTGTATTGGTAGGGCTTGGACACTGTTGGGCCCTCCTTAGTGTCATTTGGTTGAAACCCATCATTTTCCTTGTTGGCCCTTGGCTATTATTGGTGTCTCTAAGACTTTTCTGTCAAGTATTTCTAGTTTCTACAGTGAAAATCTGTATGTTCTGCTGTGGGGAGTGAGTTTTGCTGCCAGAATTCTGCAGTAGAAACTGTAAAAGTGGTTGGAAAGGGGGGCTAAGAGTTTGGGGTGCAGCCTTTGAGTTAATCTCCTATGTTCAGTTGTTCCTGCTGCTTTGAGCACGGTCCGTTCTGATGCAATGTCTGCTGGAGGGCGATGTCCTGCTTGTGGGCTAGGAAAGGCGTGCCTGGCTGCAGAGGGTGGTGGTCTTCCAGGTTCTCAACTGGTCCTCCCACCTGCAGCCCCTCTATTTTCAGGACAGGCTGATGCCCAAGTCCCGAGCCTCCCAGAGTTTTGTTTTGGGATTTCTGTGCCGCTGCTGGTCATCTCCCCATACAGGCTTTGCCCTCAGCTCTTTTCTCAGTCTCTAAACACCTTCAGTTCACTTTCTTCTAAAATATTGCTGTGTTCTCGTTTTCTGCTCTTTTTTACTTTCTTTTGACTCCTTTTGTGAATGCTGCTTTTTAAAGAAATTTAATGGTTATAATTTTAGTAAGGCGTGAGGAGGGACTGGCAGTGAGTGCCTCGTGCCCTATGCTGTGTCCAAAGAGAAATGACTGTGTGCTCTCTTCACCTGTGACTCTTTTCCTGTGACACTGAGCATTTTCCCATAATGTGCATTTTAGTGCCTTCATAATGATCGATTATATCACTCTGCGGATTTGTCTTAATCAGTTAGACTACACATATCTAATTATTTGCTAGAATAAATCTTCCATTTCAAGTGTTCACATTCTGTTTCCTGTCTTTGCAGGTATTTTCTTAGGTTAGATTCCCAGTAATTCTGTTGCTGTGTTTAAAAATGTGTGTGTGTTTTTTTTGTTTGTTTGTTTTGTTTTGTGGTACTGGGGATCGAACTCAGGTCCTGGCGGTTGTGAGGCAGGCAGCCAAACTGCTGAGCTAAATCCCCCGCCCTAAACGTGTGTGTTTTTAAGGCTCCTGAATGCAGCTTGCTCTGTGATAGACGTGTACCAGTGTCCCAGTCCGTGAAGCGGAGCCCTTTCATTGAAGAGAAAACCTCTGCTACCCTGAGAAGGCGCCTGGCTAGCCAGTGGGGGAGCGGGAGAGGTTGGGGTGAGTCAGATTAACCAGTAATTCTGTCCACCTTTGCTTGGAAGCCTGCCTGCCTGATGTCACATCCGAGCTGGATGACCTTGAGCAAATCACTTAACTGCCTTAGACTTTAGTTTCTTGCCCTAGGAAGTGGGATGGGCATGGGGAAACAGGAATACTAGTGAGGAGCTTGGCGTTTACATTTTTGCGTTGATTGTTAGGATTGGAGAACATGACCAAAAGAATCACTTTCCTAGGTAATAATGCTGAAGTTTTCTTATTGGGGGGGATCACATCCCCATTACAAAAAGAAAGTCAAACAATTCAAACAAATATAAAGAAGAAAAAAATTTTTTTAAAGTAATCTCACCAGAAATATGGCCATTGGAAACGGTGCTATTACCATTTTGTGAACTCCATCTGCCACAGGCAAGCTCGAAGGATGGATGGGACCTTTATCCCGGATGTAATTTTACTTAAAGGTATAAAAAAAATTGACTTTGGTAAAGCAAAGAAAGAGAAGTGAAAGACAGACTGAAAGAATTTCTGACTTCTCAAGAGAAGAAACTAAATTTATGAGGGAAGGTGATAAACTTTAAGAGATTAGAATAATTTCTCATAAACTTTGTTTCAAACTGAGACATGCTTCCTCCTTTGAAAGCTAAGAAAATTAGCAGTGACCTTAGGTGACCACTGTTTCTCCCAGGACCAGTACTTTATCAGTTAATTAAGAATTTTTTAACAAAAGATTATAACATTTATATTCTGTTTCAATACCATATCTCTGTAGCTCTTTTACTTAGCCGCTTTCTGGGGGTTGATTTGGTTTTGGTGTAGCTCTTTTACTTAGCCGCTTTCTGGGGGTTGATTTGGTTTTGGTTACTTGTGTTTTTACTTTGGTTTTTGCCATTGTTGAATCTTTATTCTGCTTCATCCTTGTCTGGCCGCATTTCCCTGTCAGATTGTTTTATTTGAAGAAGTTCTGGCGGGCACTGCCTCCCCGGGGTTCTTAACTTCTTACGCATGGCTGTTTCTTGCCTTTTATTTGAAGGACAGTTTGAATCTCCAGGACTTGGGTCACACTTTCCGGCTCACAGGATTTCATAGACTTTGCTCTGTTCTTTTTTAGCATCGGATGTTTCTGGAGGAGAAAGCTGGGAGCAAGTTGATATTTTTCTCTCCTGCGCATGACTAGCTTTTTCCATGCCAAGTGCCCGTTCGATTCATTCTTTCTGCAGTTTGGACTTTTATAGCATGTGTGGGTATTAGCTGTTCTGTGTCACTTTCCCAGGATTTCTTTTGCGGTAGTGGCTATACATTCAAGTTTGTCTTTTGCACCTGAAAGTTTTTAAGATCCTTTAATATTTTTGTATTTGGGTTTTTTTGTTGTTATTTTAGTACTCAAGGTAGTAGGGGTAAATTAAGTGGTTCATTTCCATCCTGAAGAAAACATGAACAGCTTCTATCTCATTTAATTTTGTTAAAGTCAAACATAACTTTTTGACCTTTTGGAATAATATTTTCCTTGATTTTTTTTCCTGGAAAGTTTCTTTTAAACCTTCAAGTAGTTTGGAAACATTTGCCTATTTGCTCATCCCGTTGGGTTTTGCATGTGCTTTGAACAGTATTCACTTTTCAGGAACCCTGGTTGTTGCTTTCTGTCTTTGTCTTCAAATCCAGCTTAGGTTCTTTTAATTACTTATGTATCTTTGTCCATTTTCACTTAATTTGGAGTGATCTTCTCAAGCCTGCCCCCTAAATATCCTTGTGTTTTCAGGTATTTATTCTGTGTTTTATTTTTATTTTTTTTTCAGCTTTAATTGAGTTTATTGGTACATTTTAGGGATACAGTACAGTTACATTCATTGTTGGGATCTTGTACCTCTACATGACAAGTCTTGATTCACATTTTTTTCCCCTTACCCCTGCTCTCCCTTCACCCCCTCCTCCCCTCCCCATCTACAAACACTTTATTTTCATCTTTTCATTATCTCACATTTTTTTCTTTTCCCTTATTACCCTTCCCCTACCCATCCCACCTTCCCTACACCTTTAGCTCCTTTCTTCTCATTTCTAAATGACAGTAATCTTATTAGCATCTTATGTTTTATTGCAGATTATTCACACCAGGGAAACTATTTGGTATTTACACATGTGTGACTTATTTATTTCACTTAGGAGTATATCTTCAATATGTATCCATTTTCCTATGAATGAATCTATTTTCTCGTTCTTTATGGCTGAGTAATATTCCATTTTATAGAAAAACCACATCTTCTTTATCCAGTTTCCAACGGATGGGCAAATAGGCTGTTTGCAAGTTTTAGCTATTACAAACTGTGCCCATATAAACATGGGTGCGCATACTTCTCTGTGATATGATTCTTTTAGTTCTTTTGGAAAGATACCCAGCAGAGGGATGGCTGGGTCAAATGGAACCTCCAGTCCAAGCTCTTTGAGGTATCTCCATATTGACTTCCACAGTGGTTGCACCAGTCTGCACTCCCACCAACAATGGAGAAGGGTTCCTTTCTCCCCACAACCCCTCCAACATTTGTTATCTGTGTTTTATTGTTATGAGTTGTGTGACTCCCATTCTGTCATTTTTTAGCCCATTTCTTTCTTCAGCTCTCTGTCCATCTTTTTTGTTTGTTTTGTTTTGTTTTTTTGAGACAGGGTCTCGCCATATAGTTCAGGCTGGCCTTGAACTCACTGTGTAGCCCAGGCTGGCCTCAAACTCCTGGCAGTCCTCCTGCCTCAGCCTCCCAAGTGCTGGGATTTCAGGTGTGCGTCACCACTCTTGGCTCCAGCTCTCCGTCCATTTTAAACCTCAGATTAATGATGATCAAATTCCTTGGGACTTCATATTTAGTCTCAGATTCCCACCTTTTTGGAGAGACTCTCTTTAATGCTTCTGAGACTGTGGAGAAATACTATTTCTGGATTCCATGTCTGTGTTACCTTTGATTTTCAGGGCCAGCTTGCTCAGTGTGCGACTGGGGTTAATGCTGTCTATCTTCACTGTCTTGAAAGTCTACACTTTTTTAAATTAAGTGGCACATATAAGGTATACAATACAGTTACATTCATCATTGGGGTCTTGTGCCTTTCTTTGTATGACTTATCTTGGTTCTTATTTTGCCCCATTTCCCAGCTGTCCCTTCACCCCCTTCACCTTTCCCTGTTTACAAAGACGTTTCCGTGTTTTTCCTTTTCACATATTTTTTCTTTTCCCTTTTTCCCTTTCCCCTACCCCTCCCACTTCCTCTATTCTTTTAGACCTTTTGTTCATATTTCACAATATCAGTTATACATTTTTATCTTCATTTAAATCTTTAGTTTTTCAGAACAGAGAAACTATTTGGTATTTACACATGTGTCTTATTAATTTCACATAAGGGTATGGCCTCATTGTGCATCCACTTAGCTATAAATATCTCTAGTTTCTCATTCTTTATGGCTGAGTAGTACTCCATTTTGTAAGGAAAGCACATCTTTATCCAGTCTCCAGTTAATGGTCAGTTGTTTTCAAATTTTAGCTATTACAAACTGTGTCCCTATAAACACGGTTGAGCATACATCAGTGTGGTATGATTCTTTTAATTCTTTTGGGAAGATACCCAGCAAAGCGACAGCTGGATCAAATGGGACTTCTAATCCTAGTTGTTTGAAATATCATCGTACTGATTTCACAGTGGGTTGCACCAGTCTGCACTTCCACCAACAATGGAGAAGGGTTTTTATCTCCCCACAACCCTGCCAGCATTTGATATTGGTTAATTTCTTGATAACAGCCATTCTTTCTGGGGTGAGATGGAAACTCAGTGTTGTTTTCATCTGCATCTCTTGAATGACCAGTGATGTTGAACATTCTTTCATATGTTTATTTGCTGCTTTTACTTTGTCTGAGAAATGTCTGTTCATTTCAGAGTCCCATTTTTGAATTGAGTATTTATATTTGGAGAGTCTGATTTTTTTGAGTTCTTTATATATTCTAGATAGTAGACCTTTGTCTGAGGAACAGCTGGTAAAAATTTTTTTCCCCCATTGTGGGTCATTTCTTAGCTCTGCTGGTGATTTCTCTTGCAGTGCAGAAGCTTTTTAAAAAGATGTTGATTCTTTGTGCTAGTTCCCATGGTACTGAGGATTTGTTCATAAAGTCTTTTCTTATGCTGATGTCTTCAAGAGTTCTACCTAATTTATCTTCCAGCAAGTTTAGTGTTTCTGTTTTAATATATCTTTAATCCACTAGAATTTTAGTTTAGTGCATGGTGAAAGATAGGGGTGTAGTTTTAATCTTTGGCAGGTTGAAATCCAGTTTTTCCAACACCATTTATTAAAGAGGCTCTCTTTCCTCCAGTGAGGATGGTTAGCTCCTTTATCAAAAATGAGGTAGCTGAGTGTGTCTGGAGTTGTTCCTGTATCTTCCAATCTATTCCACTGATCCTTGGGTATTTTTCTTTGCCAGTACCATGCTGTTTTTATCACAGTGGCTTTGTAGTATAGTTTTAAGTTGAGGAATATGATACCCCCTGCCATGTTTCTGTTGCCTAGAATGGCTTTTGCTATTCTAGTTTTCTTCTGATTCCAAATAAATTTTTGGGTTGTTTTCTCTAGTTCTGTGAAATACACTGTTGGGATTTCAATAAGGAGTGTGTTGAATATGTATAGCAGTTTTGGAAGTATGGCCATTTTCACTATATTGATTCTTCCTACACAGGAACAAGGAGTGTCTTTCCATTTCCTTATATCCTCTTCAGTCTCTTTTTTCAGAGTGTTGTAGTTCTCAATGTAGAGAGAGGTCTTTTTATTTCCTTTATTAGATTGATTCCTAGATATTTCATTTTTTTGGATGTTGTTGTGAAAGGAATTGTTTGCCTAATTTCTCTCTCAGTGAATGTTATTTGTGTACAAGAAGGCTATTGACATTTGAGTGTTGACCTTGTATCCAGCTACTCTACTGAATCTGTCAACTAAGTCTAGAAGTCTTTTGGTGGAGATTTTTGGGTCTTCTGTGTAGAGTATCATGTCATCAGCAAATAATGACAGTTTAACTTCTTCCTTTCCTATCTTTTATTGCTTTTATTTCTGTCTCTTGTCTAATTGCTGTGGCTAATGTTTCCAAACTATATTGAACAGAAGTGGTGATAGTGGGCATCCTTGTCTTGTTCCTGATTTTAGCATGAAGGTTTTCAGTTTTTGGCCATTTAATATGATGCTGGCTGTTGGTTTTCATAGATAGTCTTTATCAAGTTGAGATAAAGACCATCTATCCCAATTTTCTATAGGGTTGTCATCATGAATGGCTGTTGAATTTTGTCAAATGCTTTTTTTGCATCTATACCTGGGATAAATCCAAGTTGGTCAGTGTTTATGATCTTCTTGATGGAGCTCTGTATTCTGTTTGCCAGTATCTTACTGAGGATTTTTGCATCTATGTTCATTAGGGAGATTGGCCTGTAGTTCTCTTTTATGATTGGGTCTTTCCCCGGTTTTAGAATCAAAGTAACATTTGCTTCCAGGATTGAATTTGAAAGTATTGCTTTCCTTTCAATTTCATTGAAATGTTTAAAGAGTAGTGGCAATAGCTCTTCCCTAAATGTTTTGTAGAATTCAGCAGTTAATCCATCAGGACCTGGACTTTTCTTAGTTGGTAAATTGATAATTATGTTTTCAATTTCACTGATTATAATTGGGGTGTTTAGAATTTTTATATTTTCTTTGTTCAGCTTTGGTAATTCATTTTTATCTAGAAATCTGTCCATTTCTTCTGTGCTTTCCACTTTATTAGAATAAGATTTTTGAAGTAGGTATTGATGATGCTCTGGATTTCTGCTGGATCTGTTGTGACTTCACCTTTTTCATTCCTAATTGCATGAATTTGAGCCTTTTTTCCCCTTTTTTTGATAAGATTGGGTAAGGGTTTATCAATTTTATTTATTCTTTCAAAAAACCCACTCTGATTTTTTGATTTTTTTTTTTTTTTTTTGTATCGTTCTTAGTCTCCACTGAGTTGATTTCTGCTCTGATCTTTATAATTTCCTATCTTGTATGAGCTTTGGGTTTGTCTTGCTCTTCTTTTTCTAGGAGCTTAATATTCACCATTAGGTTGTTTATTTGAGCTCACTGTGTTTTCCTATTGTGGGCATTCACTGCTATGAATTTCCTACATAAAACTGCTTTCATTGTATCCCATAGATCCCTGTATTTATACTGACATTATCATGAAATTGTAAAAACTGTCAAATTTCTTCTTTAATTTCTGCTGTGACCCATTGGTTGTTCAGGAGAGTGTTATTAATTTTCATGTGTTTGTGTAGTTCTTAGAGTTTCTTACGCTGTTGTTCTCCAATTCAATTGCACTATGGTCTGATAGTATGCATGGAATAATTTCAGTTCCTTTGCCTTTACTTAAACATGTTCTGTGAGCTAGTATGTGATCTGTTTTGGAGAATGATCTGTCTGCAGCCGAAAAGAATTTTGTGGAGTGAAACACTGTAGACATCTATTAAGTCCATTTGTTCAAAAGCTTGGTTGAGTTCTAGTATTTTGTTGTTGATTTTTAGTCTAGATGATCTGTCTGAGACAGTAGGGTATTGAGCTTCCCCACTACAATTGTATTAATGCTTATTTGGTGTTTCATGTCCCTTAATATTTTTTGTATAGTTTGGAGCATATATATTTTTGATTGTCATCTGTTCCTGTTGGATTGTTCCCTTTACAAGGATGTAGTGACCTTCTTTGTCTTTCTTAATTAGGTTTGGTTAGAAATTACCTTGTCTGCAAATAAGATGGTCACCTCTGCTCTTTTCCAGGTTCCTATTGCATGGAGAACTGGTTTTCATCCTTTTACTTTCTGTCTGTGAGTTTCTTTTTCAAGTAGGTGTGTTTCTTGTATATAGCATATTGTTGAATTTTGCTTCTTTTTTTGGGGGGTGGTACCGGGGATTGAACTTGGGTCCTTGGGCTTGCGAGGCAGATGGCAGCACCACTGAGCTAAATCCCCAGCCCCTAGATTTTGCTTCTTAATCCATTCTGCCAGTCCATTTCTTTTGATTGGTGAATTGAGACCTTTCACACTGATGGTTGTAACTGATAACATGTTATTGACTTATCATTGTCATGTTATTTTCCTGTTGTTGGTTGTTTTTTATTTTTCTCCCTCTCCCTTTAATTTGTCTATTGGATTTGCTCTGTTGGGCCTCATGGAGTTGTGACCTTCGTTATTGTTTTCTAGGATATTTTAAAAAAAGTTTGGAATGCTGGTTTGGTATTCATGAAGTTTCTCAGGTGTTCTTTGTCATGAAAGTGTCTAATTTCTCTCCCTCAATTTTGAAAGATAGTTTTACAGGATTCATCAGCCTAGGTTGGGGGTTGTTTTCTTTTAAAGCTTGAAATACCTCTCTCCAGGCTCTCCTTGACCTGAGGGTTTGTGTTGAAAAGTGCTGTGATTCTGTTGGGTTTCCTTTGCATGTGATTTGTTTCTTTTCTCTAACTGCTTGTAGTATTTTGTACTTCTGTTCAGTTTCTGGGATCTTGACTATTACATGTCTCGGTGGAGATTTTCTTTTTATCATAACTAGTTGGAGTCCAAATGCCTCACTTATCTGTATGTCAAGTTCTTTTGCTCTGTTTGGGAAGTTTTCTGTCATCAATTCTGTGAAGTTTTTTTTATGTCATTTGTGCTTTCTCCTACTTTTTCGTGGACTCCTATCAGTCTTATGTTATTCTTTGTGTCATCTAGGAGCTTTTAGATTGATTTCTTATGGTCCCTCACTATTTTTAAGAGATCTCTCTTTTCATCCTCACTGACCACCACCTGTCTTTTCTATCTGATTTAATCTCCTGGATATTAGTTTGAATCTGTTTCATGGATTCCTTTTCTTTCTTATGTTGGGCTTTCATGGTTGCCATTTCTTTCCTATGCTGAGCACTCATGGCTTCCCTTGTGGTCCTGAACTCATCTATTTTTTATCTGTTTATGTTCTAGAATCTCTAATCATGACTTTTTTTTTCTAGGCCTTTGAACATCGGATCCTCATTTCTGGTCTATAACAGCTTCTCTCAGTAACTGGCTTCTGCCTTTGCCTGGGTTGGTCCTCAGGGAATGGCTGAGCTGAGGCTAGGAAACTCGAGCTCTGTGGAACATGGAAGGCTGAGGTGTGGCTTTTTGAAAATCCCACCCATCCACCTCTCCTGTAAGGGTTCTGTTAGCTCTTTTGCCTTGAGCGTAATAATCTTTGGTTTTTGGCTCTTAGGAGGCCTGTGTGTGCCATCACTGATCCCCTCAAGACCTCGCGCCTGACACAGCCATCATTTCCTCCTCCTGTGCCTCCCTCTGCTCCTGCTGTAGATGATCCAGGCTGGGTCTTAGACGGTAAAAGTGACCTCCACGTGGTTTGTCCTCAGTGCCGCCTTCCCAGCCATTTGGTCATATTTTAACTTTGCCAAATGCTCGATATGTGTCACTTGGTGCAGTGTACCTGTAATCCCTCCTACTCAGGAGGCCGAAGCAGGAGTAAGGCAAGTTTGAGGCAGATGAAACTCCACCTCAAAAAGCAGAAAAAGGTCAGAAGATACAGCTTATGGCTCAGTGCAAGGCCTGGGTTACATGGGTGCAGGGACCAAAAACTCTTGAGAAGGAAGACCATGGCAAATGCAAAGACCCAGCCCACATTCTCAATAGCATCTTTTAAAAGTTGGATGCTATAATAGAATATACAAGTTTATTTGATAATTGGAAATTTGTTCATACTTACTAGAGTTGATGCTAAAATTTAAAAGTGATTTATAAGAGAATGTGTAGTGTGGTAGTGTGGTCCTGTTTTTGCTTTTTTTTTTTTTTTTTTTTTTTTTTTTTTTTTTTGTGCTGGGGATTGAACTTGTAAGCGGAGGCAGATCCATTGAGCCAAATCCCAGCCCCTGTTTTTACTTTTTAAAGGAGTCTGTCTTACTTTTTTCTCTTGCTGAGACAAAATCCTGACACCTCAAGTTAAAGGAAGAAAAGCATTTGGCTCACGCTTTGTAGAGGTTTTCATCCATAGTTGGCTGGCTCCAGGCAGGGTGGCCTGGCAGAGGGGCTTTGGAGAGGAGAAAATTCTTGGCAAGCAAGTGAAAGACAAAGGACAACCTTGCCCTTAGGGCAAGTATCACTCACACCCTTAATCCTAGCACCCTTGATCCCAGCACTGCATGGTGAATCAATTCCAGCATCACAACCCTAGATTCAGCCACCCCTGAAAAAGCCCCACCTGTGACCGCACGAAGCTTTAGGGGACGTCTCAACACAAGCCATTCCAGAATATGACTACATGAAATATTCAGAAAAAGAAATACAAAAATGCAGTCTCCCAGATTGCTAACTCAGCAGCCACAGGCCTGTGACCTTTAGGACTCTTTAGGAGTAGGAAACTTTAAGGATTTAAAGAGACTCCCTCCTTTCAAGGATTACTCCAAGGACCCTGCGTGCTGTGCTTCTGTGGTTGAAGTCCATTCATTCTGATGTTTCTGGTTCATAATCGAGTTAAGCCTAAGCCTTTTTGCTTTTTTGCTGTGCTGGGGGATTGAATCACATGTTCATGCTGTACCATTGAGCTGCAGCCCCAGGACAAGGTTCATGACTGTTTTTGAAGGTATGTAATATTATTGATGTTTCGGGTTTGGTAGCACATGCCTGTAATCTCAGCACTTGGGAGGCTGAGGCAGGAGGGTCGCGCAAGTTCAAGGCTGCTTTGGCTACATAGGGAGTTCAAGGTCAGCCTGAACTGCATAGCAAGACCCTGTCTCAAAAAAGAAAATGCCACTCCCCTCTCCCCCAAAATTAGATGTGAGCTCCACTGAATAGGGAAGAACTTGTTTAACAGCCAGAGCTTTTGAAAACCAAAAACTCTGGTTCACAGTGTTGGCCAGTTTCCAGTTTGTCAGTTCCAACTGTGGCCAGTTTTAGGAATCGACACGATATCACCAGACGCAGTCAGGCAAAGGTGCAGCTAGTTCCATTCTTATATAGTATCATCACCTTATTTTTTTTTTTTCCCTTTTTTCTTTTCTTTTTTTTTGAATCAGGGTCTCACTATGTAGTTAAGACTGACTTGGAACTCACTATGTAGCCCAGGCTGGTCTCGAACTCACAGCCATCCTCCTGCCTCAGCCTCCCAAGTGCTAGGATTACAGGCGTGCGCCACCACGCCCAGCTTATCATCGCCTTATGGATGTAAGAGACAAAAATATAACTTTAAATCATAGATGATAATAAAATTTATCACCTTTGTTTTAAATATGCAAGTGCACCTTTATCTGGTTTACTTTTAATAATGGTAAATTTAACCAGCTAGAACATTTAACTCTGGCTCTTGTGAGCTGGTGTTTATGGCCTTAGCTACCATTCAGAATAACCCGCCTGCATCTTTGGGTAGGGCACCAGAGGACAGGCAGAGGAAGGAAAGCATGTGGCACTGTGGTTAAAGTGGGGAAGCCACTTGTGGCTGGTGTGGGTGAGGTGTGGCCCTAGAACTATTACGGGGTGACTCTCTCTGTGGTTTAGCCCCAGATGTCCTCCCACAGCCTCCTGCGCACACAGGTGGTTTACTTTTGCAAGGTGATTGGATGATAAGCTCATAGGAGGCGGGGCCTGATCGCTGGGGGCGGGGCCGGCAAGGGTCCGGCCCCCTCCCTGCTTCTCCCTTGGGACTGCTTGTGCTCTGTCCCGTCGTCAGCCTGGAGCTCCACTGTGGACTAAATGCGAGCCAGAATCACCCTCACCTCCTTTACTCTGTGGGTGTCGGGTGTTGGGTCTCAGCGACAGGATAGGAAAGTGCCCCGGATCCTGGCTTTTCTGTTGAAGGTCCTGCGTGCTCAGGACACCGCAGAAGCCTGGGAGAAATAATGGAGCCCGCCTGTTGCCTAACGTCTGGCCTTGGACCGGGATGTGCCGCACTCGGTGTCACCATCCCAGGCCCGTGCGTGCCAGGCAGGCGCGGCATCGCTGAGCTCCTTCCTTCACCACCTTGATGCCACCCTTCCGTGGCACTGAGGGCAGCCGTCCCCACCCTCCGTGTCTCCTGAATCTTCCTTCTCCCCAGCAGAAACTCTGTTCCCGTTAAGCACAGTCCCCTATTCTTTGGTCCCCCGGCCTCTGGTAACTGCCATGCTGCCATCTGTGTCTCCGAGTTTGCCTGTTCGGGTAGAGGAGTGGCACAGTCCCTGTCCTTCTGTGACTGCCCCCTTTTCCTTAGCACGAGCCTTCATATTCACCCGTGCCGTCGTGTGCGGTGTTTCCTTTGTAAGGCCACATGATGTGACATGCTGTGTAGATGCCACTTTGTGTTTATCTATCTGTCAGTGGGATGCTTGGGTCATTTCCACCTTTTGCTGTTGTGAAGAAAGATGCTACAAACGTAGGCAAGACAGTGCAATGCCTGTCATCCCAGCACTCTGGAGGCTGAGGCAGGAAGATCACCATGAATGGAAGGTGAGCCTAGACCGCATAGTGAGTTCAGGATCGTGAGACTGTGTCTGCAAACGAACAAACAGATGTTACGAGATGAGACAAAGATGAAAGGTAGCTAGAAGAGAGTTCCAGTACTGTATGCTCTGGGCTTGCAAATAGAGGGGAACAAGAAAAATTCCACCACGGATGTAGTTGAGATAATCTTTGATAAAGGAAGAAAATGTTATTAGGTAGGGGATTTGAAGAATAAAAAGCCAGGCAAAGGAAAGGAAAGGTGCCTATGTACCCTACAGAGAAATACAGAAGAGGCTGGAAAGGTTGGTTAGCGCCACCTTATGGGGCCTTGAATGCCGGGCTAAGTACTTCCTGCAGACTTCCCAGGAGGAGAGCGAAGAGACTGGTCCTGCCGACGGTCCGTCAGTGGACAGCTCCGGTGGCTGTCGAGTCATCTCATACAGAAGGCTGCTGGAGAAATGTGAACGTAGTTGTCTTATTTCCATTTCCCCCTGGGTCTGTTTTGTAGAGTTCTGTTCCACTTTTTGGTGCATCGTCTTTTAACCTTTATTTATTTAAACATGCTGTGAGAACCGACATCTGGTACCTTCCTCGAGCACAGTGGAGTCAGTTGAATCGTTCACTGTCTGTGACTTGAGAGAAGACAACCAGCATTCACAGTTGCTAGTCCAGCCAGCTCTCTGCTCTCCGATCCTGCCAGGGGGTGCGGTTTGCTCTGTGATGACCCACGATGGTGTCTCATGTCTCAGCAGGACTGTGCCATCCCTGGTCCTGTCCTGAACGTCTGGAGCAGTTATCGTGAAGAAGGAGCCTCCATAAATCTTGGAAGAATGAATCAAGTTTTAGGACACAACACCTTTAAGAAACTTTAAAAATTTAATATGTAAACTCAATATTCTGGGAGGCTGAGGCAGGAAGATCACAAATTTAAGCCTAATTTTCTTAACTTGGACTCTGTCTCAAAATAAAACAGGGCGGGGAAATGTAGCTCAGTGCAAAGGCCCTGAGTTCAATCTGTGCTACTTTGAAAATCACCACCACCACCACCAACAAAAAGACCTGAAGTGATGCTGACATTCTGGCTCAAGAGGCCAAGGATTTTCCCCACAGCACATAGGGCCCTCGCAGCCTCTCTGGCCTTGAGGCAGTAGAGCAAGCACTTCTGTGTCCACAGTTAGGACGCAGAGCTGACCAGGGGGTTCCCAGGGACTGAACAGGTGGCCTGACCTGGGCCTGGGAGAGAGGATTTAGGTTGGGGTGGGCCCCATGGCTGAGTTCATGTGCTCACAGCCTCTAAGAGCTTAAGTTCGTCAGGCAGTGGAAGCAGCTTCTATGCTGGTCAGAAATGAGGGGCACTCTTTTGCGGGGGGGCTTGTTAACGCAGGAAAAACATTTAAAATAGATTTAGGCCTTCAGGTTGTTTTTTGGTTTTTGTTTTCTTTTGAGACAGGGTCTTGCTATATAGTTCAGACTGACCTTGTACTCACTATGTGGCGGAGGCTGACCTCAGACTTGCCTCAGCCTCCCAGGCGCTGGGATTACAAACATGCATCACTATGCCTGGCCTTAGGGCTTTCATTTTTAATTCATTCTTGGAAAAATTATTTTTGTTACCAGGGATTGAACTTGGGACCTTGTGCTTGTGAGGCAGGCGGTGGAACCTCTGAGCTAAATCCCCGGCCCCTATAATTCATTCTTCAATGACCTTTGTCTACCTCATTTACCATGGTCTGTTTCAGGCCAAGTTCACAAAGGGTACCTGTTCGTTGGGCTGAACCCAGAGCCTAAGCACTAAACTACACCCCAACCTGTTTTTTTTATTTTGAGACAGGTCTTGCTAAGTCACTAAGTTGCCCAGGTTGGGGCTTGCAATCCTCTTGCCTCAGCCTCCCAGAGTGCTGAGATTAAAGGCATGCACCACTCACCTGGTTACCTGTTCATTTGTGTCACGTTGCATGGTCACAGGCAGGCAGTAGCCGCTTTTGAGAATGAGAGAATTGGGGGGGAAAAGAAGCAGCAAAAAATACCATGTACAGTTACAAATTCCGTAGGATGAAGGTGATCATATGTATATCTAAAATGTACCAGTAAAATTAATTTTTAAAAAACTACATAATGAGAAAAAAAAGAAACGTGATACTATTATGAGCAACCCAGAAAAGGATTTAAATAAATGAGAAATTAGCTAACCAGATTATGTAAATTATAGGAATAAAAATTCCCTAGCCAACCCAATATCTATTTGAGTTAAATACGTATTCAATAGAGAGACTATATATTATTCCCACACATATTAAGAAAGACTTCCCAAATTGGGCATAGTTGGAGTTTTAATTTAAAACCTGGTTTGAGGCCTCATGTAGTAAATATATTGCATTTTTAGTTTTAGTTTCCCAGGGGGGATTGCAGATGTGAGTAAAGTATTGTCACTGTGCCAGAACAGTCGAGATTTGTGATTTCCTTTAACAAAAACCTTTAGGGCGAGGCTGGGAGTTGAGCTCAGCAGTAGAGCATTTGTCTTGTATGTGCAATACCCTAGGTTCGATTCTTGGCACCCTCCCCCCAAAAAAAACCCACAAAGCAAAAAGTGTTGGGGTGAGTCTTGTTGAAAAGCTTAATATTTTTACCTTTAAGTTCTATATCTTCTCATTGTGCTTGATTTCTATTACTAGGAACATTTATATGTAGCAGCTGAAATTTGCCCCACTGGTGTCCTCTGCTGTTATCTGTCAGTCCCTCTTGTCCCGCAGCTTGGTTTTCCTGGCCTGGTCTAAACAACTTCCTATTTCTTCTTCTCCCTTTGAGCTGATCTGTTGAGGATTATAATGGTGGTGAGATTAAAGTGATCTGAACTCCTTTGTCTTCTTCTTTTATAAATGTTACAATGTTTTCTTTCTCTGCAAAGTTATTTTGCATTGATACAGGAAATTACTGTGGGGCCCTTTGAAAGTGGTTTCTGTGCCTTCCTCATGGCTGCTACATCATCTTAAGAAATGGTAACTAAAATGTACCAATAAACTCAATAAAATTTAAAAAAAAAAACTGTAAAAAAAAAAAAAAGAAAAGAAATGGTAAAAGCCTGAAAAGCTCCCTTTTTCTTCTGTGGTAAATGATGCGTTCATTAGGGATCAGTGCTTGGGGAAATGCCTACCTCAAAGTCTTTCTCTCTGTATGTGCTTCTTTTGTACCCTTTTCTGTATCTCAAATTTAGGAGAAACAAAGACAAAGGTGATCCATGAGAAATTTGCAGGTCCGCCAGGCGTGGTGGCGCACGCCTGTAATCCCAGCACTTGAGAGGCTGAGGCAGGAGGATCGCTGTGAGTTTGAGACCAGCTTGGGCTACATAGTGAGTTCCAGGTCAGTCTCAACTACATAGTGAGACCCTGTCTCAAAAAAAAAAAAAACAAAAAAAAAACAAAAAAAAGAAATTTGCAGGTCCATTTCCTTGACTGCCAGATAATACATCAGGTAACAAGCCTAATAGGACCTTTCAGGGTGATCTGTGAACTATGGTGTCTACTGTTTTTATTTTTAAAAAAGTTTCATAGTTTGTGCTGGACTCCAGAATACTGATAACAAGTGCTCTCAATATGGGGACTCACAGCCTGTCCCGGGCTCTGTCACCCGTATGTGCCCACTCTGACCCAGAGCATGGTGGGACCTGACGGAGGCATTATGGGAACTCCCAGCCCATCTCCAGCTGTCATGGTAACCTCTGCATGGTTACCTGCTGAGTCCTCACAATGGTCCCTGCTTACCTGTCTGTGTTCTCAGCATCAAAACGCAACCTTTCCCAACAGGTGACCTGAGCCCTGGGGACGTTGACTTGGCTTCAGAATGTGTTTCTCAGTGCACACAGAGCTCTAAAGAGTTGTTAGGTCTCATTCCTTCTGTTGTTAAACATCACGGTGGTGAAATGGGCTTCCCAGGGTTACCCGTGACGCCTTCTACCATGGAATAACAGAAGATGCTTTTTGGGTTCCAAGAAATTTGTTCATACAGGAGTCAATACTGGAATATAGCCTCTTCGTGATCTATAGACTACTGAAATGAATTTCATCACAATTATGAAGGTATTATAATGAGACTGTTACTCACTTTTAACATTTTCCCCTTCCTGAATACCACAGTGAAACCAATTTCACAGTTAAAGGAGAAAAATGACTTCATATCCTAAAATCTCAACATGTTAAGTTCTTTGCATATGACACCAGACCCTGTCTTTGTTTTTTTTTTTTTGGTACCAGGAATTGAACTCAGGACCTTGTGCTTGCTAGGCAGGTGTGGTGCCACTGAGCTAAATCCCAGGCCCCTGTCTGTGCATTTGTAATCATTGTGCAAAAGCTGTTTTTCATTATTTTTAAAAAGAAAAAATAAGCTTTCTACTAACTATAGTTTTCTATGTTAAAGTCTTTGTTTTTACAGTTTTGAGTGTACTGTTTCGGGCAGTAGACATGCCATAGTGTGCTTAACCCTTTTCTGAGCTGGCATTTAATGTAGCGAATGCTACAGAGAACATTTTTGTGCTTAGAGCCTTTTCATTCCCTGGGATAATTTCTTAAAGCTAAATTCTAGTGAGTAGCAAGTTAGAGGAAGCCTATGGTATTTATGGTGTCCCTCCCTCCCTCCCTCCTGCAGTAGTACTAGGGATTGAAACTGGGGGCCCTTTACCACTGAGCTACATTACATTCCCAGTCATTTTTTTTTTTTTTTAAATTCTGAGACAGGGTCTTACTAACTTGCCCAAGCAGGATAGGAACTTGCCGTCCTCCTGACTCAGCCTCCTGCAGTGTCAGGTGCCTACTGTTACACATTTTTTTAAAGACAGGGTCTCGTTTTGCAGTTCAGGCTGGTATTGAACTCACGATACAGCCCAGCCTGGTCTCAAACTTGAGGCAATTCCCCTGCCTTAGGCTTCTAAGTGCTAGGATTTCAGCAAAGTGTGCACCATGCCCAGCTTGTTTTACTTTCATAAAAAGAATATCCCAAAACTTTGCCATTTTAAGAAAAGGCCTTCATTATAGACAGATTTGAGGAAGTTGAGGAAACCAGCCAGATAAATTAATTCACTTGTATGGGTAATAAAGAAAAATTTGGTTTCTTTGATCTTAAATTGGTATTTTGTCATATGAAGTAGATTTTATGAGATGTCGATTTCTCTAGTCCTTTGCCCACACAACGTTTTGTGTGTGTGTGTGTGTGTGTGTGTGTGTGTGTGTGTGTGCACGTGTACATGTGTACACACAGGGCTCAGCAACCTCTCTGAAGCAAAATATGCCAGGCAGCTGTGGCTGCTCGGTCTCCGAACCCCAGCCACAGGCAGTCCTGTGTTGCTGTCCCTTCTCGGCACCAGTGTGCCTGGTACAAGCAGCCGGCTGCCTTCTCTCTGGTAGTGATTTGTCAACCAAAAATACGCCCCATGTGCTATTAAAGCTTTTACCGAAGCAATCGATAAAAAGGAACTCGTGAGTTACAAGGATAGAGCCTTCTTCCAGGACCCAGACTGGAGGAAGCTGTTCTTTAATATTCAGGACCCTTTGGGCACGTTCTGCCCCGCTCCAGTCTAACGCAGGCCCCGCCCCTAGGGCGTCTTCTGAATGCCTCGCTGAAATCCACCTGCACCATGGCTCTAACATTGCCTGCTCTCCTGCCCAGAAATCTGTCAGGGACAGAAGGAAGGTGATTGCGGTCTGCTTTGTTCTCAGTGAAGCAATCTTTAGCTTCTTGTATTCATTAAATTCGAGCTCATGGTGATCCTCCTGCCTCAGCCTCTTAGAGGATGGGATTATAGGCAGGGGCCGCCAAGCCCAGCTTGCATATTAATTTAAAGATGAATGTTATAGCTACCGTAGTGGTTCCTTCTGAAGAGTCCCAAAATCTGTTTACCTACAAGTCCTTTAGATTGATAATTAGCTAAAAATTGATTATCAGCATCGGTCAAGATAATTATGAATTACGATTGATTTATTTTAGTGCTGAGATGGTACTGTTTTTTAAAATAATGGCCGTAATAAATCTAGGAGTACAGGAGCTTTCAATTCTAGAACTGTGCTTTTTTGAGCTCTGTGGTGCACAGGAAGATAAAACCCTGGATGAGCAATCCAGGTGCTGCCAGCAGCCAGCCGCAGCCTGATTACCGATGACGTGGACGAATGCCACGTTTCAGTAGCCTCCCTGACTGCTGTATCAGGATACCCCAGGCTGGGTAGTTTTTAAAAGGAGACTTGTTCTGACTCCCAATTCCTGAGCTCCGAGAGCCAGGCACCAACTTTGGCTTGGCGTCGGGTGGAGACACAGCAGGGGAAGCAGGTGCCCGTGGGAGGGGCCCCGTCGGGAAGAAGCCGGACAAGGCCCGAGCCCCTCATGCTCTGGGTGACCAGCCCAGTCTCACGGGAGGCTGCGCTGTCCCCTCTCAACGGTGGGGCCGGGCGTGGTGACCGCGTAGGACCCCTCGCTTCTGAGAACGGTCACACCAGCGGCCAGATGTTCCATGCACGGATCTGGGGACAAACCCTCACCTTCCCCATGTGACATTTTCAGTGGAAGCTGCGGCAACTAGGGTGCCGATCGCCTGGTAGGAGAGAGGCTGTCTGCGCTGGGTGATGTGCTCACTTCCTAAGTTTTAAAAGTTAAATTTCAGATAGGGCCCCACCGGCTGATAACAGCACTTCGGCTCACTTTTCAAAAGCGTGACTACTTATAACCTTGCGGGCAGGTTCTCGGGGTTCTTGTTGGTGGCTTCTGTCCGGTGTGGGCGCAGCCCCTGCAGGCTCTGGCCAGGTCCCCTCCGCTGTCCCGGGGAGGGTGGACCTTCCTCAGGGCCATCGCGGGCTTCGGCTTCACACTCACTTCCGGGGCTCCCAAGAGAAGAGAAAGAAAAGCAACGATTAATGTTCTCCTCCAAACCAAGGCCCTGTCCTGGTGTGTCTCCTCCCTGGGTCACCAGTGTTCTGATAAACGAGAGCATTAACACAGAGTACATGTTGGGCTCCGAATGCCTATTTAGGATATCAGTTATTTATCATACAATTAATAATGCCTCCTCTGGTTATAATAAAGCAGATCGTTTTCTAGGCATTATTCCATCTCAGAATTCCCACTGTAAGTCCTTTTTTGTTCACAGTACATATTCTTTGTGTTCTTTATTACTTAGGTGGGATTTTATGAAGACTTTCTGGAGGTATAACTTTCTTTTAAATTGTTCTTATTTTGCTTGCACTTAAGTAAAATGAATTTGGAATATAACCTTTTTTAAAGAGTGTTCATCTGGAAAAAAAATTCTCAGGCTTATTTATTTACAGAGACCTGAGGGAGAGGAAAATTCCGTAATCATTTTCTGATGTTTTTCCTTTGTTGGTCCATTCATGTCTTTCTGTAACAGATTATAAATTCTTCAGTTTGCTTTTTACTTACTCGTGGTTTTGATTTTTTTATTTTCTTTGTAGTTTCAAAATTTTTTAAGTAGATTGCTAATTATTCTTGCTTATTTCTTCCATGAAGCTCTTTTTCTTTTCATAAAGCTTTGGTAGGACACTGTTTACTTATATTTATCATTTGAGTGTTAAAAATATTCTTAGTGATTTCATTTTTGTTTTTTGGTACCGGGGATCGAACTCTGGTCCTTGTGCTTGTGAGGCAGGTGGCAGAACCACTGAGCTAAAGCCCCAGCCTGCAACTTCATTTTTTTAAAGAAATGTTTTCTTCCAACCAATTTCTGACTGTTTTCAGGGTGTTTGACTTGCAAATGGTTGAAGTTTTATTTTTATTTTTTTTTCAGAGAGGATCTCATTAGATAGTTCAGGTTGGCCTTGGGCTCACTATGTAGCCCATGCTGGCCTTGAACTTGTGGAGAGCCTCCTGCCTCTGTCTTCTGTGTGCTGGGATTATGGGTGTGCACCATCATGCCAGGCTGGAGTTTTGCTTTCTTATTTCTAACTTTATGCTTTATGGTCTGGCACTGTATAGCATAAACATAGAGAGCTTCTGTGATGGGTGAATATGTGTGTTCAAGCGAAGTTGTCCCATGAAAAGCTGGGGTATAATTGAATAAAGTACACTGGTTGTTTGCTGTTTTCTGTCCTAAATTTTGTCATCTCTGTCCTTGCTTATTGTCCCGGTTGGGTCCGTGCTTCCTTGGTGAATGTCTTGTTCTGGTGGACTGTAGAATGCTGGTGCCTTCTGGATTTTGCTGCCACTGGACTGAGCTGGAGGACACAGAGCCACTAGTGTTAGGTAGGGCCGGGGGACAGCAAGCGAGGCTGGAGACACGGCCTGGCACTCCCTGCCACGCCCGGTGCTCTTGATTTTCCCAGATGCTTAGTGCTGGAATAGAACTGAGTTAAATTAAGGGATGCAGATAGGCACTTCCTGAATGGCACTTGCTACTCAATAACTGCACCTCTCGGGAAGAGGACGAAGGGCCCAGGCTGGTCCTTATGGCCGGAAGTGATCTGCGGCTGGTCCAGGCCCCTGCTCCACTGCCCTTGTCTTTGGTGATGTGTGGCCCAGGATGCGATGCAGTGTGTACCTGTTTTATCCCTGCTGTGCATCCCCTGGGAACTGAGTTTCACTTCCGGGTGGAAGTGTGTCTCTGTTCCCTCCCTGAGCTTCATTTTCTCCTGTCTACTGGTGTCCGTTTTGCTGGAAGCTGGCAGTTGTGCACTCCTCACTGGGTGATTAGCACCGTAGCTTTTTGGGCTAGAGAAGGAGAGGTTTGGGAGGCTTTGTGAGGGTGTCAGAAATAACTGAGCCATGAGGTCCACGGAGAATGAGAGGGTGTACAAGCCATGGGCATCGCCCAGTCTGAGTCTGACACTTAACAGCTGGGTGACCCCATGGCAAATTGATGTGATCCTCCCGTTTTTTTAAGACAGGGTCTCACTGCAGTTCAGGCTGGCCTTGAACTCATTTGGCCCAGATTGGCTTTGAATTCAGAGCAGTCCTCCTGCCTCAGCCTCCCAAGATTACAGTGTGCCACCATCTCTGGCTAAGTTGATCTAATATCTGTGCCTCAGTGTTCTCGTGGGTAAGAGAATGCCCACCGAATGGGCATTGTGAGGAGTCCATGGATTAGTGTCTTCGAAGCTCTTAGAGCAGTGTACTGTGGGGGAAGTTGGTAGTTAGAGTAATACGCACCCCACCCCCATTCTGTGAAGGAGAAGCCTAAGAACAGGAGAGATTCAGTTAATTTTGCAGCACAGGATGCCTCTTTCATGTCCTGGGGAGCAGCCACAATTTGGTGGGCCACCTACTGGCACCTACATCTTCCCCACCTTACAGTGCCCATAGCAACAAGGTGCCGTTGGTAATCATTAATGTTTTACATGGGCAGTGGTGCTTAATTAAATACCTTAGGTGTCAACCAGGCTGACATTTAAACTTTCTCATGATTTCACAAGGGCTTCGATTTCGTTATTCCATACTTTTTCCTTGACATTTCACTGTTGTAATTAATCATTAATTCCAGGGGAAGCACACGACAGATACCCTTTTCTCACCTGTTGTGTTTTGTCGTGTCATTTAGGATATGATAATTCTGTTGATTTCTCAGATAATACTGAACCTGCTGCAGAATTTAACAGTTTGTTCTTTAATGGCTTATAGAAATGGCTTTTGTTTCCCTATCTTGAAGGGAAGCTCAGTCATCTATAATTCAATGGATTTAGTAAGCTTGAGGGAATGTTTTCTTTTTTTCTGAAAGTTGTGTAAAACATTACTGCTACTCACTGAGGAACGGATGTCAACGGAATGTTACACAGGACGCAGGACACATTCCAGTTTTGGCATTGATTTCTCAAGCAGCATTCCCAGAGCATTTGGAACTTAGCAGAGAGTTGTCGAAACTTCCTTATTGAGTAATGGGGCCACTGGGAGTATGTACACTTGATTTGGAAACAAATTTTGCTTTGTAGTTTATTGAAGAAAATGCCTAGTGCTGTTTTAAAAATACAACTTTCCAGACACAGTTAGTTACTAAGCCACGTCATCCTTTTATGAACAAAGATATCTGCTAGAGCCTCTGAGGTAAACTAAATTACCTGCTAGGTAAGATAAACTAAGTTATCTGCCAGGGGCAGGATGTGGGTTTCACTGAGCTGGAATTGACAACCATTGTCTGTTGCTGGAGTCTTACAATTTAGCCTATCATTTCCAACCTCAGCTTAATCCTGCTCGTTAGGAAATAACCTCTGCTTGCTTAAAAGCATCTCAAAGTAACCAAAACTGGGAAGCAACTGTGATGTCTTTCAGCAGAGGTTAAACACACTATGGTATGTCCATACTATAGAATATTAAACAGCATCTAAGAGGGATGTGCAATCAAGCCACAAAAAAAGCATGGAAGAACATTTAGTGTATATTGCATAGGTGAAAGAAACCAGTCTGAAAAGGCCAGTGGTTTGTGATCTAACAGTATGACATTCTGGAGAAGGCAAAACAGTACAGATAGTAGAGAGATGAGTGGCTGTTGGAATAGGGCGAGAGGAAGGGGAAGGATGAATAGATGGACACAGGGGATTTGGGGGCAGTGAAACTGTTCAGCATGACACCGAAATGGTGGATACGTAACACAGTCGTCAGCCCATGGGATGTGCAGCACAGCACGAGCCCCAGTGTCACCAAAGGCCTTTAGTTAATAATAGCGAATGAATGTTGGTTTATCAGCCGTAACAAATGTGCTTTGCTAATGCACGATGTTCATAGTAGGGGAACTGTCAGGGGAGGGGGTACGTGGGAACTCTCAACTATCTGCTCAGTTTTCCTCGATCAAATCTGTAAAACGGCCTCTTGATTAAAATGTAGGCTAATATATTTGCTGTCTGTGTTACTCATAGCCAGCGTGTGCTGCGTCTGTCCCTCATCTGCAGCTGAAGCTCTGCGCCGGGGACCCATGGGCTTTTCTTACTCCCCATTCCTGTTGCCTGACAGCCCTTAGCACTGAAGTTCAAACTCTGGGCTGGATCCTTGTGCCCCGATGCTGCTCCCCGTTAGGAGTTTGTACTGGGGTTTCAGGCTGTCTTTTCCAGGTGTGAAGTCATCCAGCAGGGAGAGGGCTGGCATTTGGTGCCCTCTGTGATCCTTCTGGAGTCTTCTCCCCTGCCTTCCTGCGCTGTTAGCGCCTGCGGAGGCTCCCGTTGTGACGGTGGTGACGCTTTCTTCTCGTGCCCCCTCCAGTCTCTCCCTGTGTGAGTCTCCCACTGCTGCAGTGTGCCCTCTGAAGTCCCTTTCTGGAGCCTCTGGTCCCTCTGCTGAGCCTCATGAGAGTGAGTCCTGGAGAAATCTTTGGAGAGGTGGTGGCGCAAGGCGGAGGGATGGCAAGTGCTCAGGAAGTGGAGGCAGGAACATGAGGATCTCCCCGATATCCTGTCATGGTGCTGTGTCCTCAGTCAGACACACAGCCGGGCACTACCTTGTCCTGTTGTATTTGTTTGTTTGTTTTTTTGTACCTGGAATCGAACTCTCAAACTTTTGTTTTCGAGGCGGGCGGTAGAACCACTGAGCTAAATCCCTAGCCCATCCTGTCATATTTGAATCTAAATTCCATCTTCGGTCTCTACGTCAAATGTGTTATCAGTTTCTTCTGGATGTTACACTCCTCCCAGGAGGCGCCTCTTCCATCCTCATGGTCACCACCATCATTTCCTCACAGAAAAGTATCACACGTGTTTCCTAAGTGACCTGTGTCCCAACCCAACCCACACTGTGAAACGGTGTCTTAAACCTCATGGTTTGTGGCTGCACCACAACGTCCACACGTGCCCGCCTGCCCACCAGCTTGGCCACTTCCTTTTAGGGGAGCTCGGCCAGGGTGTTTTCCCTGAGGTCCTCAGGTGTGTGAAGAAGACCTCTGTGCAGGAGCATGCAGCAGAAATCATCAATACCAAGAAATTGTCTGGTGTCATCCATACCAAAGTCAACAGAAATTAGAACATGAGCCCCGAGGTGCCAGTTCCTGTAACATCCACATAACGCGAGCCTCCGTGACAGTAATCTGAAGAAGGGTTTCACCCCTCGTGTTTGACGTAGGAAGACACTGTAGCCAGAGAGTGCTAAGGTGAAGCAGACGCCAGGCGCTGCACACATCAGAGTTTGGAGAGTGTTAATTAACCGCATTCACCGGCACGACACCGTCGGCATGGACCTGAAGCCCAAGTACCTGCTGCTTGGGAGCAAATGCAAGGGTGCTGCTGTCGGGCTGCCTGACTCTGGCTTCGCTGTCACAGTGCAGGGAGAGCAGCAGGCTTGGTTTGGCTTTGCTGACCTTGAGGAACACGGTGCCAGTCGTGTCAAGTTCGCAGGGACAGCACAGCACACTGGCAGCCGAAGCTGGAATTCCAAGAGCCCTTAAGAGAGCGGCACTCCAAGAAGCTGATTGGTTATGCCCAAGAACAGGTGGCCACCACCAGGGCGGGAACAGCAGATACAACAGTGGGCATGACCGGCGCCATGTTGCGCACCCTGGCACTTCCAGTACTTGTCCCCTGGGTCCTGAGCAAAGATCCCCGTGGAAACCTGCGGATATCTGGGCCTGCGGGGTCATCCTGCGTGTCCTCCTGCGGGGTAACCCTCCCTTAGGGGAGGAGGATCAGCACAAACTGTACCCACAGATCAAGGCCACAGCCTGTGCTTTCCTGTCACCTCAGTCAACCAGATGTGACCGTAAACCCCGCAGAGTGCACCACCGCCAGTGACTGGGCTCTCAGGCACCCATCCTCAGGCCCGCACTTGTCTCCAGGAACTTTTCAGCTGCAAAAGCCTGTTGAACAGAAAGTCCGGAGATGGTGTCAGGAAACCACAAATCATCATGGTACACAACACGACAGATGGGATTCGGGCTCCATAGCGAGCTATGGACCCTACTACAGAAGATGAAGACCTCAGAGGCCGAAGCAAGGAGACCACTGAGGTCCCGAAACAGCTGATGGAAGCCGTCAGCAGTGGGGACCAAGGGCCTACACAAGATGTGTGTCCCAGGCCTTGCTTCCGTTTGAACCTGAGGGCCTTGGTAACCTGACGGAGGGGAGGGATTTCTCTAAGTTTTACTTTGAGAGTGTCCTTGCAAGAACCCACCATCCTAGCCCCGCTTGTCTGTGTGACTGGGGAGGATGCACCTTGATTACTTACGTCCGCATCCCCAGGATGTCGACAGGTATGGTGGGCCTTGCACCACCGGTCAGAGGAGACTTGAGTCTGTACCGCCGCGATGGCAGTGGCTCAGGGTCCACTGCCATTGCTCAGGGGGCCCTGCCACCTGGTACAGCTGCGGGGACAAGAGAAGTGTCCAGCGGGAGGTCGGACCTTCATAGCCAGTGGCTTTGGAGGGTTCAGTCCTGTTGGTTTGAGGTTTAAAGTAATTAAATCACCAAGCAGCAGCAGTCAGTGCCCACCCTTGTGTGCTGTCCTCCTGCCACCCACTTTGTATCTATCTCTGCTAAACCAAGCTGGTTTTTACATTTAAGGAAAAAAAAATAAAGAAAAGAAAAAATATTATTTAAAAACCATGGACTCATGGCTGGGGATTTAGCTCAGTGGTTCCACTGCCTGCCTCGAAAGCGCAGGGTCTGGAGGTTGATCCCCAGTACCACAAAAGAAAACAGTGGACTCCATACCATGATACATTTTAAAACCACCAATGGCCCTGGAGCTGCAGCAAGGCTGGAGCTCGTGTGCTCCCCATTCTGGCAGGAACGGTGGGCTCTCCCTCCAGCCCAGGAGACGGGAGCTGTCAGAACTACTTGGGCAAGAACGCAGAGATCCCCACCTAGTGCGCAGGCGGCTGAGAAGCAAGAGTCCTTCAGACCCAGGGCTTGGACTTGGCTGCACTGTTGGAGTCAGAGGAGAGAGAAAGAGAACCGGCGCTGCAGAGCTGCTGGGAAGCCCACAAGAAACTTGCGTCAGTCACTGTGTGTGTGGGCGCTGAGTTTGAGGCCTGGTCTCTGCAGCCAGGAACGGGGAGCGCTTGCTGCTCTGCTTCCTGTTTGTTTTCTTAATAATTTAGCGAGGAGAGGGCCAGGCCCTGGTCGGGCTCCCCTTGATGCCTTTGGCAGGTGTGTGTCCCCGTGGATCTGGGCCATGTGGATCGCACCTCTTCCTGCCGGCATCCCAGGCTGACCCTCCCCGGGGCCTGAGGGCCCTGCAGGACTGGAGGAGCAAGGCCAGGGCAAGAGAGCTGTGGCTGTTCCTGTGCCTTCAGGACTCCCACAGGCGGCCTCCCTTCCTTGTCATCTCTTGCTGCATGCCCATCTCTTCCCCATCTCTCAGGTTGCCTGACTACTCTGGCCAGAAGAAAAACAGGAGGTGTCCAGATGGCAGAGGCCCTGGACCGAAGCCTAGACTTCTGCTGGGCCGTCTGCATGAGTGTCACCCCTCCCACCTGCGTGTACCCCCAAAGGTGTCTGGAGCCTGGGGTCAGTGCCCAAAGGGTTCCTTCCAGGGAGCAGACAGAAGAGAGAATGGGAGAGCTGGTTGTGGCCTGGATTCCCCTGTCAGTTGCACACACACCTGAGCTGTGGGGGCGAGGTGGGGGGGCTCCAGGTCCTGGACGAGCACGAGCTGCGGGAAGAGGCAGCAGCAACAGGTTGCACTTTGGAGCCAGCTGAGAAGAGTGAAAACACATGGATGCCCGGACTTTCGAGTTCGCTGGGCGCCTCGAGCACCATTCCTGCCTGGCACCTGGGCCCTCACCACCTTCTGCCCTGCAGCCTGTGGTGCCAGCTTGCAGACACCTTCACCACAGGGCTCGGTTTTGCTGGCTGGAAGACGCCTCAGAGTTCCTGGAGACCCATCGCTTCAGTGGCTGCTGTAGCTTCACATAGCACTCTTTCTCCTCTTCAGGGCTAAAGTCAGCGTCTGTAGACAACAGACTGTTAAGGGAATCACCTCCTTAGCGGGAAATGGAAGGCATTTGATGCAGGTTTTGCATACGGACATAGAAATAATTTAAATACAGTGTTCTGAATGTTGGCAGACCACTTTGTTACAGCAAAACCGTGAATTGAAGGTATTTAATAAAATAACCTGTAAATGATCAAAAACAACAGCAACAATAAAAGTGAATGATTTTAGCCAAGTGCGATGGTGCGCACCCGTAATCCCAGCTACTCGCAGGAGGATTGCAAATCTGAGCCCAGCCCGGGCAATTTAGCAAGACCTGTCTCAAAAATAAAAAGGTTGGAGATGTAGCGCAGCACTCCCTGGGTTCAATCTCCAGTACTACCAAAAACATCAACAGAAACAGTGGGCCATGGCTGTAATCCCGGTACTCTGGAAGCCTGAGGCAGGAGGATCATGATTGTAGCCCAGCCTGGGCAAATCAGCCAATTTACAAGGTACTGTCTCAAAAAAAAAAAAAAAAAGCTGGGTACATAGCACAGTGTAAAGGCTCTGGGTTCTGTCCCTGGTACTGTGCAAAAACCAACCCCCTACCCCCCAAAAAACAGCTCATACATGGTTTAACCGTGTCTTAAAAACTGAAGTCACTTGTACTGACTCATGAAAGGGGCACCTTCCTCCCTGGCCTGTTGTTTCAGCTGAGCAGACCCTGCTCCTTTCCTGTTCTCCTGCTCTGTTCATCTATGTCCACCCTCAGCCCAGCCGGTGCACTTGCTGGGCGCTTGGCGAAGATCACTGGGAGCCCAGGTGTGTGGCCCACACCATGCCAGGCTGCCTCCAGTGCTGAAACTGAAACGCTGTTGCCTATTTCCAAGGACCACTTCCTGTCCCCATTCCTCTGCGAGGTGGTGCCTTGTATTTCTGAGGCTTTGCAACTCGTAAACCAAATATTGTCGGGAGTAAAACAATCCCAGCCACCGCTTCTGGATCCACACCATTAACCAGTCCCTTAAAGTGCCCTGTGTAGTGGCTGAAATGTCAGAAGCCCACGGAATTGCTTGACTTTGGTGAGGATCTCATTTTTTGGGGGGTACCAGGCATCAAAACTTGGGACCTTGTGCTTGCAAGACAGGTTGGCAGATCCACTGAGCTAAATCCCCGGCCCTTAGATCTCAATTATTGTGACGCTTGAATGATAACTTCATGGTAAAGTTTTAATTAGCACACGTTTGCAGTGCATCATGGTTATGTTCATTTCGAGTAGTGAATACACGTGTATAACACATCGTGGTTCTTTTTTGCTGCCCTCTCCCTCTCCCATGTCTTGGTCCACTTCCCATTGAGAACGACCTGTGTTCTTGTTTCCTGTTATCTATCTTTCATTTTGCTCTTTCATTGATTTATACTTTGGGTTTCTCATACGAGAGAAACTATGCATTATTCAAGTTTGTGTGCCTGATTTATTTCACTTAACATTAGGATCTCAAGGTGTCTCCACTTCCCCGCGGGCATCTTCAATTTATCCTTCTTTATAGCAGTAGTGCTCCATTGTGTATCATCAGTAGCACATTTTCTTTATCCATTCTGAATGATAGCATACTTGGTGTGGTGGCCTACGTCTGTCATCCCAGCACTCAGGAGGCTGAGGCAGGTGGATGAAGAGTGGGCTCTGTGGTGAAACCGTCTCCAAAGAAAACAACAACAATAAATATGATGTTCTTTGTTTCTATTGTTGTTGGACTGTGAAATCCAGCAAAACACTCCACCTGCATCGTAGGCCAGGCAGGCCAGGGTTAGGTGGCGAGGGAAGCAGAGAGCCTTTGTTTAGAGAGTGGAGGTGAACGTGGTTCCAGAGACAGAAGCTCAGCCTAAGAGGTGTCCTGTGTTTGTGGCCAGGGTGTTGTTAGAGTGACTCCAGCAGGCCGGAAGTTGTTGAGTCTTTTCCGGAGCCGACCTTCCTCTTTCCATCTTATTTCCTCCAACCTTTAACTTAGAGGTCAGATGGGGCTGAGCTAGTTTAATCAAGAAACTGATAGCATCAAAACGTCAATTGTTGGGGATTTTTTTTCTTGACTTCCTGGTGTTCTGCTGGAAGTTTAGAACCTTCTCTTTCCAGGTTCTTTGACTTCCTCCTTCTCCCACTTATATTTATGTCTTTGCTTATCCATTTAATGGAGGAAATGTGCTTTCCTGAGAATGCAGAAAAGGCACTGTTTGGAAGAGGTGAGAATATAAATTAAAAATGGATTGGCAAAGAAACACTGCTTTATCTCGCCAAGAGTTGTTGACAAAATCAGACACAGAAGTGCATTGTGCACATGTGGGGCTGATAGCAGATCCCCCCCACCCCGTACCGGGGATTGAACTCAGGACCTTGCCTTTCTGAGCCAGGAGACCTGGGCTGGGGTTAAGAAGTCCTGCCTATGAGCTGGGTATGCTGTCATGCACCTGTATGTAATCCCAGCACTCTGGGAGGCTGAAGCAGGAGGAACCCCAAGTGTGAGCCCAGCCCAGACAACTTCGTGACTTATTAAGACTTTGTCTCAATTTAATAATTAAAAGAAAAGAGATGGGGTCGGGGCTGGAGATGTAGCTCAGTGTGAGCCCCTGGGCTCAGTCCCCAGTGCCACCCAAAAACACCCTTCTGCGTGATGGTGCTTGTGGCTTGTGAGCCCCTTTGCGGAACCTGTGCAGTGGACGGTGGGGAAGCCAGTGACTGTGAAGTGGTTCATCACCAGGCCGGGCCCTTGACGTTGAGCTGGGGGAGCCCCGTGCACTAAAGGAAGAGGCCCTGACACCCTAATGCCCAGGAATGCAGAGCCCTGGGTACTGCAGTGCCCCCAGGAAATCCTTCTTTGGTACCGCTTTTCCCAGGCTTTGACTTAGGAGGGACCTAGGTAATGCTGGACATTTGGGGTGACTTTCATGGAAACGATGACAGCAAAGCGATTTCTCCCTTTATTTTCTAGAGCTTTGTGGGGATTTTTAAAGATAGCCTGTTTGTTTGTTTGTTTGTTTATATGATGGAGGTGGGGGAAGCAACAATCTTGGTTTAGTTTCTACCAGTCATTTTCTTTCCCTTCCTTTGCCCGTGACATCGGGACGCCCTCCAAGCTGACAGTTCTGATCCTGGCCTCCTCCTCCCAGATGATCAAATGGGCTGAGCGTCCCTCACCCTTTGAAGTGCCTGTGTGATGGGAAACAGCCATCTGAACTTGTTTCTCCTGCTCCCACACGTCAGGGAAATAGGCAAATCTGTCCGCAGCACAGAGAGCTGTGTTTGAACTTCTCAGAAGCCCTTATCTGAGTTCCTGAGAAAAGCCGAGCGCATAGCCAGTGCTCCGCAGACTGGCACCCCACCCCCTCCTTCCTCCCAGGGGCCAGGAGCACAAGGTGGTTTTGTCCCAAGGCAGCAGAGGCCTGCATGGAGCCTTTGCCCTGGGTGCTCCTGGCGTCTGTCGTTCGTTCCTTTGTCCCTTTGTCCCACAGCCCAGCAGCGCACACCCTGCCCTGAGCGTGCTCTACCACAGCACCCTGGGGCCGGCCCAGCACCTTCCTGCCAGACTTCCTCCTGGACCGAGCTTTTTGTGAGTCGTTCTTAGCCTGCTGTTTTAAAAGAGCTATATTTAAACTGGAAGCGGAGAAAAGGATCTTCCTCAGATTCTTCCTCGTCAAGCTATTTTGATTGCTAGCTGCCCCCTTTCGTCACCCTGACTTCATTTCATCAGATCCATGCCCTACACGAGGCTGGGGTAGTCAGTAGGGTTATGTGTTTGTAGGAGACGAGAGGAAAAGATGTTGAGCTAGTTCTTCTTCTTTTTGTTTGAGACAGGGTCTCATTCTGTAGACCAGGCCCACACTGAACTTGCTAGGTGCCCCAGGCTGACCTCAGACTCGCAATCCTCCTGCCTCAGCCTCTGTTGAGTGCTGGGATTACAGGCGTTCAGTGACACTATGCTCGGCGTAGTGCTACTACATGCTGTGTGTGTAGCAAGCACAACATTTAAAAGGCCTGAAAACGTGGGCAATAGAAAGCAGTTCGTTAACCAGGCTGGTCGCCCCTCGGAGTATTGCTGACCACTGACCCCTGTGTTCTTCTCTCTGTCCTAGGAAACATTCATGGACTCTTACACATTTTCAGCAGTTTTGTGGGGTTAAAATTTACATATCAGAATTTGGGCCTACTTTCAGTATACAACTCAAAGATCTTCCTGGTAAGTTGAGGGCTGTTTAACTATCATCACAATCTAGTTTCAAATTACTTCCATTTCTCTAAAAAGACCCAGTCGCTCCTACCCTTTGTTCCCACCCCAGCCCCAGGCAGCCTGGGCTCTGGAGATTTATGCTCTGGATAAAGCCTTTTCTCTGTATGAAATATGAACAAACTCTCTGTAGAAGGCTGGCCTCAAACTCGGCAGCAGTCTTCCTGCCTCAGCCTCCTGAGTACCGGGATTAGAAGCATGTGCCACCATACCTGGCTTGTAAAATGTTTTGAGGTTCATCCGTGTTGTAGCAAGTTTCAACATATTGTTTTCCTTGGCACTAAATAATATTCCCTTGTTATAGATTATCATATCTGCATTAATCAGTTGAACATTTGGTTTATTTTTGCTTGGCTATTATTTTTTGGCTATGAACAGATACATAAAAGTCTTTGAGTGGACGTGTTCTCATTTGTCTTGGGGAAATACTAATGATTTAAGTTGCTGGGTTTATTAGAGGGAGCTTTGGATGGATTGTATGCTAAATTTATGCTTACTTTTTTTTTTTTTGGTACCAGGGATTGAACTCGGGACCTTGTGCTTTCGAGGCAGGTGGTGGTAACACCGGGCTAAATCCCTGGCCATTATTCTTAAACTTTTAAGAAATTTCCAAAATGCTCTCCACACTGGTGGCACCAGTTTATATTCCCATCAGCCACCAGGAGTGTATGAGATTCTACTTTGTTCGCATTGTTGATAATAGTTCTTATCTCTTATTATAGCTGTTACAGTGGATATGAAATATATCTCATCATGAATATAATTTGCATTTCCTAATGATGAATGATGTTGAGTGTCTTTTCATGTGCTTACCAACCATCTGTATATCTTCGGAAATTAAAATTCTATTGTCAGTTTTATTTTTTATTATCTTTTTTTTTTTTTCCAGAGTTTTGCTTTTTGAGGCAGGGTCTTACTTTGTAGTCCAGACTGGTCTTGAACTCACTGTGTAGTCCTCCAGGCTGGCTTCCAACTTGTGGCGATCCTCCTGCCTCAGCCTCCTGAGTGCTAGGATCACAGGTATGCACCCCCACACCTGCCCGTCTGTTGTCTGTTTTAAGACATGAAGGTAGCAGCTGACATACATTTCCCTTCACTTCTATTCCTTCTCCTGCCAATTTTTTGTTTGTATTATTTTGGCATTTTCAAGACTTACACTTTACAGCTATTATGATTATTTTAGATGAGACTGGACATGTTCAGGGTGGTATGGCTGTAGACTTTATGATTATTTTAGCCTTCTTTGGATATAAAGTCTATAATTGTTTTTTGTCATTTTACTACTTACCTCTTATTTTGCTGAATTTTGTCTTGCTAGTTTCTCCAAGAAGGGCTTGGATAGCAGTTCTTTGACGTATTGCCTGTTTAAAACATTTGGTTGTTTATATTTGAATGAAAGTTTAGCTTAAAATTTTGAATCTTTTATTTTCTCTGAGTATGTTTTTCTTTTCCTCCCCCAAAGCAGAGATCGAACTCAGGATCCTGTGCTTGTGAGGCAGGCACGTCGCCACTGAGCCAAATCCCTAGCCCTTCAGAGGACATTTTTTGATGTTTACACTGCCCCCACCCCCACTCCCATTTCTGGTGGTCCTGGGAGTTGAAGCCAGGGCTCTGAGCCACATCCCCTTTTCACTTTTCATTTTTAGACAGGGTCTTGCTAAACTGCTAAGTTGTCCAGCCTGGCCTGGAACTTGAGATCCTCCCGCCTCAGCCTCCCAGAGTGCTGGGATTGTAGGTGTGCGTCCCCGTGCTTGGCTGTATTTCCTTTTGGCCGCTTCTACTTTGGTCCACGTGTTGGAGCTGTGGGTTGAATATCCTTTATCTGAAATGCCTAGGACCACAAGTGGTTTGGATTTTGGATTTCTTGTATAGTGGAATATTTGTACACACCACGAGACTTCCTGGGGGTGGACAGCTCACTGATGTTCCGTGAACTCCTGCATAAAGCCGGGAGGTTATTTTAGGCAGTATTTTTATTATGCCTGTGTTTGGTTTGCCACCCATCACAGCAGGTCAGGTATGGAGTTCTCCATGTGTGACGTCTTGTTGGTGTTCATACAATTTTGGATTTGGGAGCACTTTTAGATTTTAGGTTTTTGATTAAGAATGCCCAGGGCTGGGGATTTGGCTCAGTGGTTCTGCTGCCTGCCTTGCAAGCGCAAGGGCCCGAGTTCGATCCCTGGTACTAAAAACAAAATAAAACAAAAAAGAATGCTCCTCCGCCTGTATTTTTGTTCATCCTTCTCTTTTTATGCCCCTAAGATCAGCTCTCATGGTGTGTTTCCCGCTGATGTCTTTTGGAGCTTCCTTGAACTCATAAATCCTGCTGTGTTTTTGTTTATAGAAATCAGTTACTAAGTTTTGGGAATTTATGACAACATGCTTCAGCAAAATTGTAATCTGTTGCGTGAGACATTTGTGTGATGGGTGTTCATCTGTCTTTGTTTGCCTGTTTGTTATTGCAGACAGGGTCTCGCTGTGTAGTTCAGTCTGGCCTTGAATTCACTGTGCAGCCCAGGCGTCTTCCTCCTGCCTCAGCCTCCCAGTTCTGGGAGTACAGGTGTGCACTGCCACTTGGGCCTAGTGCCCTCGTCTGTTTTCCTTGTTTTCTTCTCGGCAGCATCTTGTGAAGGTTTAGGAATTCTTTGTCTTCTTGCTATATTGGTATTAGCCCGGCACAGGCTGCAAACACGGCCCTGTCTCAGGCTAGCGTTCGTGTGACTGCAGGCATCAGTAGGGGGATCAGCCCTTGCTTTTCTCTCACGTGCTGAGCCTTGGGCTGGATGCTGGTGGCATCCTAAGCCATCTGTCTTGTTCCTGTTGTCCCAGCAGTAGTCGGCTTCCTCCCAGCCTGGCCTGCTGAGGCTCCTCATTTCCTCCCTCCTGTGCCCGGGCCTCTGCTCTTGCTCCTGCTCCTCGGCACACCTGTCCCTGCTGTTGTGAGAAAGTCATCCCCGGCTGGTTGTTGGGGTGCTGTATGGGTTTGGGGAGCCGGCTTGCTCCTCCCCATCTGACCTGCAGTGCAGTTGGCAGCTCTTTCTCACAGCCTGCAGTCGTGGGTCACAGATGTTTTCTAGTTTCCTCGGGGAAGGACTCTGCGTTTTTTGGTGTATGTTCCTTATTGCTTTTGGGTGTATTTCAAGAGGAAGTCGTTAAGCCAGGATATTATGACAAGACAACTCTAGTTTTTAACTTTTTCTCTGCCAGTTAAAAATGTTGTATTTCGCTGTTTTGTCTGTGCATGTGTATGGGGATTGAACCCAGGGCCTTCACACTGAGGTATATCCCCAACACCTTTTTTACTTTTTTCCTTTGAAACAGGGTCTCCATAAGTTTCCCAGACTGGGAAATTTAAATTCAGCTTTAGCCTCCTAGACGGCTGAGTCTGCAGGCCTGAGCCACCATACTGAAGCCATCTAGGTTATTTTGACTCCTTAAGGCTTCACAGGTTGGAGCTTGAAGGGAGCTTGGAGGGAAAGTGACAGCAGAGCACAGGTGAGCTCAGATTTGTACTCAGGAAGGCTTTTTGCAGACGTGTTTATTTTGAAGGCAGCGCTATTGTTGCTTAGCAGTTACCACGTCAAGCATCAATAGCGGTCGCCTAGTTATGACTTACAGCCTTCCCGTGATGTTCCCTGGCATCCTAAGGATGCCCGGCTCAAGACTTGTGGTTGGATTTATGTTTGAATTAAACAGAGCTCTCCATGCCCAGCCACAGTCCGTATGCAAATATGGAAACAGCGTGAGGCACGTGGCGAGACTTCTGTACCCCGAAGTAGAAGTAATACAGGTAGCAAGGCCGTTGAGGGCTACGGAAAAAGAGAAGTCAGGGTACCAAATCTGTTACTGACTCAGATTCTTAAACGCCAAGGTGCCAAGAACTAAATGGAATGTGCAACTGGGGATTTAGGTGAGAGGGAAGAAGAGGCTGAGCTCGCAGGCGGAGTGGCCTCGTTGGTTGTTAGTAGGACAGACATGAGGTGTTTGTAGGAGGGGCTGTAGCCCCTTTGGGTGGAGGTGACAAGGACTGAAGGCCCCTCCCCGCCTGCCCGCTGGGCACAAAGCCCAGGCTGGCCCCTGCTTCTTTGAGCTGGAGCAGCAGGAGGTTGTATGGTTCAGGTCTGAATGGGCCCGTAGCCTCCTGTGTTTGGAAGGTGCCTGCATTACGGGGCTTGTAGCTGACTGTCTTAGATGGGGCCTGGCTGGAGGAGGAGGTCACTGGAGGTGTGGCCTGGAAGGGTTTGTCTCTTTCCCAGCTCCTCCTTTCACTCTCTGCCATGAGGTGAGCAGCTTTTCCTCCGCCAGGCCTCTGTGCTGTGCTGTCCTGCCCTGTAGCCAGCCGACTAGGAACTGAACTATGAGACAAAATAAACCTCTCATCTTTTTTGTCTGTGACTTGCACTCTAACGTTTTGGCCATTTTTTAAAGATTATGGTATACCGTGTATTAACTAATGTTATTCTTTAATTAATTTGTTAAGAAATTTTGCTTTATTTTTTTTCATAGAAGTAAGAAGACTTTAAAAAATATTTCCTTTATTAATATCTATTCGTATGACATTGAAAAATAAACCTCTCCTCCTTTAAGTTGTGGGTGTCCGGTCTTTCATGCCACCAGTGAGAAAAGACAGAGGCAGAGTGACACTGCCCAGCGTCCAGGATGCAGAGAGGACCTGTCCCCTCTTGGGGGAGGCACAGGGAATAGGGGGCCAGTAGAGGGCCAGGGAGGGCTCCTGAAATAGGAAAAACGTGTGCAGAGGAGTCTGGGAATGGGAAGGCCCACTTGACTGATGGAATACTTTTCTCCGGAGGTCGCATTTATTTTTAACCATTGGACAACAAACAGAAAAGATTTATGGAAGTAATTCTGCCTGGTTTATGGAGTTGATTGTGAACACAACTGACTTCAGGACGAATACCACCCCACCTCCCTTTGATTCGCCGAGCATTGTCCGTGGCATTGTGCTTGGTGCAGTGGCCTCAGTCTGGTCTGGTCTCTGAGGATCCCTGCGAGTTCACCGAAGTCTAGGTGGTCACACAGCTGTGCAGGGCTGCCATAGGTTCATAGTGAGCCCTTATTTATTTAGGGCAGTGTCAGGAGGATACCGGCACAGGGCTGTGGACTCACTGGCTTCTCAGCAAGGCTGGCCCTCAGCTGGCCTTGCCACCCAGCAGAGTGCCCGCCGCTGCCAGCTCTGGACAGCTGTGGGGAGGTGGGCGTGGGAGAAATGAGCAGCCGGCGTTTCCTAGACAGCGCTCCAGGGAGGGCACTGCCCGGGAAGTCCCTGTGGCGCCAGGGTTTCCAGCTTTGTGTCTGTGCTGCGGACATCGGGGGTCCCCCGGGAGGACAGAGTGGGTCTCCATAAGGAAGACATCGGCGGTGGGGTGGGGAGGGCTTCTGGGGACCCAGCCCCTCAGGATCCGGAGAGATTTGGTGAGAAAACCCTCCTCCTGAGATTCACAGAGAGCCAGAGGGTGACTTGTCTCAGAGGTGTCAGACTCACGCTGAGCTCTGGACCTTGCACCGGGTGACACTGTGGTGCCCCCACCCTGGGCGTCTCTCTTCTGTTCCCCTTCCCATCTTCTTCATGTCCACTTTCCCTCGGCACTGGGCGGGCGCCATGGTTCTTCTGCTTTCTCCACATCACTGTCACCCTCACATTTGTCCACTGCCTCCCGAGCATCCAAGTGTCCTTTTATAACCCCAGACCCTCAGGGCCCCTCACGCCCAGCCTCCTGCTTCCTCCCCTCTGCCCTTACTGAAACCTGGGGCTGTCACTTTAGCTACCATTTATGACATCAGGTTAATTTTCCACAGAAGTTTCCATCACCTCTGCCCATTATCCCCTCAAGTATAAAATTGCTGTGATCACTTTGAACCTGGAGACCCCCAGCCTACACTTCCATCTCTTTTCTTTTTGTTTTTTGAGACACTGTGTAGTTGAGACTGACATAGAACTCGCCACGTAGCCCAGGCTGGTCTCGAACTCACAGCGATCCTCCTGCCTCAGCCTCCCGAGAGCTGGGATTATAGGCGTGTGCTCCATCTCTTTTCCATATTACCACTCATCCTTGGTTCGTTTTCCTGCAGTTTTCCTTCACAGCCTCCACTGGTGAGACTAGATTTCTCTGCGATCTGATTTCCTCAGTCCTTTCAGTAATGTGGCGTTCACTCTTCAGCCTTAAATCTTGCTCTCCTTCCCATGTGCCACCTTCTTTCTGTCCCATCACATCCTCAGTGCTGTCCCACATCCCTGGAATGCCCATTCCTGTGTGCCTCGTGTGTCTTTCCAGTAATTAACTCGGCCTCTGACATCAAGCTGTTTCAGTCCCTCCTGCCTAGGCAGATGCTGAATTGCGAAGAAAACTCCAGCTAAGGGGCCTCCTCGGGCGCTCACGCAACCATGGGAAAGGTGTGCAGGCACCCCAGGTGGGCACCAGGGGCTGGCTTTGAGCTGGAGCACAGAGGAGACGGCAGCTGGTGTCTGCCCTCGTGGCCAGGATGTGACATTGATCTGAGGTTTAAAGCAATGACAGGAAGAGGCAAAGCCTTCTGCCGGGGAGAGTGCCTATGTGAAGGCCTGGTGAGGGGTGCAGGTGGTGGGAGGACAGAGGGAGGGCAGGTGTCCTGAGGGATCAAAGAGGATTGTTTTATTTTTAGGGAAAAACAGTACCTCTGTTGGTCTTATACTAGGTGTGCTTGAAAAATATGATAAAGGTTTTTTTTTTAGTACTGGGGATTGAACTCAGGACCTTGTGCTTGAGTCAGGCGGTGGCACCACTGAGCTAAATCCCCGGCCCCGTGAAGGTTTAAATAAAATTTTTATTATATTAGAAGACACATTGCTATTAATCCCCTTCAAAGTACCCCTCGCTTTGAACGCACTCGTCCCATCTCTGTTGCCGCTTTCTGAAGCAGTTCTGGAGTCCTCTTTCGTGTGTGTCTTCATGGCTGCCTGGTATCAGTTCAAAACATTTACCTTTTATGGTCAAGGACAAGAGCCATGAGTTGCGCAGTACCTGTTCTGGTGGATGAAGACCTGCTCATGTTTTTATGAGCCTCCTTTTCCACTGGATAGCACTCAGCGGTTGCATTCACCATATATGTTTATCAGACCTCATAAGGGTTCTTAGGAAAGAGGACTCCCAGAGCGGCTTCAGAATGTGGCAAGAGTTACGGGACAAGTGTGTTTGGAGTGAGGGAGAATTTTGAGGGAGCAGTGTCTTCTTCTGTAATAAATATTAAAAAAAAAAACACTCAACTGTGTATTTTATCACCTCCTGTAGTTCATAGAATGGCTTTTTCAGAAAGAGGAGCAGCTGGAGGGGTGGGTGGTAGGGAAGAGATGAAGTGGGAAGTTAAAATAGAGACAAGTATAGAAATGAATGGGAAGGAGAGAGAGAGAGAGAGAGAGACAGAGAGAGAGAGAGAGAGAGGGGCCTACCTTATGTTGTTGGTGTCTGTGTGAGTGTGTCTGGTCCTCCATCAGATGATGCCCGGGAGAGCCACAATGTGTGTACTATCCATTCATCTTCACAACACCCACATTACCAGCAGGTTACTATGTCCACAGAAGGTGATTAGTGGGTGCTAATGAGAGAGCCTAGGCCCTGTTTATCATCTTCCCAGAGTGTAAAAAGTAATGCCTGGCTCCTAATAATATGCGGAACACAACCAAGTCTCTAATATGAGTCGTTAGGAGCTGACTGTGAAGCTAGAAAAGATTAAAATGTGCAGTAGTATGCAAAGCTATGCAAATGAAAAGTATGCAAAAATGTCTGCATTCTGTGACTGCCTGAAGGTGACTTTGTAAGGGAAGGAAGTGGAGGTCAGGCATGTGTGGAGAGCTTCTTCCTGGTGTGTGCCTTGAGGAAGTTCCCCCAACGAAGGAAGATGAAAGAGCTACCTAAGTGGTTTTTGAAAAAGGAGTCTTCTCCTAATGTGCTTTTCTTTTCCGCAGGTGTTACTTGAGCCGCTTCCGCCATGGGAGAAATAGAGCAGAAGCCCACCCCAGGATCTCGCCTGGGGGCCCCCGAGAATTCAGGGATCAGCACCTTGGAGCGTGGACAGAAGGCGCCCTCAACACCTTCAGGAAAACTTATGTCCATCAAAATCCAGATGCTGGATGACACCCAGGAAGCATTTGAAGTCCCAGTAAGTCGTGGCTTTCTGTGTCTGTGGACCCAAGGGTGTGGGCCGCCCCCACGTGGGAAGGTCCACCTCACTCCCATGCCCCCCTGACAGTCAGTGGCTCAGAGGGTCTGTGTGTCTGGCTCTTCCCTCCCCCTGCTCACCACGTGCCACCTACCCACTCTGCTTCAGAGCCGTCCAGTTCTCAGATTGATGCGTGACCCACCCACCAAGTGGTATCGGTGGCCTCGGCGCTTGAGGTTTATTGTGACTCCCCATAGGCAAATACATGTTACCCGGGTGTGAATGTGTGTGCGTGTCTGTAGTGACTCATCTAAATTGTATCCTCCAGCGTGTATGCCTTCATGATACAGTGTATATCAGACATGTGGTACACATGTATAAGTCTATGCATAATAGATGCAGTAAGACACATTGCCGTCCGTCCCCTCCTTACCGTGGACGCACTTGCTCACCACTCCCGTCGCTTTCTGAAGCAGTTCTGGAAGTCCTCTTTCGTGGGTGTCTTTAGTTGAGGTGTCATGGCTGCCTCACTGCCTCAGAGTGTTTATTTTACCTGCCATGGTCGTTTTGACTTTGGGCAAGAGCCAGAAGTTGCAGAGTGCCGTGTACTTGTGTTTGAAGTAGAGAGAAGAGTGGTCTTCTGGATGGATTCCAGTTTAATTTGCTAACATCACCAGCAGTTTCTCTCTTACACTGCGGTATATGTGTCCCTACTTCACTCATGTCTAGATCAATGGCAAAAAAAATCCCAAGAAAACCTCAACTAGCAGTCCGTGTGTTTTCATGCCAGGAAATGAAGTGGGACCACGTTCACGGCCCCAGAGGGCTGACTGAAGCCACCAGTGTGGTGGCCCTGGAAGAGAGGCCTGCTGTTCCAGGCGTCAGGGAAGGGACTGTGCTGAGCAGAGAAGGAGCTGTGGCTCTCCCCAGTTAGCAGAGCCCAGCATGACTGGTTCCCAGGCCAGAAGGTGCCCTGAGTGCACTTTCTTCCAGGACCACCCTCCTTGACCTTGGCTAGGCCCCCAGAATGTTCCATACACCTCAGATTGGGTCTTTTGTGTTCTGTCTTGGTACCAAATACTGCACGGAACTAACATGATTAATGGAGGAAGAAAATAACTCGAATTCCAAGCAGCCAACTTGTGAGCAGACTTTGAGAACACACCTGTTTTTTAACATGAGGACAATCTGTCCATTATTCCTGTTGGCTTGACTGACTGAAATTTAATAGTTGGCATTAACAGTGGTAACCCATTATTTAATCATTTATGGGATATGATTCAGTAAATTATATTTATTTCAAAGAACATTGTTCAGAGAGTGTGAATTAAGTGTCTCAGAGAAAGATAAAGCTCAGAATAGCTATGTTTAAAACTGCCAATTTATGCTACACTGCAAACAACCTCTTTGGCTTTCTAATTTTCTCACTGTGGGATTCGTATCTTTCAAGGGTGTGGGGAGGCCTTCGTTGGTCAGTGAACAAAGCAGCCCTGATGTCTGGAACTGTAAAATACCTTGAGGAAAGCACCTGCTGTACCCTGAGAATGAGGCCTTCTGGACCGTGTGGGCCTCTGGTCTGTCCATCCCCTCCTCCAGGGTTTTTCTTCCTTGCCAGACTGGTTGGGTGAGGTTTCAGTTTCAGTGTTTCCCCTTTGGTCCTGGTGAGGAGGACCTCTGATCCTAGCCTGTAGCAAGCAAGGTATTCTTTTTAATGGTGTTGCTGTTCAGGGTTTGGATCAAGCTCTCAGATGCTGCCCTGTGTGCTCACCGTGAGATCATGGTACTGCGTTCAGCTGCAGTTCTTTACGTCGAGACTCTGTCCCTGTCTGGGTTTAGCAAGGACCTGTATGATAGAGTCCTGTCTGCCTGAGAGGTATAGAATTGTGTTTTCATCCTTTCAAATGATTTTCTTTCACCGTCTCTGATGGTTGTACTTTGAACTTTTAGGCCCTCTGTCTAGAAGGAACCTTTCTAACCGCCCCCCCGCCATAAACTCCTGGGCACCCATAAAGATCTTAGTTTTACCCAGAGGCCTCCTTTCCCCAGGCAGTGGCTGGACTCCTTTTACCTATGCACTTATCGGGACAGAGCTGGACTGCCTGGATTATTCACATCCCAGGTTCTCCTACCAACAGACACTTCCTTAACTTCCCCGATCTGCTTTCTCCTCCATAAAATGAGGATCATAATAAACCCTACTTTGTACTACCTGAGCATAAAAGAGTTAATACAAAAGAAGCATCTAGAGCAATTTTGGCACACGAGGAGTGTAATACACAAGATGAGTGGCACCCGTGAGCTCTGCTGTGGCACTGCTGGCTTTCCCTGTAGTCAGAAGGGACCTTCCTTATCACCCTGTCTTCTCTACATCTAGCAAGGCACCTTGCAGAGTAGTTATTGAAAGTTTGCTGAGTGATTGTTAGAGCGAGTTAATTTCACAAGTAGAAGTTCATGCCATTGTATGTTAGTTTAGACATGTTCCCTCTATTCATATTTCATTTTTATTCCTCTAGTTTGGCCAGAATGCTCTCTCTCAATCCCCGGGCAACACATGTTTTCCCTAACTGGCTGCAGAAAGCCTGATATCAGCATTTCTGTTGATGGGGCTGACTGTAAATTGTTGCCTTGTATTCTTTAAGAAGGCTCCGCCAGGCCATCCGCAGCTGGAAGCCATCAGGGCTGCGGTGACTCAGGCATCCTGCTGGGGCTGGAGGACAGGGACTGAGGATCACAGAGACCCAGCGCCTGAACTGCATAAAAATCTTGCTCCAAAGCTTTCCCCCAAGGCCAGATGTCTGACCCTGGAAGTGTCCCCCCTGCCTGCCTGTGAATTCTTTGGCATTGCAGATAAGCGGGGCGTGGGGCCAGAAGTTTCCTTTTGAGGTCACTCTCCTGTGAGCCCTGTCTGTCCCTGGGAATTGAGTTTCCTGGGCCTTTTATGAATCTGTTGGTTTTGCAATACAAATGCAGGCAAAACGCTCATTTTAAATGCAAATTTCCTGACTGTCCTGGGCACCCAGAAGCCAGCCTACTCCTTCTCCGAGGTTGTTGCCCTCATCATTTATAGCCTTAGGAAAAGTTATTCTGAAGCTTTAACCTTTGTGAAAGCCAGGGCCATGAGGTCTCTTCCATCCCGTAGTTTCCTGTATGACCACCTTTACTGTTGAACTTGGAGGGTCCCTGTAGCTCTTTCCCCTGCACAGGGAGGTTTAAAAACAGTAAGTTCTTTCCTGGTGTTTGATCATCTTTATGTGGAAAACGCTGTGCACATCAGCCGTCCCTGTGGTCTGATGAACGCGGCTTTCTCTCTCCGCTGAGGTTATAAAGCAGAGTGACTTCGGGTCTCCGAGAGAGTTAAGGACACCTCCTCCTGCCAGGCCAGCTCCCCTGAAGGTCCTTGAGTTGATTTTATGTGTCGGTCTTCGTGACCCCCGGTAAAGGAGGAGCAGATGGTCACCTCTCCAAGTGTTTATTCCTCTCCTTGGCTGAGAAGGGAGAGGAGACAAAGTGCAGCCACTTTTTGCCTCTCTTGACTGCCCCGGAAGCTGCAGGGGGACGAGATACTGCATCTGTTGAAGGGTGAGCAGCAGAGGTGGTGTCAGGCAGGTGCACAGGGCCTTAGCCCTCATGGGGCTTTTCTTAAATTCCTGTTCTGTCTTCCTTTCTTCAGAAGCTTCCGTGGCTCTCTGAGCTGGTTCAGCTGGCATCCTTTGTTCCTGGGTAAAGCATGGGTTTCTTAGTTCTGGGCACAAAGAACCAAACCGAACTCCTCCTCCTAGGAGAGCCTGTGCCTTCTCCTAGGAGAGCCTGTGCCTTCGCCAAGGAGCTGCTGGGTACTCTCGGAGAGGTGAGCCACCAGGGCTGCTGTTCCCAGCCTCCGCACGGGGTATTTGAGCTTCTGCATGTTAGCGCCTCATGCTGGAAGAGTCACTGAGCTGTTTGCTGCTAGGTTTGGCCTCTAGCAGGTCACCTAGAAGCTCTCTGGGGGCAGGGTCTGTTTTCTTTTTGTTCATTGTTACGGTTTGAGTCTAGCTGTCCCCCAAAGCCTCCTGTGGTCATAGGCTGGATCTAGAGTGTGTAAAGCAGGAATGGATTCATAGTACTAGGTTCAAAGGTACTCGGACTAAGGGTGTGAGTACTCCCTGCCCTGAGTAATCTGAATAAGATGTGAGGGTCAGGGGGACACTGTTAAGTCCTCTTGTTACCTTTGCTGCCTCGTGTGCGCCACGTTGTTTCTTCTCTAAGATGCTTCTCTGCCATCTCAGCCTCGGACCCAGCCGATCTACAAGCTGTAAACTAAATGAACCCCTTTCCCTTCAACTTCAGGGTCAGGTATTCTGTCTCAGCCACGAGAGAAAAGTAACTAACACATTCATCCTCACTGCCTTCGCCAGCACAAGGCCTGGTAGCCACGAGCAGTGTGTGTGCCCAACTGGCCATACCCTGTCATTCACAAGACTTGACCTGTGGTTGATGCCATCCCTGTGTACAGATTAAAGATCCACAGGAAATGCCTTCCAGCCCCTTCCTCAGGGTGCAGGGAGTTGAGGTCAGGCTGGCATCAGAACCCAGCCTGCAGGGCCCCTCAACCTCCTATCCTCCCACACCGAGCCACCACCCCCTGTGAGACACGGGCTTCCGTGTGGATCAAGAAGTCCCCACTTCAGCTGGCTCCCCAGGACCCCATGTTCCCAGCTCCATGCTGCTCTGGCTTTTGTCTGCTTCTGAACCCCACTCAGCCCTCACCCCTATCCAAGTCCACCGAGCCCCTGGCTATCTGTCCTCTAATTAGGCTTTGCATCCATTGAAGTCACCAGTCGTTTCTCACTAACAAGTTCCTTCGCGTCTCTGCTGCCCAGACCAGACTCTTTCCTTATCAGCAAAATGAGTGTCTGGTCAGGACGATCATCCAGGCTTTTCCCTCCCTTTCCTTTTTTGGAAGTTGAAACCCTGTGTTGGCATCCTTGTTAATGGTGGAGCTTTTTGTGATGGTGTTTGGGAATTCCTCAGATGCATGGTAACTCCTTGAGGAAAGGGCTTCTTAATCATAAAACAGAAACAAAGCCTGAACAGACACAGCGATTACTGTGAGCCTGTTAAATGCTAGAGCAAAATGTGCTGGGTAGCAGCAGCCACGGTTGACTTGGACAGGCTGCTCCCACCGCGTCCAGGGGTCTTGTGGAGAGGCTTAGGCATGGTGACTGTCACTTTCTCAGTGCTCAGGCAACTAGACAACTGAGCTCCGTGACGCTTGACAGTGGGGGACAGTAAGGGAAAGAGATCACATATTTCCTCAGGGACACACCGTGTTTTTTCTTCCCATTTTTTGAGACAGGGTCTTGCTATGTGGTTCGGGCTGGCCTTGAACTCTCGGTGATCCTCCTACCTCCTCCCGAGTGCTGGGACTGCAGGCGTTTGCTGCCATGCCCAGCCAGCAACACACTATTAGTAGAAAAATCCAACAAGTCCATTGAAGTTAGAGAAGATCTCTCAAAAAATTTTTTTAAAGTAAAACAATTACTTTGCACCTCATAAAAGAGGCCATGTAGCTTTTTTTGCTGTTGGCAGAATTGCCTGTGCTATCTGGGAGATTTAATTAGAAGCGTGATAAAGTCAAGTCTTCAGTGATTAAACCAAGATTTCATTTTATTACCTTTTTAATGAAACAGGCCTTTCATTTCTTTAATTCTCATGGAAACCTGGGCAGGACATTGGTGGAAAGCTTGTGCTACCTGAGGAAGGGCTTCAATGGTAGTAGATTTTAAAGTTGTCTTCTAAACCTGACCTTAGAAAAAGAGACAGTAGAAGTTGATCTTTTTAGAAGCCCTGTGTCTCGTCCTCTCTGTCCCCCTCCCATTTTTGACAGAAAGAATTGAGACTGAAGGCCTTGAGTACGGCTTTGCTCGCTGATGGCCTCTGTGTCTCTCTGAAAGCACTTTGGTTTTGCTTTATCATAAATTTTGCTTCCAGGTTCCTCACTCAACCATGTAGGGGATGGGCCCTCTTTGGTAAGCCCCTGTAAGTCTACTTTTCTCCCCCCACCCCCCAGAAATGAACCACACATTTAATTAAGGCCTTGACAGGGGTTATTGGTCAGCTTTCCCATTGCTGGAACAAAATAGCAACTTAAGTGGGGAGGGGTTTAGTGTTGACTCCTGGTTTCAGGGGTCCAGTCCATGGTTGGCTGGCTACAGGGTAGAAACATTGTGGTGGAAAGGAATGGCAGAGCAGAGCTGCTTAACTTCATTGGTTCCAGGAATCAGAGCACAGGGCAAGAGCTGGAGAGGAAGAGGCCAGGAACCAGACATAGTCACCGAGGTGATGTCCCCATGACACACCCAGACACATCCAGAAGTGTGCTTGTTAATTTCCCAAGCCAGTCGAGTTGGCCACCAGGATTAACTATCCCAGGGGGAAGGACCTGCCCTTTCTGCAAAGTTCTCTTGTGGCTCCCTAGAATTGCAAGTGGAGGAGGGGGCTGGCCTTGCAGCTGCTCGGAGGACAGTGATGACAGAAGGAGGTGCCTGGCTCAAGGCTGCTCAGTGTTCTTCCTCCTGAAATGCTTCTCATGAGAGAGAAGCTGATGGTGGCGTTGGTGGAGGAGGAGGAGTGGGAGAGGGAGGAAGGGGAGGCCTAAACACAATTTAATTGGCCATTTAAAACCAGAAGGGAGGCTTACGTGTCCAGAACATACCCTGCCTCTTGAGCAGCTATGCTCAGCCAGAACGAGGGGAGGCAATTTAACATGTTTTAAAAAATAAGCTAACATTTCTTTCTCCTTATCAGTGTTGCTTTTGGCTCCTTTTAGAAGCCAAGTTTCTGAAATACTATCAATGACCACTTTGCTTGGCATGGTCATTTCTGTGTTTTATTTAACATTGAATGATAAACGGTGCTTGTCTGGGTCTAGCCTCTCGAGGTTAAATTGCAAAGCTATTAAACAAAGTAAAAAAAATTTTTTTCTCATAAATCATTCCAGCTAAATACTGCTAGCCCGTCTTTCTAGCTCCTTAGAAGCAAAGAGTTGAATTGAAATGTTGGCCCGAAATGCTTGTGCACGCTTCGCCCCTTCCAACTCTAGTTACAACGCTCATGATCAAAGTGAGTTCTGTAGCTCTGAAATGAGTGTGGTAATTCTTTAACAGCTGTTTGCTATTTTCTCCCTGAAAAAAGAATCACTCAGTACAACCTAATAAATAAAAAGAATAAACTCTAATTGTAAATGTCCATATCTGACATTAAAATGGGCCTGATTCTAAGAAAATGTAGGAAGTTTGAAAAGTTGGGTCTTTTTTTCCCTGTCTTCAAATGGAAATAGTAAATTTTCTTAATCGTATAGTAGAAACAGAATGGTTAGGTGGTTAGCTTGGCCCAGAGGCATAATAGACCTATAATCCCAGTATTCTGGGAGGTTGAGGCAGGAGGATCTGAAGTTCAAACTCAGCCAGGGCAACTTAGTGAGACCCTGTCTCAAAAAAAAAAAAAAAAAGGGAGAGCTGGGGATGTGGTTCAGTTTGCAGACCCTGGATTTCAATCCTCAGTACCTCCTCCTACCCCCCAAAAAGAGTGGCTAAAGGAGAAATGCTGACCCCACATCCTGGCTTCATGGAAAGCCACAATTCCCTGCCCAGGTGGAGAAAATAGACCTCAGAGGTGAATGAAAAGTCACCCATGGAAAAATCACCTTGCCTAGTACACATCCTCATTGTCAGGGATGTTTGCCTTTGCCTTTCCTTTTGTTCTGAGCTTTAGTTTCATTTTTTGTTCTTTAGCAGAATGGAACTCTGCTTTCATTGCAGAGCTGCCAAAGGCGCTTCCGCATACACAGCAGCATTCCTGTGTCAGGTGGAGGCACTCCTCCTCTCCCCAGGGTCTGCGCAGCCTCACATCCCACTGGAGCTTGCTCTGGAGGCGGAGTCATGACCTAAACCAGGCAGATGCCCCTGCTGGCTCCCCCAGCCTTGCAGTGAATGAAGGGCCGCTTGGCCAGTCGTGGTGACACCTCGATTTCTGCGCAGCACGCTCACTGCTGCTGTGTGGACTTACCTCTAGCTTCTCTGAGCTTCAGTTGGATCAGCTTTAAGACTTTGTTCTTTTAGCTGTTTTCCTGCATTTTGGCTTTGCTTCCTGGGCTCCTCTACTTCCTGTCTCAAGACTCCTCGGTTTTCCTAGAGTCAGGAAGCTCCTCAGAGAGCTCTGCTTCCCTCTGGCATAGACTGGATGAATGGTCTTAGGGCAGACCCAGGGTTTCAAGACCCTCCGGCTCTTTGCAGCACCGTTTCTGTGGGAACATTTGAAGGAGATGCTCCTATATTTGAATGCAAATGTGAAAACGTTGAATGTACAGATTGGACTTTAAAAATGTATCTTCTTTTTAAAAATTGGATTTTTGTTTTTATTGGTCCCTGTTTGCAGTCTGTAATGTTGACATTCCTCCCTCCATCTCTTGGCCACCTCCCCTTTGCAAAGGATCTGTCTCCCTGTTTCCTATTATCTTATTATCTTTGCTCTTTACAGTTTGGATTTCTCACGTGAAAGAAACCATGTGATATTGAAGTTTGTGAATCTGATTTCAGTTAACATTATGGTCTCAAGGTGCGTCCATTTTCCTACACGTGCACAAGTGTGTCTTCTTCATGGCAAGCAGTGCTCCATGCGTACAAATACCACATTTTCTCCATCCATTAATCTGTTGAGGGACATAGAGGCCGCCTCCAAGATTTAGTTACTGTGCGCTGTGCTGCTGTAAACACGGGTGTTCATGTAATAGTGCATTGTGCTGTCTTTAACTCTTTCGGGAAGATTACCTAGAAGAAGGACTAGCTGGGTTGTCGTTCAGGTATATTTTGTGTCTGATCATTTACTCGTTTCTGCGTTGGACACAATGGATTTAAGTCATAGGGAAGATATAGGACGATTTACCCCACTTGGGATGTTTCTTCTGTAGGTAGATGACTCCCGTGAAAGAAGAATTTTAAAAGCTTTTAGTGCTTTGTGATTTTAGGGAAGAACCTTAAAGATTTCGGTTTTTTCATTTATACAAACAGGAAGTTGGACAAGATCCTCCCAGAATGGAATTCTGTGGCTCTGGTTTTATCATACGGAAAATACACTCCTGGAAGCATGATATGGATTTCACATACCTGGTAGCAGATGGTGATAAGAAATGCCTTGCCCTGTATGGACCAGACACTCTGATATCTCTACATCTACATTATTAAGACTAGGCAGTCAGCGGCCACAGGACTTTGATGGTAAATGTCTTCCTTTAGTTGAGACATCAAAGGAGCATTCCAGACGCCTAATAAAGGACATCACCTTGTGGCTAATTAATGAATAATGATGTGGGAATATTAGGGCCAGTTGGGCCTAAGGAGTGTAAGTGACTTGGGTGGGGTATGTCAGACACCTGGGGCAAAGGCGCTGAGGTCCCAGCCCAAGGCCATCCTACCCCTAAAAACCTGCCTTTAACCTGCTCAGTCAAGTCTAACCTGGGCCCCAAAGAGCCATTAGGATAACACAGCCTGGTAGTTGTGAGCCCCTGAAAAACGCCAGTGAAAGGTGCTTGCTATGGGTTGGATATGAAATGTCCCCAAAAGGCTCCAGTGTTGACGGTTTGGTTCCCCAGGCAGCTATGTTCAGAGTTAGGGCTTTGGGAAAGTCCCTAGATTGTGAGAACTCTGACTTTACCAGTGGATTAATTGATTGGTGGATTGATAATTTGATAGCATCGAGGAGGTATTTGGTGACTTCAGGAGATCTGGCCTGTTGGAGGAAGTAGGTCACTGGGTGCATGCCTTTCGTGATTGTATCTCGTCCTTTGCCCCAGCTGATGGACTCTCTGCTTCCTAGTTGCCACAAGGTGAGCAGCTTTCTCTTCCCAGACCCTTATCTGCCTTGTCTCAGGTCCAGAGCAACGGAGCCAACCTCTGAAACCATGAGCCAAAAATCTGTGTTTCTTCCTTGAAGTGGACTTTCTCAGGTATTTGCTTCTGGTGGTGAACAGTGCTCTTCCATGGAAAGGATGATTAAACAGAGCTGAGCATGCAGGACCAGAGAGGCCTTGGCAGTGTTGGCCACACACAGTGGTGACTGCTAAAGGGTGGAGCTTGTGCACTGCAGGCAGAATATCAGGGAGCTGACGGACCAGGGCAACCCAGGAGGTGGCACTGATAGGACTCAAAGCTGATGGGGAGACCCGGGGGCTGGGAGACCAGAGCTAATGCCCAGGTTACTGCAGTCTGGGCAGGTGTTGTCACTGAACACCAGGACATCAGCTGGTACTGCTTTTCTCTGGCAAATGCCTTAGAAGAAATGATGGTTTTCCTTCAGTCTGTATTGCCAGTGAAGATCAGTTTCTCTCTTTCCCTGCCTGCCTCCTTCCATTCTTCCTTTCCCTTGTTTTCTTTCTTTGTTTTTGAGACAGAGTCTTGCTCAGTTGCCCAGGCCGGCCTCACACTTGTGACCCTCTTGTCCTAGTCTCCAAAGTAGCTGGGATGACAGGCATATGCCGCTGTGCCTGGCCACTGACTCGTGTTTGATCGATCACGAAGGAGAATCTGTGGCTCTGGACGTTAGCCTCCCAGACTCCCGGTGACTGTGGAAATGGTGCACACTGGATCGTGCCAGTGGTGCCAGGTGGAAATGAGTGGAGGTTGGTTGCTCGGTTCCTCTTTGCCTCGTGTTTACTCTTCCCATTCCAGTTTCCCTGTGACCTCAAGGCACCCTGTGCAGCTTGCCACGCCTGGGTGGAGAAGAAGTAGAGTGAAGTGGGTAGATCCATCGTGTCCAAAGGAGCCTGTGGTCACAAGCATCGGAAAGTCGTGGGGCCACTGCGTACATAATGTAGCTGTTGGTTAGTTTGGCGTGACTCACTTGTGACATGAGCTGTACGTTGTATTTGGCCGCTGTGCCTTCTTCTGGTGGCCCGTCGGTGTACGTCCGTCAGCAGACAGTGCAGGTCACCGTTGATGTGGCCATAAAACCGAATGGCTGAAGCATTGACAAGCACGATCAGAGAGAGTCAGGGTGCTGTTAGGGAATCACAAGAGTCTGGCCATGGTCTGAGGCCGAATCCATTTCCTAGGACTCGGTGACAGAGTCCTGTCGAGGGCGCTGCTCCGGGGTAGCAGTGGCTTGTCACAGTCTGGCCGGGGTGGATGGTCTCACCTCTACCGCGCTCCTCCCCGCCACTCAGCCTTGGCAGTGCCTGCTGCCCTCAGATTCCAGGCAGAAGCCCAAGAACAAGGAGCGTGCGAGCAGCCCACAGCGGGACCCCGCAGGGGGACAATTTGACGGCAGCCAGGACCCCCTTGCTCTCTTGGAGGCAACCAAAGCTCTGCCTCCAAAAGGGGATTCAGGCCGTGAGCCTGGGGCTCTTTCCTGCTCACAGCTGCTGAGCCTCTGCCCCTTCTCCTGCCATCCTTCCCACGCCCTAGCTCCCAGGAACCCTACATCTTCAATCCTGTCCCTTACAGGGCATTCCTTTGAGTGGCAGCACCAACAAAATACCTTTTATCCACGTATAAACCCTGAGACTTGTGTATGTACATCCAGGTCCATTTGTGGGTGGCTTATTGGGAGAATTCAAGCGGTGAATGAAAGGAGAAGAGCAGTTTCTGTCGTAGTCACAGCATGTATCGGATGAAGGGGTTGAAACAACTCAAACACCACTGTGAACCATCTTTTCATCCTATTTGTTGATTCAGTTATTCTTGTAAGAACTACAGTGACAGGTTTTATTAGACCGGTTGAAAGGGATCTTTGCTTTCATAACACAGACCGAGAATTCCTCTTATTAACTTAGTTTCAGTCAATATTTAACAGCTTCTTGTGTCCGGGTTGTTTCGCAGCCTTGCGTGTAGTTTTTGTTTGTTCACCACATGATGAGGCTGCCTAGTTTCATGCCATTCCTCTGATCAGGGTCTGGAGGTTAATTAAACTCTTACCTATTATCACTTCCAACAAGGAGAATTTGCCAGCTGTAAACTTGCTGAACACCTCGTGAAGATGAGGCTTTTCTTCTTTGTTCTCCTTCCTTGCCAGTTTCAGGGCAGTTCCCTCAGTGGACTTCTGTGTTAATATCCTCTACCAGACTTCTCTTTGGAAGCTCTTGAGAAACACATGGCAGTCTTAGAAAATAAAGTTCTAATTTTCTCCAGAAAACTGCTTCAGCAGAAACCAAGACTGCTGCCAGCAGCCTCTCGGCGTCCTGCCAGCCCGAGGCTGTTTAGAGAGAGGCTTTCTGTGCAGATGAGTCTTGTGGCTTCCAAATTCATTTTTGCCTCTCGTCTGGCTCTAAAAATGCTGACCTGGGGCCTGGAGAGCTGGCTTTGTTGGGGGCATTGCTTGGTGGCACACAAGGTACTGGATGAAAACAAGTGCTTTTTCTCTGTGTTCCTTACCCACACAAACCCTGCTGGCAACATATTCTGCAGCGGCATTGAGGTGACGCTTGAGTTATAGCCCACTTTTTCCTGGGCTAGTCTGTCACTTCGTGGGTCACTTTGGCATCTGTTGGATTGTAGCGCCTTAGTTTGCTGGAGCTGCTGTAACAAGGGGTCACAAACGAGGTGGTTTGAAGAGGGGAACGGAGCCAGGGATTTAGCTCAATGGTTCCACTGCCTGCCTCACAAGCACAGGGCCCCAAGTTCAAACAAACAAGAAGAGGGGAACGGCCTCACATTCTACAGACTAGCAGTCTGGGGGAAGGGGTCAGTGGGGCAATGCCGGTTCCTTCTGAGGTGAATGAGCAAGAACCATTCCATGCTTTTTCTTGGTTTTGGGGGCTTTACTGATGCTGACTTTTTTGGGGGGTGATGCTGGAGACTGAACCCAGGGCCTTCCCTCTGAGCTATGGACCCAGTCCTTTCTGTTTATTTCCACACAGAGTCTTGCTACATTGCCCAGGCTGGGCTTGAACTTGCAATCCTCCTGCCTCAGCCTTCTAGAGTTCTGGGCTTATAGGTGTGTGCCACCATGCCCAGCTAATTTCTGGTCTTGGCTTATAGATGCTTCACCCTCACAAGATTTGCTTGCTGTTTCTATCGCCAAATCTTTCAAATGACTTACTCTTTACTGGATCATCTCTAAAGCCTTTTTTCCTAAATAAAGTCATATCGGGGAGGGCATAGGTAAGTATAGTACAACCCATATATTTAACAGTTTCCACTGTTTTTTTGTTTCGTTCTGTGTGGTAGCGTGTGAAAATGGTTTGTGCCACTGAAAGCTGTGATGTCTGGCTGTGTGACTGTCTCCCAGCTCTCTGGTGTTGTCCCTTTGGAGCACAGTACAGATGGAACATTTCCCCAGGGTGTATCCATCAGAACCTTAAATCACGTGTGCATAGCTGAGCCGAGAACCCAAGAACAGGTGGCCATACAGGATGAGAAATCTCAGCTGTATGAACCAAGCGACCTGTAAATTGAGTTGGTTTGAGTTACTTTCCCTCTCCACCATTTTCCAACGAATCAGTAGGAGGAGAATGCCTGTGGGAGAGTTCCTGTGCAGGTCCTCCCTCCCAGCTGATGCTGTCCCATTGCAAACGTTCACTGGGATCCTGGAAAATGCCTGTCCCCTTGATGTGTCAGTCTGTGCTGAGGAGCTAAGTCTTCACTACTGTGCTGGCATTCTCTCAGCCTCCGAGAAATGATGTCAGGGAACATCACCGTTCATTTAACAAGTGCAAATCAAGGCCACCATGAGCTGTGTCTTCAAATATGTTAGCATAGCTACTACAGACAACACAAAACAAAGCTAGGCACTGGAGCACGTGCTTGTAATCTTGGCATTCTGGGAAACCGAGGCAGGAAGATTGCAAATTCAAATCCAGCCTGGGAAATTCAGTGAGACTGTATCAACATAAAATGGGCGGGGGATGCAGCTCCCTGGTCAGATCCTGGGTTTAATTCCTAGTACAGAACCAGTGTAACAAGTGCTGGTGAGGATGTGGAGAGACTGGTGCCCTTGCACACTGTTGGCGGGAATGGATAGCTGCTGTGAGAAACAGTATGGCGGTTCCTCAAAAATGTCAGAGTTGCTGTATGACTCAGTATCCCGCTTGGGGCTATGCCCTAAAGACCTGAAACACAATTAGGAGGAGACGTGCATACCCATGCTCATAGTTCACAAAAGCCAGGAGTTAGCATGCAGTGGGTACACAGTTTGTATTTCCTGTGGTGACGCTCTGGAGATGTGTTTTACAGCAGTGTGAATGTAGTGAATTTATTGAACGTGCGCAGCAAATGGCTAACATGGTAAATTTGTGTCATTTTTAAATCACACATAAAAAATAATGCGCACCAAGCAGTTTGATTTGAAAAGTAGTTGATGTAGTCCTAGCTGCTTTGTTTAAAATGTAAATTTCACAGGCATTCCCTACATCCCTGGCTTTTTATCTCTTCTTTAGGTATTGTTATCAGTTTGTAGATCTTGCCTCCCTGAGAGATGTTAAATTCCTTTATGGCTGGAACTGCATCCTTCCCTGACCTCCCTGGTTGCTAATCTGTTCCCTGCACCTCCCCAGGAGTCATAGCTCCTGGTGCCACTCTCGGGACCTCCAGTGTGTCCTGCATTCTGAGGCAGTTTGCCTGGCTTTTATCATTTGCTGGTGTTTAGGCTGATGACCCAGAGGATTTTTATAAAGCAGAATTTCAAAGTGATGTGGAAGTTATGAAAGGTATCGGGGTGTTCTTTATTTTCTAACAATTTCATTGACCACTCGAGTAATGAAATTTTCAGAGCCTTAGAAAGCTAGATTTTAAAAATATTTACATAAAACTTACCTTTGAGCAAGCAATCCAAGTAGCATCTCCCTGCTGAACTTGCCATGTAGCTCGAGCAATTAATTACATTTTGTTTTTGAGTAACGTATGACATTCCAAGCAGAGAGCTGCCAAAACATACCATTTGGATGTTGCTCTAATTAATTCCTTGCAAGTGATAAATTTTCTATTCTTTACCTTTCTGCCCACATTTCCCCCCTCCTTTGCAGGTATTTATCTGACAGTAAAGATGAACAAGTCAAGCATGGTATTTGTGCTGCTTGCTGCTGTAGAGAATTTGGAGACCTGCAGCCAAAAGTGTTTTTGCACAAACTTTAACTGTTACGTTTCAAAAAATGTAACATTTAGGTGAATTTCACTCTTATAAATTCCTCTCTACTTATATTTTATTCACAACATGAGGCCTCTGAGCAACTGTGTAAAATGCTGCTAACTGATATAGGAACACAGGACAGGTAGCGTCAGTCATCCCACAGACTGCTCAGAGAGGACAAGGGATCCAGCACAGCATATAATAAAAGTTAGAGCTGAGAGGTGGGCAGCGATGGTGCCAAAGCCAAAGGGCTTATCACACCTAACCTCGGTTTCCAGTCTTATGTATCTCTAATGTGTTGTCCTTAGTAGGTTATGGTCATGTAAGAACAAAAAGTAGACTTTGGTATACCATTTCAGTGTATGCGTGTTCTAAGAATTACTCAGAAAGTGAACATGGTTTAAAATCCAAGTTATGATAGTAAAATGATATTTTCTAGCAGGTAGTATGGTAGCCTCTGGTCATGCCCAGAATCTGTGGGGTAACTGGTCATTTTCCCTTATTTTAGAGAACCAGAAAACCCCCACTGCCACCTCTTACCGGAAAAAGGGATTTGGGTATTATTGAAAAAACTGTCATCATTGACGGGGCTGTCATGACAGCTGATTTTAATAATTGCGTGTTAACATTGTGACTTTGAGCTTAAGAGGTTTTGGCATCTTTGAACAGATTATCGGGTTTAGTGAGAATCAGAAACATGTTTGATCTTTCAAAGAAATTATCTCTTAAGTTTTCTGAGCCCCTTAGTATTTATTCCTAATGCAATCTGTATCCATGGAAAGAAAATTAGGAAAATGTATAAATGTGTAAAGGAAAAAAAAATCCCCCCTCATCCAACCAGACAAAAGCAGTAATGGTTTAGGTGCGATGTCCTAACAGTTATTTTCTTTCACATATTTTCTCACTTAGGAGTCTTTGGGTTGTAAGCAACTGAAAAGAACTCTGACCCAGGTCAGCAAAGAAGGGGACTTGTTGAGGGGTCACTGGGAAAGCTCACTGTGGCCATGAATATTGTGGACCAGACAACCACGCATTTTTTTTCTTTCTCAGTACATTTTATAAAACCAGGACGGGCCCTGCCTGCTGGGCATTCCTAGCCATCAGCCTGGGAAGCACACTGCTCTGTGTGGATGGAGGACACCACAACGGGCAAGAATCCAAGGGTGCAGAAGAGCCACCCAGAAGCTACCACTTGTCAGGGAGCAGTGTAGCTATTAGCAGTTCACCATGAGGAGCTCGGGGAGCAAGGGTAACCCCCAAATATTGCCTGGGTCAAGCTGCTGTTTGGGTGGAAGACAGAGAATAGATCCTTAAGCCCTAGGGAGGGATAAAGGGGGGGGTATAGCAGAAAACTCTAATGCCCTAGGTGAGTTTATTGGTGGTGAAGGGAGTAACAGACCATCAAAGCCATTCCTAGGACAGTGCCCATTTAGCTACTCCTCTGTGACCCACTCCTTGTGTGTTCGTTGGATTCACAAAGGGACTGGGATATATTTATGTGTTTTCCTCATAGTGAATAAGTCTTTAAAAATTGCCCTTTCTGGCCGGGGATTTAGCTCAGTGGTTCCGGTGCCTGCCTTGCAAGCGCAAGGTCCCGAATTCAATCCCCAGTACCAAAAAACAAACAAACAAACAAGCAAACAACCAAGAAAAAGAAATTGCCCTTTCTCTGTTATTTTGCTGAAGCAGTGACTCTGTGGGCCCAGTTGGTTTTCCATCACTCAGTGTCCCTACCTTCCCTTGCTCGGAACCACAGCTCGGTTTGCAGAAATTTCAGGGGTTGCTCACTAAGAAAAGACATTTTAATCTTCAGATTTCCATGCTGTGAAATGTAGCTTTCACAATTGGCACTAATGCAGCTAGTTAGTAATTCACATAAAGATCGTATACTTATGAATCAAATCTATGCTGCAAATGTGTTGCTTTAAAACTTTAAACAGAGTGGGGGACTTCATTTTGGAAACTATCAGACCAAGAGAGTTGGACTTTGGCATTCCTTAGAGCAAGCAGGGGGTAGGTGTGTGGGGCTGTTGGTTGTTATGGGTCTAAAGGCAGAAAAGCAGATGTTCCCAGATGTTGGGAAGAGGGAGAAATTCAGGGAAGCGGAACTCGGGGAAGGGAGTTTTGGAACTCAGGGAAGGGAGTTTCGGGGCTTCAAATTGGGCCCTTGGCCAGAGAGGACAAAACCTTATAACCCGAGGGGATTTCACTGCTCTGCTGGAGGTTTAGGACAGAAGAATCCAGTGAAAGGCAAGGCCTCACCCTGTCCACTACCTCAAAACACTTAAAAACAAAAAAGCGACAGTTTGAAACATAACCCTGTCATTACAGAAAATTGGAAAATACAGTCAAATAGGAAAGAGAAATCATCCCTAGTGGCATCATTCAGAGGTCACTGCTATAAGACTTTCATGTATTTCTGTAATTTTCTCCCTTTAAGGAAATGTGTCTTCCTTCAAATGTAATGACCTCCATTTCTTAGCAGTTTCCTTCCACTTTGCCCTAGACTAAGTAGACTGAGGGCTTTAAGAGCTTGGTAGATATTAACTTAATCTTTTAAAGCCATGCAAACTTACATACATGTGTGTATGGATTTTTTTCCTTTTTCATTAACAACTATAGATGACTTTCCAGGTCCAGAGATACCAATCAGACTTTTAAAAATTGCTGCATAACAAGTCATAGTTTAGATAAGCCATAAGTTATTCAATTCATTTCCTGTTGATGGACATTTGAGATATTTCCAGGTTTTCATGCCAGTACAAACAGACTTGTACATAAATTCTTATAAGCCTATCACTTTATTTCTCCAGGATGAATATATAATTGTCAAAAAGTACCAAACTGGACGGGGGATTTAGCTCATGGCTCTGCTGCCTGCCTCACAAGTGCAAGGTCCAGAGTTTGCTCTCCTGTACCAAAAAAAAAAGTTTTTTAGCCACTCTTCAGAGGACACATATTATCTATAGTATTAGAAATAAATATATAACCACAAACCCAATCTGTCAGAGATAATGGGGATTGAGAAATCCTAGATCAGTTTTACTGATGAATAAGGAGCCACACTTATAAATAAAATATTAATAATTTGACCGGGAGTGTATTTTTAAAAAGGCAGCATGACTAAGGCTTATTCCATGAATACAGAGATGATTATACACTAGGGAAGCTTTCAAAATACTAAAGTAAGGGAAAAAATGGTTAGACCTTTAAAAAGAAAACAATTGTTTTTAGCCACAACTTTTCATATCTGAGTAAACTAAGAACAGATGGGAATTACTTAAGTAAGATGAAGTCTAAGTCCCCAAATCCAGCAGCACATAATTAAGTGGTGAAGTACTAAAGCCATTTTTATTAAAACTAGCCAAATATGTAATTTATTGCCACTTTACTAAATATTATTTTAAAGATTTTGAACTTACACAATAAATGGAAAATAGAAGAAAAGATATTATTTATATTTTACTCAAGATTTATATATTACCCAAGATTTTAAATAGTTTTTAAGTAGATTTGGAAATAACATATCATTTGGAAAGATAAGTAAATATAACTCATTAGCTTATATATAGTATACGTATAACATTTTGTGTTTAAATATACATATATGTAAATACATTTTATATATACATATATATTTGGAATAACTATTTTGGTATGAGAGGTTGGAAATAATAACCAAAATTGAAAAAATACTTAAATTTAAGTAGAAAAGTGCATGTCTAGCTAGACATGGTGGTGCCCGCCCCTGTAATCCCAGAACTTGGGAGGCTGATGCAGGGCTACATAGTGAGTTCAAGGCCAGCCTGAACTACATAGCAAGACCTTATCTCAAAAATCCAAAGAAAAATAAGGGCCCAGGGATTTAGCTTAGTGGTTCCGCCACCTGTCTTGCAAATCTAAGGGCCGTAGTTCAATCCCCAGTACCCCCCTCCCCCGCCGGCCAAAAAAACAAACAGAAGAGAAACTTCATGCAAGGGCTGTTACAGTGTGGTTTTAATGTGCACCACAGGAGAGAAGGCAATGTTGTGAAATACTAGTTCTCCCCAGAGGAACATACACATTTAATATTGTTTCATTCAGAGCCCTCGTGTTTATATGGATTTGTAGGGAGGGATACAGAGGATGAGGAATCAGGGAAAATGATTTTAAGTTCATGTGGAATATGAAATGTGTGCACTCAGGACATCTGAAGCAGGAACTGCGACTTGTGGTTTCGGACACCAGCATCTTAGAGCCAGCAGGTACTGGTACAGAAGTAGAAATAAGACTCAGAATACAGGGCCATGGATTTAGCTCAGTGGTGCCGCTGCCTGCCTCACAAGTGCAAGGTCCCAAGTTCAATACTTGGTACCCAAAAAAAAAAAAAATCAGAATACACATGGGGACTGATCCGTGGTAAAAGTGTACTGAAAGTGGTGGGAAGAGAATGCTTCCATAAATGGCGCTGGTGCACTTAAGTGTCCATTTGGAAAAGAAAAAAATGTAGTTTTTCCATCTCAAGCCACATGTGGGAGAAGACTTTTGGGTGGTTGAAAGCTGTAGCTCTAGATGTAAAGACAAATAAAATGTTAGGAAAAGTTCAGGGAACTATTTATATCACCTTTGGGGCACTCAGGAAGCTCTGAGGCCACGGTAAAGAGGTGTCCTGTATACTCACCTGCTCCTCCTTTCACTCGCTTGGTTTGCTTTTCCAGCAGAGCTGGTGGTTGGAGCTGCTTTAACCATCTCCACACCTGTGCCTCATGTCAGGCTTTAGCCAGGACCCTACACATGGCCATATCCATTTGTATCTATCATAACAACTTCTCCGAGCTGTCCATGGATTAGAATCGCCCCTTTTCATGTCTGTAGAGCAGTTCACCGAGGGCTGCGGAGGGACAGAAGCTGTGTTTGCCTCGTCTCTGCCATTAGGTGCTTCTGCTGCGCCTTGCAGCCAGTCTGGTAGCTGGTAGATTTGAGGATTCGAGCTCTTTTTTGGGGGGGGTACTGGGGATCAAACTGGGGTCCTTGCACTTGTGAGACAGGCAGCAGAACCATTGAGCTAAATCCCCAGCCCAGAGCTCTTTTTGATTTAAAAACCGGTGGTGTCTCCCCGCTTCTCTCCAGTTACCCTGGGCACCTTGCTGCCCTTGTCCTTAGCCCCTCTCCATGCAGCAGACAGAGCCTGCCCTGCCTCCTACCACCTGTGTTCCAGTAGCCTGTCCAGCCTCCAGGTAGTCCATGTCTGCCTGCTTCTAAACCCCATGCTTCCAGACTGGGTTCTGATTCCAGGAAAGGACCAGATGACCGAGGTCCATTCATTTGCACTGAGATGCCCGAGGGACATTTAGGATCTGGCTGCTCCATGCAGAGAGCACTCTTGACGGTGGGTGGGCAGGAGGGGAGGGCTGGAGTAACCCAGTTCAGGAATGTGCTGATAATATCTGTTCTATGTACCTGGGAATTCCTGGAGCAGCAAAAGCTGTCTTAACAAAGCATGCGTGTGTGTGCAGATTCACACTTGTTTTGCGCTTGTGTCAAAAAAGGTGAGCCCCAATTGCTTGGTGCTGTTCCTTCTAAATAACAAGCGTTTGTAACTGTAGTAGGTGCACGTGGTCGCAGAGCCCGACTGTGTGGGCATCTAGAGGAATGTGACCTCAGGGAAGGAGAAGTCAGGACACGCACTCTCTCCCCGGCCCAGGAAGAGGGGTGCTCTCATTCCGACCGTGTCGCTGGTGTTCCAAGGCCTGCAGCACCCCATCTCCCTGTTCCTGAGGTGCTATCTGCAGTGTTGGGACGGCAAGGCCACAGCGTGAGGCCTGGCTCCACTGAGGCCCGTGGCACAGTGGTCCCTGCCTGCAGTGCACAGCCCGGCGTTGGGGAACCAGGTAGCCGAAGGCGCCCTGTCCAGCTGATCGTGTACACTTCCGGTGATGTCAAGGATCTGAGGTCCATACTAGGGGAGGTCGAGGCCTCTTGGCCAGCGTCCCCCGAGCAGCCTGGGGTCCAGAGTGTTTTATAGCCATGAATTAATTCAGCCCTATGACCCCCAAGAGTGGGAAGTGGTGAGTTTAGAGAGCGTGTATTGCCCACTGACATGACGTTTCATCTCATGTCAGTATCTGCATCTTGAGGGAGCACTTTGGTCTGGGCCCCTTGCTCTTGTGTGTTCGTACCTTCCTGCTTCTCTGTCCTCCCTCAGGTCCTTAGCACCTTCCGCAGCAGCACCCAGGCCCAGCTGGTCTGGAGACCTTTTTGCTGTTCTTTCCCCATCTCATGAGTCCCCGTCCCTGGTGCTGCCTCAATTCCTGTGTGGCCCTCAGGGTCCTGGGTGTCTCTGTGAACCCCATGCCCACCCTGGCTTTGGGCCTCTGCTTTCTGGCCAGTTCAGCAGTGCAGTTAAAAAGATCATTTAAAGGGATTTAGCTCAGTGGTGCTGCTGCCTGCCTCGCAAGTGCAAGGTCCCGAGTTTGATCCCTGGTACCAGGAAAATAAAAGATCATTTAAAGGGATTTAGCTCAGTGGTGCTGCTGCCTGCCTCGCAAGTGCAAGGTCCCGAGTTTGATCCCTGGTACCAGGAAAATAAAAGATCATTTAAAATTATGTCTAGCTGCCTGCCTCCCAAGCATAAGGACCTGAGTTCAATCTTACAGGTACCAAAAAATAAAAAAAAAATTTACAAAATAAAATTATATCTAGGCTGGAGATGTAGCTCAGTGGTGCTTAGCAGGAGAAAATGGAGGACATTTCTGGTTTGTTGGAACATAGTTTTATTATCCTCTGTCAGCTGTCCTGAGAGAAGAACCAAGAAGTAGGAAATTAAAATAAAAAGGGAAAGGGTACATTCTTGGTGTTTCTGTGACTGACAACAAAACAGTGAGCAATTAATTAGGGGCCTTTGTCAGTAGATAGCCTGAGTCTTTTGCTAGAATGTCAGGGCTGAGGTGAAGGGACTGTGTGACAGGGAAGGCTGGAAAACAAAGTGTTTGTCACACGGAATAGCTGCGGGGCTCTCACTGCCTGACAAAGCCGTCTCACTGGTCAGTAGAGGAAATTTTAGTTATTTAAACACAAAATCACCAAGCTGACAAATATTAGCTGACAGAGTGAGAGCTGCTTTCAAATTCTTGCTTCCTCAGAATGGACGTTTTAGAAGGAGGAAGTGTAGGGGCAAGGCCTCTTGGGATGAGACAGAAATTTAGCCCAATCCGGAGACTCTGCTCCTGTGAAACCAGGTGTCGAGCCTTCCCTTTGACACTTCAGGCCTAGATTCTGTGAGGGGACTCTAGAGTCGGTAGAAAGAGACAAGAAGAGCCCCATCCCTGTACTCGAGGAAGGCTAATCCATTGGCACAGCGGGTGAAGTGAGGTCACAGTGTAAATGTGTGGGTGAATGTGAGTGACAGCCAAGCTCAGGAGCTTCCTATAGACTCGGGCTGTCCCTTGAAAGGCTCAGGTGTGACACCGCAACAGAGCTGCTCAGTGGGCCTGACAGGCGAGGCCCTTCCCCCAGCCAACTCTGTGACAGAAGAGACCCACAGCACGTAGGGAGAGGGACAGCCTCTTGGACACATCTTTGCAGCTGAACAAACAAGCACCTCTCCTATCCTTTGCTGTGTAGGCTATTTCTTTTTTTGTCTTAGGGGAGAGATGTGACTGTGCATCTCCCATCAGCAGGCTCTGCTTTGTGTCATTTTATACTAAGCATGGCCTGCTGATAGACCACCCTGAGAGTTATGTTCTAGATCTATTAAAGGAACATGGTCCTGGGTTCTCTTCTCCTTCTCTCCTCCTCCCCATCCTCCTCTTCCTTCATTCCTCTCTTCGTGTCCTTTTCCTTCTCGAAGCTCTTTCTCTTTACCACTTCCTCCTCCCTCTCCCCCTCCCCTCAGGTATACAAACTGTGCACCTAATTAGTGTATACACCTGGACTTAGGTATAGGCTCTCGTTACCTTCACCACGATCAAGTAATAAGAATATCAGCTGCTTTGAATTTTGTTTTCTTTCCTTCTTTCCTTCTTTTTTCGTGGTACTGTGAATCGAACTCAGGACCTTGCTCTTGCCAGGCAGGTGTGACACCAGTGAGCTGAATCCCTAGCCCCTGACATTTGTTTTCTAAAAAACAACAAAAGCAGTGCTTTTTCCTGAGAGGCCGCGCTCTCCATGGTGTCGTGCTGTGATGCAGGCCTGCATCCCTGCTCTTCCGAGCTCCTGGTTGTCTAAGCCATCTGTGCTGACAAGTCCTGGGCAGCCCGGGTACTTGGCACTATTTGCACACTGTAGACAGTTTAGGGACAACAATTTTCACTCATCTGCAAGAAAGGCTCGATTCCTCCCTCCCTCTCTATCTCTGTCTCTCTACCCCCCTTCCCCCTCTTCCTTCCTTCCCTCTCCCCCTCCCTCCTTCCGCCCTTTTCCTCTCCTCTTCCCCTCCCTCTTTTGCTTGCAAGGCAGATACCAGAACAAGTGAGCTAAATCCCTGGCCGTAGGCTCAATTTCTTATAGATTGGGCTTGCCTTAGGAGCCTAGCAAATGGACTCACAAAGAGCTGCTTGCTCCTTTCTGAGTTGGGGTTTAAAGTCCCGTTTCAGTATTTCCTTGGAAGAAAATGATCAGCCGTGGCCAGAGTAGGATAAAAATGTGACTCATTTCATTGCCTCATCAGTCATTTCTTGCTTGGTCGAAGTGGAGGACAGTGCAGTCTCAGGTGTGCGGAGGAGCAGCAAGGAGACCTGGGCCCACTCCTGAACACATCTCAGGGCTTGGCCCTGCCTGGCTCCCCTCCTGCATCATACCAGGAAGAAGGCTTTCCTGCCATGGCATATTAGCTACTGTAAAAAGATTCATTTGTATTCTAGCCATAAATTAGACTGAAGAAAGGTATTTGGCTTACTGCTAGTGCCAGAGTTAAAAACCATCTTTCCCAAGTGGTTTCTTAATTAGACCCATTGATTTCTAAATGTTACTTGGAATTACTGAAGTTTAATTCCTGAAAGGTTTTAGGGTTTTAAAAAGCAAGAATACCTTATTTACCATATATTTTAGCCAGCTTTCCAGGTGCTAGGACTGAATGCCCAACACTGACAATATAAAGGACAAAGTAGTTTATTTGGCTCATTCTCTCAGAGGATGCAGACCATGGCTGACTGGCTCCAAGGCTGAACCATCATGGTGGAAGGGTGCGACATTTAGATTATGGCGGCAGGGAGCCAAGCAGGGGAACAGTGAGGGAGAGGTGGAGGGCCAGATATATACCCGAGGGCTGTACCTCCATGGCCCACCCAGATATATCTTGATGTGTGTGCCAATGCTCTGGGCAGCTCCCAAACCAGTCAAGTCGACACAGCTTACCCACCACCCCATATTAATCTGTGTTCTGAGAAATCTATGGCAATGTTTGAGTGATTTTTTTTTAAATTCAAATAACGGATTATAGTTATAAAGCCCATTTAGTGAAACTAAATTTAGTAAAACCAAGTACACCTACTTAATTCATGTTTGTCTTAAAAGCATTTTGTAGGACGTTTATGTGAGAACAATTAGTTTTTAATGAGAAAACAAACCTCATCTCCTACATTTAAATTCAGTGTTTTATACAAAAAAGTCATATAGTGCCTAAATAATGTGAGAAGACTTTGGTGGAAACAAGTATCAGAGTGACAGTTGGGAAATTTTGTGCTTGTATAAATTTAAAGCTTTATTTTTTGGCTCAGTCTTTTTTTTTTTTTTTTTTTTTTTTTTTTTTTTTTTTTTTTTT
>NW_022900918.1:31922258-31941533 GCF_012274545.1 Fukomys damarensis
GCTTGCAAGGCAGGCAGCAGAACCACTGGGATAAATCCCCAGCCTTCTCAGGGTAAATGGGGGATCAGACCCAAACTAGTGGAATAGCAGATGTTTATTTCATTATTAGTGTATGGGGATTTTTTTTTTTTTTGGTTTAATAGAATAGTTCTCTAAAAGAAAATTTGTTTTATAGTCACAAATATATTTATGGCTACTTGAAATGACAATTTCAAGTCAGATAGAAAATACAGAGATGTGTCCCATGCCTCTTAAAGACTTTTGAGATAAATTCTTAATTACCATGTGTAGATCAGAAATATAAGCTTAGTCTTCTCATTCCTGTAACTTTCAAAAAATTAGATCATATAGTTTTCATCTAGGAAAAGTGATTGTAAATCTTTTGTTGGTGGATAATTCTCAGAATAAGTGTGTGTGTGTGTGTGTGTGTGTGTGTGTGTGTGTGTGTGTGTGTAAAATTTCTGGGAATAATTTTGAAAGCTCAAAAGACCATAGTCACAGATACCAGAACAGCTCTGTAAGGGAGGTACGTAGCAGGGTTTAATTTTAACCAGGTACTTAAACTGCAAACAGACAGAGTGACATCACCTAGAAACACAGCGCCTCACTGAATAGAGTTTTGTCAGTGCCCTTCCTGCAGGAGCACTGGAATGGAACCGCAGTTGTTCATTAACTTTAAGAATCCAGTGTTCCCTGGGCCGGCTTTCTTTCTGTGCTCTTTCTGCAGCGATCTTTTTACATAAAGTGGAGAACTGAGTTCCCTATCTGGGCACAGCTGGAGGAGTGTGAGCCATCTGCCCAGGGAACCACATCCACGGCCTGTCACCTGGCTGTCTCCTCCTTGGCTGCCATTGTTGGGCCAGTTTGATCCCACCTTGATTCCTTTAGCTGTACTTTAAGGAAGCTGTGCTTGTCCCTGAGCCTCATCCCCATCAGGCCTGGTCACTACCATGTGTGCCCCAGTCCTCGGTGGTGCTGGCGTGGGTGAGCAGTGGCCGGTAGCCGAAGGGAAGGCACCATGTGGACCCTGAAGAGCAGTGTGGACTGATGGAGGAGAAGGCAGGGCAGAGGAAGGAGAAGCTGAAGGTGAGCCGTGAGTTCAGTGCGGTCAGTGTGGTGTCTTCCTGCAGGAACACACAAAACCAGGCTGCACAGATCCATTGATGAAGACGTGACCCGAAGCTCTCAGAAATCTCACCTCCTATTTCCCCTGGGAGCAATGGCTTAGTCGCTGATGTAGCGGTGACTTTGTAGAACATAATTACATCAAATAACGAGAACCAACTGTATTTTAGTTAAGTGAACCCTCAAATTTAAAAAAATAAGTTTTTTTATGTCTTAATTTTCATAAGATTTTTAATAATCAGAGAAATAGGAATGGTCAAGTATCTTTGCAGAACAGCACAGATCAGGTAATGTGTTACTTATTTTATTGTTAAAACTTCACCTTTGGACATATCCAAGCCCAGTCCTCCCTCAACATTGTCGGGGGACTGGTTCTGGGACCACTGTGGATTACTGACGATTCACACTCAAGTTTCAAATATAAAATATATAGTTACAGAAATCCTACACACAGCTTCCTGTACACTTCAAGTCAACTCTATTATATATAAACCTAGTGAATGTAAATGCTGTACTATTATTATACTGTGTTGTTTGGAGAATAATAACCAAAAAGAGATGTTCGTACATGTTCACTATAAACACAATTTTTTAAAAAGAATATTTTCGAGCCACTCATAATTGGATGAAACTGCAAATGTGGAACATATGAGTACAGAGGGCCAGCTGGGTCATAGTTTCTCATTACTGTACATAAGGAATTGTAGAGCAAGATATTTTTAATGATGTTATACTTTTTTTGGTAACAGGGATTGAACTCCCGACCTTTTGCTTGCGAGGCAGGTAGCGGGAGTACTGAGCTAAATCCCTGGCCCCTGTCATACTTCTGCTGTGTGTCATGCTAAGATTTTTTTTATTTTTGATACTGGGGATCGAACCCAGGTCCTTGTGCTTGCAAGGCAGGCAGTAGAACCACTGAGCTAAATCCCCATGCTAAGATTTTAAACTCTTGTAAGATAAATTGTTTTTGCAAGGTCAGTCTTCGACACCTTTACTGAGGAAGGAAATTTCTCTTTTTGCCCATGAAATACATCCTTAGGAATAACTTCAGGCTAGTCACTATTATTTTTTCTCTATGGCTAAGGAGAGACTGTTTAGCAGAAAAAAAAAAATCTTTTTTTTCCCCTAACCCCCAAGTGGTGTCCCTTGAATGACACATAAATTGTTTGGCTAGCGAGATGATTGACGTCGTGGAAGGTAACCAGATGCTTGTCTCCCAAAGAAAGCTCCCATGGCTGGGTGCTCACACCCATCCTGGAGCACTACGGGAGAAAAGGGGCAGCAGGAAGCCTGGAGTCTACCCTTTTCCCAGAGTGGCATTGAAGTCACGAAGTCTGGTCACCCTCCTTTCTCCTACAGTTACAAGCATTGTCTTTGACAGCACCTTCTCCGAATTCCTGAAATCTTCAAAAATTCAGCAGGGTATAAACTGTTGAACTTTTTGAAAACCTAAATTTTTGATATGTATAAGTTTTCAAGCTCTTGAGCCTTAGGTATGGGTACATATTTGATATAAGAAAAAAATGTTATTCTACCTGTGTTAGATAATATAGTGCTTTAAATTTACTTATTAGATTGACCAGTGGGGTTTTATTTTTTTTGAACACTCAGGATTGGGGCAGCCCAGTGACTTAATTGGAAACACTTGGCAACTTTGAAAAGAAATGTGGGATTAATCAAAAAAAGAAAAAAGATTGAGTTTGTGATTCTCTAAAATGCTATGAGGAAGTCACATCAGAGTGACTACATTGCATTCTGAAACCATGGGTGTTTTGCTGCTTTCAATTCTAAAAAAAAGGACAGTAAAGCCACTCTTTGGAGTTTGTACATGATTTGATTTTTTTTTCTTACATAGTCTATTAAAACTTTAAATTGGGAAATATGGCATGCTTGCAAAAGGGGCTATAACATTTCTAAGTGTAGTTTATCACATAATAATACAAATATCCAATTTAAAAAGTCTAATGCTGCCAGAATGCTTTTCCCTGGCTGTTTTGCTCAGCTTCCAGAGGAAGTAATCCTGGGCTGAAGTCTGTGTTAATCATTTGGTTGCTTCTCTTTGTAGTTGAACTCACATGGATGTAATTCTAAACTATGGGAAGCTTTGGTTTTTAACTTCTTGTTCAATATCTTCCCTCATTTACCTGTGAGGACGGGGATTTACAGATTCTGGTCTTGGTTTATGCCTGACCCTAGTGTAAAGCTTGGCCTGTGGCAGGGGCTTCACAGTATTTATGAACTAATTAATAAATATAAATGTTTATTTCATATTGCTGTTTCTTTCTTTCTTTTGGTACCTGGGATCGAACTCAGGTCCTTGTGCTTGTGAGGCAGGTGGTGGAGCCACTGAGCTGAATCCCTGGTCCCATATTGCTGTTTCTAAATTAAAAGTCTAATTTATCCTCATAAATGTGTGCATTTTAATAACGATAGGAAGGGTAGGTGATATTAGTTTTTGTTCTTGGGACATGATTGGATAGGTGAGAAGGCCATACCTGGATACCCATTTGTCTAAGAGGTAAACGCATTGTCCAAGGTCATTCTGTTAGAGGGTGGCCAGGGTAGGGCCAGAATTCACATCTCCTCTGCCCTTGTCCTGGATTCTCCAGAGCCACATCGCACTTTCATTCAAGAGATGTGGATGGCTTTCTTCAGCTTAATACCAAGTCCCCAGTTGAGGGGGGCGCGTACAGAGAACTAAAAAAAAAATCCCTTAACTGTCACATGTGAGCAGTGAGATTTGAGAAGCCCAAGATAAACCTAGAAAAGATTAGATACTAATAGTAAATTAGCCAGTTACATATATGAATAATGTTACTATGATAATTCTTAGTTACTTTTCTTGTTCCTGAGACAAAATACCTGACACCCAAAGTTAAAAGGGGACAGATTTATTTAGCTCATGGTTTGTAGAGGTTTCAGTCCATAACCATCTGGCTCCAAGGCAGGGTGGCTTGCAGAGGAGAAATAGTTCATGGTGGGCACAAGGTAGCAAAGCAACAAGGAACAACCACAGCTCTTTTTATATCTTAAATCTTATCTGGACTACTTAGGGCAGGTAATCCTCACACTATTAATCCTAGTGCTCTTGAGCCTAGCATTGCACCAGGAGTCAGTCCCAGCATTACACACTCTAGATCCAGCCACCTCTGAAAAAGCCCCACCTGTGGCTGCTTGAAGCCTTGGGGGGACATCTAGACATAAACCTGAACAGTAGTAGAATAATAGAATAATAGATTAGAATTTATGGTGGCTTTATTATTAGATGCACTTTTCAAAGTACTCATTTGGTCTCTCCAAACTTTGTGATTATTCAACACAAGAATCACAAAGCTGAAAGAAAGTTGGTGCATTTGATTTCACTCAGTCGCTTAAAGACTAAAGTGTGCATCTTCTCACGTTAACACCCATATATTGTTGGGTAGCCTCAATAGAAAGTTCTTGCTTGTGTTTTAATTTATTTCCCAAAAGAAATTTCCTGGAGAGTAGAGACTGGGCTTTGGTATCTGAATGTTTTCCTGACTAGTGTTCTGTTTTTAAAGCGTGTCTTGAAGACTTTGTTTTTCTTTCTTTTCTTTTTTTTTCTGTACCAGGGATGGAACTCAGGACCTTGCACTTGTGAGGAAGGTGGTGGGTGGAACCACTGAGCTAAATCCCCAGCGAGGACTTTGTTTTTACTACCAGGATGTGTCTTCTGAGAGCCCAAAGTTGGGCGTAAGTCAACCTCTAAGGATACATCCCGTGTTGGACTTTCGGGAAGGTTGTCTGTTAACTCACGCAGATATTCAAGTCAATGACTCAGTGCGCCCTGACAATAATAATACGTACTTCAAGGAAAACAGAACTGCCCAAATTCTCAGGGTATTATTTTTAGAAGAACACATCCAAGGTGTTTGACCCCACCATTTTTCAAACTTGACTTTGGCAAGCCTGGGCCCCTGAGATTTTAAAAGTAGCTTTTCTCAAAATAAAACCAGCTACTCGGTTCTGAGGAAGTAGAATTCCAGCAGCTGGAGAGAACCTGGCGGTGCTGGGGCTCTGAGTGCGGGGTGTGAGGAGAGAATAGCTGTGTGTTGGTTTAGGCTGTGACAGAGGTCATGTTCAAGCTAAGTTTGTTCAGTGAGGGAAAATACCAAGTTCCCAGTCTTGGAAAAGGATGTTGAAGGAGCTGACAATAATTTGAAGTATTCGGGACTGCCAATAAATGCTTATTGGCAGAAGCCCTGCACCTGGCTCATTTCCCCTCCATCCTGATGATGACCATGCTGGGTGTGTTAGTGGTTGTGGTGTTTGTAGCCATGGCGACGTGGGTACCAATAGCTGCTCTTGTGGGGTGGTGTTGCAGAGTATCTTACCCGTGCTGCCTCAGGAAGTGCTCGTGGTGGCCCTTTCGGTCTGTGTTCTGATCTGCTGTATCAAAGCAGAAACCGAACCAGGCATGGTGGCACATACCTGTAATCCTAGCACTCTGGTAGGCTGAGGCAGGAGGATGGCAAGCTCAAACCTGGCCCAGCAACTTAGTGAGATGTTGTCTCAAAATAAAAACTTAAAAAAAGGACTTGGCCTGAAAAAAAGAGAGGAGCTCAGTACTGAGACCCTGGGATCAGCCTCCAGCACTAGAAGAGAAAGGGGTGCAGGGAGTGATGGGGAGAGAGACAGAGACTGAGAGTCATGTCAGAAAGACTGTTAGATAAAAACTAAATTCTGATCCTGCTTCCGTCACTTCCCAGTTCTGATGTGGGTTTTACCATTCAGAAAATGAGGATAAAAGATTCTAACCCGACTGATGGTGGCGCGGTTAAATGAGATAGTGTATGGGATGCCTGGTAAGTAGAGGGCTGCTGCTAGCTGGTTTTGCCCGGGGTCAGACCACTAGGTTCCATCCTAGGTGTGTTTTGCCCTCATCCTTTCTTCTGCAGAGTGGCTGCATCCATTCACAGCAGAGATTTAATGTAAACTGGCCGTGTGGTTACCGTGAGGTTTGCTGGAATAAACCGAGCACAGGTGCCAAGGCAGAGCTCTGGGTGTGAGGTCAGAATCCGTGAGAGAGGGGCGGGGGTTGGGGATGGACACGTGTGCGCTTTCTGTCTTAGTTACTTTCCCTTACTGCTGAGACACCCATCCAATACTCCGCACCCGAAGTTAAAACCCGAAGTTTTTTGTCTTACAGTTTGTAGAGGTTTCAGCCCGTAGTTGGCTGGCAGCAAAGCAACAAGGAGCATTTAACAGTGTCTTTCGGCCCCTTTTATCCTATTCAGACGACTGGGATCAGGGTGGCGCCAAGCTAATCTCGCACGTGTAGGGGTTTAGTGACCCCACGCCCTTAACCCCAGCATCACACATTCAGACTTGGCCACCTCTGAAGAAGGACCCACCTCATCTGCATGGGGTTTCGGGGGACATCTGAGCACAAACCCTAACACTGCCTGTGTAGGACTTGGAACAAATGAATGGGCAGTTTCATCTCTTTCTTCATGACATCCAGTGGGCTCATCAGGTGCTTATGAGTATGTCTGAAAATAACCCTCTCCTGACTTCTCGTCCCTTGGTGCTCCTGTGATTGATGTTCTGAGATTGCCCCGGCTGTGGAGTCCTCGGGCCAAGCCAGGATGTGGAAGGGATCCGTGAAAGTCCACGTGCCCTTCACTCGTCCTGCACACCCGCTCCCCGCCGTGCCATTGCTGCTGTCAGTGTCATCTTAGGGTTTTGAGTTAGTGAGATGAAGTTCGAGATGTGGCTTTTCATGACTGTGGTTCTGAATGTCACTGTGGTGAGTTAGTGGCCGTCCTTGCAAAGGACTGGGTGGATGGCGCACGTGAAAGGATCAGTACTTCCTGGCCTCTAGCAGGTGCTCAGTAAATGTGGGTATTATTCTCTTCTGGTGACAGTGAACAGAAAGCTACTGTGAGAATCTTTACCACAGTTCTAAAACCTGGAAACAGAATAATTTTTAAAATTATGAATTAGAGCAGTCATGATTTTTAAAAATGTAAGCTTGGGTATCTACTCATCAACCAAAACATTTGTCCTCTGAAGAACACTTGGGTTCTCAGTTTGATTATTTCAGCATACAACTGCTAAAAGATCTTATTTAAACAATTTTTTCAGTACTGGGTCTCAAACTCAGGACCTTGCACTTGGCGGGCACAGCACCACTGAGCTATGTACTTCAGGCTGGCGTAGAACTCACTTTGTAGGCCAGGCTGGCCTCGAACTTGCAGTGATTCTCCTGCCTCAGCCTCCAGAGTGCTGGGATTACAGGGATGTGCCACCACACCCAACTACCACATTTTATTTTTCATCATAATTACTATACCCTCATAATACCATAGTTATTAAAAATTCCTTATTATCATTGAATATTAAGGAAAGTTTTTTGATTAAAATATATTTATTTCAGTTTCACTTTATTTTCTAGCTTTTTGGGAGTCATCTGTGTATTTAAACAGCACAAGTCTTGGCAGTGTCAATCTAGTACAACAAAATGTGTTCTGGATTTTATGGATGCTAGGATTTTATGTCGTGGAAGAAGACTGATATTTGCTAATCTTCCTCATGACACAGTCTAATGTCAAACCAAAAATACACATTCTTCCCTTTTCTGTTTCCCATTATCTTCTCATTCTCTACTGCTTTCTTCCTGCTCACTGTGTGAATCCCTCTTTAAGAAGTAAAACTGTAACTGGTGGGTCATTACAGTGAAGACATTCAAGCTAAAACTTTTGCTATATTAGATACTGAGGGTTTATGTTGCAAAACTAATGAGGGATTGCTCACGTTAAATAACTTCATTCAGACATTGCAGTGCATACATACATGTGAACGTCACGTTGCACACTGTTAATATAGAACTTTGACTTGTCAATTAAATTGCAAAGAGGGAGAAAAGGAAAGTATATTCAGTAGAACATGAGAAAGGCAGGTTGTGAAAACTTAACAGTATCACTGTAGTTTCTCTTTTAAAAACTCTGGCATTTAGCTAATCACTAACCAGTATTTTGTTGTTGTTGCTGTTTCTTTCTTTCCTTTTTGAGTATCAGAAAGGATCTGTGCATCTTGGCCACGCATAGACCAACCACTTGGGTATCAGATTCTCTATTTTGTGATCCTAAACAGATGTTGTTCAGCTTGGAAGGGTGAAGTTTCCAAGTGAATAGACTGAAGTGAAAGACCTGAATGGTTGTAAAGATGATGTTGGCTTGGTATCTGATTTCTTGCCCTCTTGATGACCTGGCAAATTATAGATCAAGCAACCCAAGAAAACTGTCGTGTGGTTGGATTCTTCACACGTGTTCAAGTGATTTCATTTTGTAATTATTCCAAGAATTTACAATGCTGTTGATTTCAGGCTCATTTTAAAAATCAGTCTGCTTTTGCTGATCTGTAATGAGTGTTAAAATGTTCTTTGGGGGAGGTCTGCCAGCCTTTCACCAAGGGCTTTAGTACATCCTGTCTTCCTGTTCACCAGCCCCCAGGCTCAGCACCTGAGAAGCCTACATAACCAAGGGACTGGTGGTTTGTGCCCCCCAGGTTTGCTGGCCGTTGAGCTAGGAGCTCCGGCACCATCTCACGAAGTTTCACAGTGTCCAGTTATAAACATGTCAGCGTGAGATATGGAAAATCCCTGTTTAAAGATTTAAAAAATATTTGTAATTAACATTTGATTTTTGTTTTCCAAGATGATTACTTGAAAATTTCTTGTATGCTTTCAAGAAAGTACAAAGAGAGAGAAGCCAGTGGAGGCCAAGTGGAGTTGGCTTACATTTCAGTATCAAAGCTTTGGATTGGATAGAGGGAGGCAGCCTGGGGAGTTTCTGTGGTTTGAATGGCTCCTCCAAAGCTCATGTGGAAATTGAATAGCACTGTAGCTGTAGTAAGAGGCAAAACCTTTCAGAGATGAAGAGAGCTCAGCCTTCATGAGTAGATTAATGTTGATATTAGGAGTGGGTTCTGTATTAAAAAGTGTGCATCTCACCATATTCCTGCTCTCTCACACATGCTCACTAGTCCTTCCACCACCTTGTATCACAGCTTGGAAGCCTGGTTGTGTGTCGGTACCACACAGTTGAGACTTCCCAGGCTCCAACACTGAGCCCGGTAACTGTCTCTTGCTAAGAATTCAACCTGTCCGTGGTACTGTTAGAGCAGCAGAAAACAGACCCAGGAGTAAGATACTTGAAATATGAGAGAGTAGAGGGGAGAGGGGATCTCTGTGACTGCAGGGCAGTTACACTTTTAGCTTCACTTTGAATATATATAAGACAAGGGCATCACAATCATTGATCTTTCAAGGTTCTTTGCTGCTTGAACCCTCTGGTGGTCTGGGCTTTATTAGATGTGTAAATTGCATCTGTTAGGTGGGCAGCCTGTTTCAAGGAAAATTCTATTATATCCAAGCCTTAGATTGGGTAAATGGAGTAAAACAGACAGACAGACAGACAGACAGACAGACCACACACACACACACACACACACACACCCTCGTCAGGTTTCACCATATACTTTTCACTTCCCTATCCACTCATATTCTGAGTGCCTTATTACCTGCTATAGGTAGAGGACATTTTAAAAATTCTAATAAAATTATTGCTCTCTTTTGTGCCTGAAAACAGATTTTGTGCTCTTAATGTGAGCTGATTAAATAAATTATAGAGCTTTCTCTGCATTCTATTCTCTTTCTTATTTATGACTCTGGACACTGCCTAGGTGCTCCTTAGGGGTTCTGGAAACCACAGAAATAGCGTATTTGAGTTCTGTGTGTACTTCGTCATCCATCTATGGCCCATCCAGCTGTTGTAGACACATAAAGCCTATCTTACATTTCAAGATGCTATCACTCATCTGTTCCGAATTCTCTTAATGGGTGAACATGTTGTCTCATTTAAAATTTGTTCTTAAGTGTTTTCCATTTCTTATTAAAAAGAAAATCCAGCCAGGGTCGTCACTCATCTACACTGAGTTCAGCCGCTGCAAATATTTGCCATCTCCCAGGTTGGCTTCGTGCATGTAGGAAGACCAGCAAGGGCACACAGGGGTCTGCAGCGCAGCCCAGCTCCTCCCTGGGCTGTGCACACAGAGCAATGGGCTGACAGGCTCACGTTGTTCCTACTGCCAGTACTCCCTTTGCCCTACCTGCTTATTAGGCTACTGTTGTTGAAATTCCCTGCTGTTTTATCTGGGGAGGCTTTTTCTTGCTGTCCCAAGGCTATGAGGTCTGACACCTGAACTGTGTTCTTCCGCCAAGAAGCCGGCCAGTGTTTCAAGTTAATTTCTCTCCTGCTTCTTGCAAGGTTTTCCAGAGCTCAAGAGAGATTGCAGAAGTCAGAATATGATCTCAGAACCCTGGTGGCCAGAGATAGTCAAGGCCTATGGTGTTAATCATTAAATATGAAGCAGGAAGAAGGGGTTTGGGAAGATTGGCCTGATCCTAGATTTCTATTCATATTTAAGTTTGGGAACCTTTATGAGGGCATCTCTGACTCTAGTATGAAAGTTTTAGTCCATTTGTTGTTGCTATAACAATACCTGATGCTGGGTACTTATACAAAAAAGAGGTGTGTGTACTTCACTGTTTTGGAGGCCGAAAGTCCAGAGAGCATAGGGCTTGCTCTGACAAGGGCCCTCTCAGCTGTGTCATCTTGAGACGGTGACATCACAGTGCTAGGAGCATTTTCAAGAGGGTGAGATCACATGGTGGGACAGGAAGCCTGGGAGAGGAGGGCCATGGCAAGTTCCTCCTAGGCTGTGCTTCTTGAAGTAGCCCCCTGCCACCACCCCCACACTCAGGACCAAGCTGAAAGGCAGGTCTTCCAGCAGTGCTCTCAACCATGTCCAGCCATAGCAACAGGCGCAGAGGGTCTCACAGGGGAAGGAGACAGTTTGTAGTCTCCACCCTGTGGGCACACAGTGTACCGTGATGTGCACCTTGCAGGCTGTGGGTGGAGTGTGTAGCCTGTGCAGAAGCCGTGCAAGGAGCCAGGAAAGGAGAGGGAGGACCCAGGATCCATAGGAGATGTGAGCAGAGCCACTGTCCGGGTGACCCCCAGCCCTCAGCTCTGGGTGACTGCAGAAGTAGGATGCGTTGTGCCCTAGCTCATCCACAGGGGGAAAGGCCTTCCTTCCAGAAAGAAGTCCTGGTGACCATCTGCCTTCATCATCCGGGGAGCACAACTTTTTGTTTCACAGCGTTAAAATCCCCTGTCTCTTTGTTGATCAGTGTTCTTCCTCAGAAAGGGAAGGCAGCTCCCACAAGTCTGGGCGGCTGTAGATGTTTTTATTGAGGATGTTTGCTTTTTGCCTCAAATGGGATGGGAGGGGTGGAATAAATTGTGTGTGGGAAGGGGTTTATGGTGCTACAGGCAGAGAGCGTTTATTGATGTTTGTGAAAATGTCAGTTTGCAGTGGAGATGGTATCTTTCTAATGCACAACATGCTTGTGTAGGAGTGGGGAGCTGGAGAGAGAAGCAGCACATAGCTGGAGTTTTTCTGTGTAGATCATTTCTTTAATGGCCCTCCTTGTGCTAATTTTGCTTCCTGTGGTTGATACATTATTCCTATTTTTCTACCATCCTTCTTTCTCCAGGCTCCCAATGCACAATGTGCAACACACTGGGCTTGTTTGGGGGCCATTTAAACAGCTGTAGGGCAGCTTAGAAATAGGGTTTCCCTCTGTGTCCCGTTAAATAGTCGAATGTCATTCCACTGGAGATCGTGGAAAGCTTGAGCTCATTCCCTAGACCAGCAAAGATCGCACTAAGACAGAGAATGAGAAAGGTGGCATTGCAGTTTTCAGGGAAACTGGTTGTTCCAGGCTTATGTTAATGAGATGCCTGCATTTGATATTCATTGGCTACATCGTTAGCATTGAATTAAAGTGTTAAAATGGATTTTGGGTAATGTTAGTTATAGGTGATTTTTTTGCTTAAACATTGTAACCATCATAAAGAGAAGAGTTGACCAGGTCCTCTAAGTATCTGGGCCACAGCTACAGTGTTACTTTACCAGTACAGTTTCATCACAAACACTGTTTTCATTTACAGCGTTTATATTCAGAGATAACCTCTAGCTGTTTCCTAGGAAGACAAGCACAAGTTCAGTTATTACTGAATTGATTTTCTGGAGGAAAAACTGGAAACAACTTAAAAATCTATATATAGACTGGACGATAGGAGATGGTATATTTAGGACATTAGACCAGAGTTAAAGGAATAATCTCCAGTTGTAGACGTCAACACAGGTTGATCTCTGAAATAATGTTGAGCATAGAAAAGTATTGTTTAACTTATACTATAAAACCATGCATATAAACACACCCGTTTTGGTACTTTATGGATGTGGGGTGTGTGTGTGAAATAGATTCAAAAGATAACACAAAATACATGATAATAACTGGTTCTTCAGATAGGAAGAAAGGAATGGGAATAATTTTATCTACCATGGCTTTTATTTCTATTTAAAAATTTGAAAAAAATGTGACAAAATACTACTTGTTATTTTGGGGTGGTGGATATATGGTTATCTTTACTATTTTGTATGTGGCTCTCTAAAGTTGCTCTCCCCAAAAAAGCCTTAAGTCCGTTTTTCAAAATTCATAAAATAATGAACATTGCAAAGAAAAAAGTACTCATGATCTGATATTTAACTTTGAATCACAGTGTTTGATTAACTGTTGGTTGTCTGTGTGCACAAATTTGCCCTGTGGTCCACTCCAGTGGAACTGAGTGAATTGTGGCCTAAACACATGGAGATGTTTTGTACATGTCACTCAATGGCTGGAGAACATACTCATTAATGTAATTAATATGTAGTCTACAAACAATTCTTTTAATTATTCTCCAATCACTTAAGTGATATCTGTCCTCTTAGAATTAGTTCCTTAGTTGATTAGGAATCTTAACCTTTTAAACTGTGACATCCCTCAACTAGTTTTCCTTTAACCATTTCTTTTCAAAAATTTTTAATTAGTTTTCTTCACCAGTCTGGAAATAAATGACTGTGATAAGTATCAGTGCATCCTTCAGTCTAACTTTTACTTAGTTACTAACTTCCTTGTGGCCTTGGGCATGTCCCCTCCCACTACCTGCTTTGGATGGGGTCGGCTTGGCCACCTGTCTGTCCTGTTTCCCTGACTGCAAGATGGAACCAACCATGCCCACTTCATCTCCCATGGCAATGGAAGATTCACCCGGGAAGCCGGCCCTGCAGCCTGCACCCTCTCTCTTTTCCTCATGCCTGTTTGCTCAGGTTCCCAAGACACCTTCTCAGTGTGGCAGGATGGAGTCTTCTCACCTAGTGCCTGCTTTATGTGAATGCCATTCTCTCGTGCGCTCCTGGAACCTGCCTTAGAAACTGTGGCCTCTCCAGACCTTGCTCAGATGTTGTCTAAAATATGACTGGTAACTGAGGTCAATCCCAGGGCCTTCTGCAGGCTGGGCAAGTGCTACACCCCCCAGGCCACAGACTGTCCCAACTACCCCCTAGCACTTCGTTAACTTTGTCACCCTACAGGGGCTCCACAGGCCCTGGCGCATGTGAAGTGCTCCTAAGGAGTTTGGAAATGAGTGGGGTCAAAGTCGCTTTGGAGAGTCTCGGAGCTAAGCACAGACAGATCCCGCTAAGGAGCACACTGGGCGTGGAGATTTGGAGCCCTGGGCAGACCCAGGTGCTGCCACTGGACCGCAAGTTATGGTCTTTATGTTCACAGTGCTGGTCCCTTCCATGCTCATTCACACCTCTTGGTGAACTTCGGAAAGCCTAGTGGCTTCTCATGCAGTGTTTTTCGCACATAAAATTCAGGGGGTTAAACTGTGCTCCTCTGAGCTGCCCCCATCCTTAGTGCTGTGTCCTTGCCCATGCAGTAACGCGTCTGTGTCAGGTTCTGTTCCGCTGGTTCAGAGTAATCGCCTGATTCCCATGGGTGATGTAGATCGTTCTCCCTGACAGCACCAATAAGCTAAAACAGCCAAATGCCTTTTAAGTGTGCTTTCCCAATTTTCCCCCCAAGGGTGACCGATTAATGAGGGCAAGATTGGTGTCAAGGGGCAAGAAATGAATTGATGTCGTCTGCAAAACCCACTGCTCTTAGATGCGGAGGGTGAAACCATCCAGGAGTAACCAGAGGTTAGGGCTCTTTTTAAATGGTTTTCCAGCTCACTCTGCAAGAGTTTTTATGTTATTTGATCCATTTCTGGGAGAGCCAAGCTGAAAGGCAGCAAGACAGAGGGGGAGCACATTCATTTTGGTACCAAAGCTCCAGGCTCAGACCCAGCCCAGCCTAGCCAGTCGCCAGCTGTGTGTGTGTGTGTGTGTGTGGTCCTGGGCAGGTTTGCTGCCTGAACCTCACTGGCCTCTGTCAAGCAGAATTAACAATGCTGACTCTTTCCTTGGGAGGAAAGCAGGTAGGGAAAGCTCTGGGGCCCCATTTGCCGTGCACAGTAAGTTATGTCCGCTCTCATTATCAGAGTTCAAACATGAACACAGGGCTTACTCGTGTACTGGCTTGGGGGTGAGGCAGGGGGTTCAGGTCACTCACGAGTTCCTCTCTGGAAGCAGCCGCCTTTGGAAAGTCAGATTTCAAACCAGTTTCCAAAGTTTTCAGATACTACATTTGGATTAAATAGATGGGAATTTCATTCTCAATGAAGCATATCATTGAAAACTTGAGAAGAAAGGAGTAGAGGGCATAAAGGATTTTTTCCCCCTTATACATCTCCAGTCTGTTTTTTTTTTTATTTTAAGACAGGGCCTCACTAAATCAGCAAGTTTCCCAGCCTGGGCTAGAATTTGAGATCCTCCTGCCTCAGCTTCCCAGAGTGCTGGGATTTACAGGAATTTGCCACTGTATCCAATAGGAGTTAGCATTTTTATCAAGGTGTTAAACAAATAAATGTCACAGTATTGTAGACAGCTAAATTAGTCAGAAATTATTATAAGGCAGTTGGTCAAAGCTGGGCCCTTAGCATAGAAAAAGGATTGAGGCACATTCACTGAAGGTTAACATAAAATGAGACAAACTAATATACCCCCATGGGGATGAATGGTAGTGACTGGTATTCTAAGTAGGCCTCAGTCACCTTAATTGGGGACCAAACCATCCCTCGCAAGCCCACCCTTCCAGGAAGTCCATGTACACTTGCTGGATGACTTGCTTCTCCATTTGATCTCTATTTAATCAATATTACCTGGGTGACTGTACTTGGAATCTTACTGGATGATCATAGTTTTGTCCCATCTTGTGATTTTCCATCTCATCTTACAGTTTCGGGGGTTTGTTTGTTTGTCTGTTTGTTTTTTTGAGTGTGTGTACCAGAGATTGAACTCAGGACCTTGAAGTTGGCAGGCAGGTGCCATGCCACTGAGTTACATCTCCAGCTCTGCTTTTTACAGTTTTATCCCACTTTGTACCTGCCTCACCTTGTGGCTTTGCCTCATAAAACGCCTTTAGAGGCTGGGGATTAAGCTCAATGGCAACGCACCTGCCTTGTAAGCCCAAGGTCCTGAGTTCGATCTCTGGTAGGAAAGCAAAACAAAAAACCACCTTTGAGAAGTAGGGTAGGCAGGCCACCCATTTTCTGGTCTCCCTACTGTCTCTTAGGCAGAAGCTATCTTTCTCTCAATAAATTTTTCCTACTCTTAATCTCTGTTCCTAGAATTCATTCTTCAGTTTTAAAGAACACAAACTCGGCATATCGGATATCTAGCAGGTTGGGAGTTAGAATGTTCCCTTGTTTGGATTATTTTGCTTGTTTGGATTACTTGGTGCCCTGTATCAACAGTAAGAAAACATACTTCTACATGAACGTGAGTTTTGGTTGTGGGCCATTTCTGAAACTCTCAGGCTGACTTAATCTGACTTTGGGGCTGTCTTCCCGCATCCAACCTCCTACTTTGAGTCAGCCTGGCCTCTGGCATCAGTCTGGGTATTGATGTGGGCTTGGGAAACCCCTAGGCTTTGTCAGTGCGGCCCATTTTCCCCTTGCTGACAGTGTGAGTGCTTTGCAAGGCCCAGACTTCCCAGTTCAGACCTGCCCTTGACTTTCTCCAGGTAACCCCTGGCTTGGCCAGAGGTGTGCAGAAGACGCCCCTGTCCTGCACCCCTGCCCCTGTAGGCCTTTGGCTCTTGAGTGGTTGCCTGGGAGACCTGTGGAGCTTTCCTGTCATCTAGTTTCGTCGTTGTTGTTGTTGTTGGAAGGGATTCCTGTCCACTGGGTTCTAGCTCCTGGTTCAGAAGCCCGCTGCAAGGTCAGGAGAACTATTGCAGGAATCCCAGCTATGTCTGCCGCCCTCTCTAGCAGGCCTCTCAACTTGGAGTTTACCGACTTGGAGTTCACCAGGATGCTTGGAGTCCACCAGGATGCTTGGAGTCCACTGTGGCCTGAAGCGGAAGCCAATCGCTGACAGTTTCTGGGAAATGTGCAAATCCATAGTCATCTTCGTTTTATGAGCAAAGAGTTCCTTTCTGACTTCTCTTAGGTTTTAACTTTTGGTGTATCACATCTCATCCTTTTTCAAAGTGGCCCAGATTGTGTCCTCAGCACTATAGACAGCCAAATTAGTTAGAAATATCATAGGCAGTCAGAAGGGCTGGGCCCTCGAAAAAGTCAGCGCAGAAGACAACTGGCCGGAGGTGTGAAATCCAGGCTCTGAGACAAAATAGACTACACCTACATACTTCAAAGAACAGCAGTGCTTCATATTCTTAACAAGCATCCATCACCTGGGGTGGGGAACCAGACTTCCCTAGCCCTTCCCTTCCCAGAAAAAAATCCTTGTTCCTTTCCTTGTATGTTTGCTACAGGACTTGCTTCTCCATTTGATCTCCATTTAATTGATACCACCTAAGGGACTGTGCCTGTGATTTCATTGGTTGGCCATAGTTTTGCCATGCCTAGTGATTTTTCCATTGGGTCAGTATTACCTAAGCAACTACACTTGTAAACTTGTATTAGTTAACTATAGTTTTGTCCCACCTTGTACCCCGCCTTACCCCCCATGGTTTTAAAGGCATCAAATCTTATGGTTGACAATGGTTTCGTCCAGTCTGATCCCTCCCTACCTTGTGATTTTTCCATGGCATCAGTATTTCCTAGGGAACTACAAGTCCACTTCTAAACCCACTGCTTGTATTCAACAATTAACATTGGCTTCACCCACCCCCTCCCACCTACCTGCTTGTTCTTTATTTATAGAACCTTCTAAGAGGAAATTGCAGCTTTGTGTGGTGGCGCATGCCTTATAATCTCTGCTACTCAGGAGGCGAGGCGGAGGCAGGAGGGTTATAAATTTGAGGCCAGCCCTGGCAATTCAGTGAGATCCTGTCTCAAAATAAAGTGGAAAAAAAGGCTGTGGATGTAGTGCACTGGTAGAGCACTTTGGTTTCAATCCCTAGAACCATGGAGATGGGGAGGTAAATCTTTCACTTTATTTCTTGGTTGAGTGTACTGGGGATTGAACCCTGGTCTTTCTCATTGAGCTATATCCCCAGACTTTTTTATTTTTTAGACAGGATTTTGCTACGTTGCCCAGGGTGTACTCAAACTTGCAGTCCTCCTGCTTCAGCCTCCCAGAGTGCTGCAGTTCCAGGCACGCACCAACATAGCTGGTGGCCTTTGTTTTTAAGCTGTGTGATTTAGAAATTGTGTATCCATTTGTGGAAGAAACATCTCTGTTGATTACTCCTCCCTATGACCTCATTTCCCAGCTCATGCTGGCCTGGCTGAAACCTGCTGGTGACGGTGGAGGTGGGGAGTGTGGCCATGCCGCGCATCAAGCAATCATCCCCGCTTTCTTAGTCTAAGAGTTGGCCCATTTGGCTGAAAATTGTGAGGCTGAGCACGTGTGTGTCAGTTTTTCTGTTCCTTTTCAAATGGGACACTTGGCTGGCCGCCTTCTGAGCCATCTCCCTGCTGACACTGTCAGCCTCTGAATCAGAAAGGACAGATGATGTTCAAGCTGTCTTTTCACGGCTGTTATAAATTGTGCTGGTGTCACAGTCATTTCCTAAGCTAGATGAAGAAAAGTGGAAGATATCCTCCTTAAGACTTACTCATGTGCCTGGCATGGTGGTGCATGCCTGTAATCCCAGCTTGTAGGGAGGCTGAAGCAGGAAGATCCCAAGTTTGGGCTAACCTGGGCAACCATTTCCTTCTCGGTCTAGACTGTGCCAATTGTAGAGAAACAGCACTCAACAAAGCAACTCTGGAAGGTGTCCTCATGGAGCCCTGAGTTTGGAAGTGAGAAGCATGCACTACAGACAATTCCACAAATAACTGTACTTTTAAAAAGACAAACGAGGGCCATGAAAGAACCACTGGCATCATTTGCTAAATGCTCCTCTTAGCAAGTCCAGCTGTCTCAGGCTGACAGGTACCAACAGTTATGTAGGATTTTAAGCTCTTCACGATAGCCTTCCATGAGCTGGGCATGGTGGTGCACGCCTGTAATCCCAGCACTGGGGAGGCTGAGGCAGGAGGATCAAATTGCGTTCAAGGCCAGCGTGGGTTACATAGGCCAGCCTGAACTATGAAGGGAGACCCTGCCTAATAAAACAAAACAAAACAAAACAAAAAGAAAGGAAGAAAGGATAGCCTTCTTTATATTACAGTCAAGGGTCATTATAAGAGAATCATATTCGGTAACAGATAAGGAGGAAATTTTAATTTGGGGACAAAGTCATGAAATGCATACTCTGGTTTTTCTCACTTCATTGGACATCCTTTGATGTCTTTATAACATGTCATAATAGTTTGGGAGCTTAAGGGACTTCTGTAGTTCAGTCTTCAGGGGCTCCATATTAAAGTGCAAATATGCAGGAAGAATTTCAGTAATATGTTTGCAGTGTCGCTCAGGCTGTAATAGATTGGTGGTGGCTGCCTGGAGCGTGTCCTGTGGGAAGGCTTGTTTGCATTTCAGAGGATTGGTGATGTCTGCCCTGGGACGCACCTAGCGCACCACTGCTACTCTGATCTGAACTCTCATCAGTTCACATTTCAGAGTAGGGAGAATTTGTAGGACTGGGTTCAAATAGGGCCTTAGGGGCAGAAAGAAGACTCTGAACTCTGAGAGGACACTAGAAACAGATAATGTTAATTTTATCAGATCTAGAAGGGCTCTGGCTACATTTTTTTTTTTTTTTTTTTTTTTTTTTTTTTT
>NW_022900918.1:31941744-32014618 GCF_012274545.1 Fukomys damarensis
TGTGTTACTAGTGATCGAACTCAGGACCTTGCACTTGCAAGGCAGGAGAAGAGCCACTGAGCTAAATCCCTGGCCCTGGCCCCTTGTGAGTATAAGCTATGAAAGGGCCTGGAGGTAATCTAAATTTTTGTGCACAGCAGTGTCTGCTACAGTCGGTGATAACAGCCTGCTATGACACGCAAATCACAGGTTTGCCACCATGGCCCTAAGTATTTGTTAAAGCAGTGGTGGTGAAAATCTGATGAAAAATGGAAAGTCTGTTGTTCCCTTGCTCCTGCAAGGTAGCAAATGCTGTCTCATGTATAAGGAAACAGAAGCTCAGAGCCACTGATAAACCAAACTGTGAACCCATGTCTGACCTCCAGGAAGGAGTTTCAGGTCAAACAGTGGAAGGACCAGCAGGGCAGGGATTTGGACCTCTGCTGCCTTCATGCAAAGCTCTTCTTTTTCCACAAAAGGAAATGTGAGAATGATGTCGCCTAGTGATAGAGCTGCTGGTCCTCTCTGTTTAAAAAGTGATGAAGCTCATGGCTGGACGTGGCTGGGATAAAGTAATGGAGTTTGTGCGGTCTCCCTCTTTGTGGTGCTCACTTCCGAGGGGGTGGACCTCTCGGAGTCAGCGCCTCTGCTCGGGCTGCCTGCGGGGACGTTCGCTGTCTAGGAGGTTTCCTTTGTCACCCACCCTTGGCCGGCTCATCTTGTCTGTGTGATCTCGGCAGGAAAAAAAAAAATGAAAGATTTCACAAATGATAAATGAGGACAGGTTGTTTAGGCAAATTCCCTGGAGCGGTCTCTGGCACACAGAGCCGGCAGGGCTTGGGTTAGAAGATGAGCTGCCCGCTCCTCAGGTTTCTCTTTGTCTGAAAGGCTGGGCTTCGCCTGCTCCCTGTTGTGCTCAGGTTTCCTTGGCCACAGGAGGAGCAACTGGAAGGAGAGAGGCCTGTCTCACCTCATTCAGTTCCTCCTCTGGGGAGGAGTGTGAGAGTTCTCCCAAGCTTCTCAGCCCTGATTTTTGCTTTGTTTAAAGACATATCCGTGTTAGCAAAAAAGTTTTCTTTTTAAAATTCTTTCCCCGCTTTTCTCATATTCATGAAACCAATTTAGTCCTAGAATGTTACAGAGTTTCATTAACACTAACATTATTCTGTCGTTCAGAAGTAGATTTAACACATTGAGCTATTTATTGATGCATGAAATGATGCCTGGGACTTGCTGCCACATAAAATAAGTGTGTGAGAGTATGTTATGGACACACACACACACGCGTGTGTGCACATAATTGCTGAAGTTAGGTGATGATTCAGTATACGTTTTAAAATACTCTATAGGGCCAGGAATGGAGCTCAATGGTACCATGCCTGCCTGGCAAGCACAAGGTCCTGAGTTCAATTCCCAGAACCAAAAATAAATAAAATAACATTCCATAATTTAAAAATTTTAATGGATTTAATTATGTTCCCCTCAAGGCAAAAAGACAAGTTTCTAGGAAGAAAAATGTATTTGGCAGACTGGAGTAATTCCTAACATTCTTAGGATTTGAAAGGAAATTTTACCCTTACTCTCGCCCTCTTTTTCCCCCTTTGTTTCTGTGAAAGACTGAGCTGAACTGTTGGGACAATGATTTCACATAAAATGCTCCATTTTCCTGATGAGTGGTTGGCACTGGTGGCTGAGCAATTTCAGGCATGAGAAGAGATTGTAAAGACCGACTGATGACTCGCTGATATGTGACCTCTTGGTCACTCTCAGGGCTGAAGGCAGTGTGAGAAACATACAGTACTCTTTCATGTATGGATTTCTTAGTGCATTTAGAAACTTTGTATTGAGACACTGAAAAGATCAGGATCTGCATGCAAAACCAGCAAAGGTAGGAGTGTCAACAACAAGAGGCAGAAGTGACACTGGAAATCCCTTCTTCCTCTTTCCAAGGCGTGTTCCCAGCTGGAGTTACACTTTGTTTAATGCTGACAGCTGTGCTTGTCATTGGGAGAGGCTCCCAGTCTGGCTGCCAGGCCAGCCCTGGAGCTCATAGCCAGTCCCCAGTGGCATTAACATAACTGCAGGCTAGAGCTCTCTGTGTGGCCCTTCCTCTTATTGATGTAACTGACAGAACGAGGAGCTGAAATGCCAAGGGTGAGATCCATTTCTAGGTTAGAGAGCATTTCAGTATCTCAGAAAAAGACATTTTGAGAGCCTGTTAATTTTGCCTGGGGTGGTATCCAGGATTTATTCATAACCAGTGCTGTAGAGCAAGAATTCCCCTGGGGCAATACATTCTTCTCTGCTCATTTTATAGAGCTGTTGATTTGTAATATTATAGCATAACAACAACTGAGAAAAAGCAAAAGACAAGCTCTGGGGTTAGCTTTGATTACAAAGGCTGTATAATGATATAAGACATAAATTTAAAAATAGGTGGGTTAGTGTAAAAGTATGGATAATTTTTTCCTTTGAAATTGTAATATTATATGGTTTATACAGGTAGATTTTTGTTTATGAAAGAACCACAATCTATCAGCTTTTTGGTATTCAAAAGTTCCAAAAATAGATTTTTTTTCCTGTTGATCATTCAGAGACTGTATTTCTTGGCATAATAACTGTACTCATTCTCAGTGCACTTGTGTAAAGCCCATAGGACTTGCTAGGTGAAGAAATGATAGATTTAGCAGTCCTTCAGTTTTTGGTTCTCTACCTCTTGATTTTATGAATTATGTCATAAATTTAATAGTGTTAATTATGAACATTCACGAAGGCTTTTGATGGCTGCTACGGTGAGCCTACAGTGTTTTTCTTATTTTAATGCTACTTATTTACACTGACATCACAAGAAACACTTAGTTTATAAGCACAGAAGAAAAAAATTCCTAGCTACCCATGCCACTTTTAAAATGTACTGCTTCCTATTCGATAAAGAGAATGTGGAAGGGCTTTTTCCCATGTTGATTCTCTTCATCGAGATAAATATATTTTTAATTTAGAAAATTTTATTTTTTATTAGTGCAAATTTGCACTACCTAATGTTTACCTTCCTTGTGTGGAGCTGGCTCATGTATACAACACACCTTAATCTGTTTTTTTCATCTCCCCTGTCTCCCCTTCTGCTTTATCCATCGCTTAATCCCCTTCCCATTTGAGAAAGAGCTGTCTCCCCACTTCCTGTTATCTTTTTATTTTACTCTTCATTTATAATTTGGGCTTTTCATATAAAAGGAACCATATGATACTTAAGCTTGTGCGCCTGATTTCTTTCACTTAACATGATGGTCGCAAGGTGGATCTATTTTCCTACAAGTGACTTAGGCTTGTTCTTCTTTATGGCAAAGTAGTACTCCATTGTGTGTAAATACCACAGTTTCTTTGTCCATCCATTGATGGACATATGGGCTGCTTCCAAGACTTAGCTATTATGAGTTGTGCTGCTATACTCATGGGTGTGCATGTATCACTGTAATATGGTGTCTTTAACTTTTGGGGAAAGATACCTAAAAGGAGAATACCTGGGTCAAATGGAATTTCTACTTTTAGTTTTTTGAGGACTCTCCATACTGATTGGTACTAGTTTACACTCCCACCAACAATGGAGAAGGCTCCCTTTCCCCCCTAAAGCCTTGCCAGCATTTGATTTCTTGATGATAGTCATTCTTTTTGGGTTAAGATAGAATTTGCATTTCTCCAATGGCCAGTATAATATTGTTGAGGTCATCCATGATTATGAAGTGAAAGTCCTGTCATCTTATTAGTAAAATTAAATTTGATCATCACTTACCTGTGCTGTTTGCAATGAATTTCACACAATTCTGATTTGCAGTAGTGCTGTCATATGGAGCCTCCTGTAGCAACGGAAATGTCCTGCATTTCTGCCACCTTGGTGGCCATTTGACAGAAGAAGTGAATTTTTAGTTTAATTGTAAGTTAAATTTCGATAACCCCATGTGACTAGGTGCTACATTAGGGTTTTTATTTTATATTTTATTTTATTTTATTTTTGGTACTGGGGATTGAACTAGGGTCCTTGCGCTTGTGAGGCAGGCAGCAGAACCACTGAGCTAAATCCCCAGCCCACGTTGCTACATTAGTATACAGAACCAAGTTTAAAGGCTTGTTGGGTTCTGCTTCAGAGGAGATTGGGTTGAGCTGGCAAGAAGAGTGGCAGCTGTCCCTTGAGATGTTCCTTCTGCATACCTGAGCGTTGGCCTTGTCACCTGGGGACACTGGAATAAGATTGCACTGTCACCAGCAAGGCTATAGCATGGGGTTGTGGGCTTTGTGCTATCCAGGTGCAGCTCAAACAGAAAACTGTGCTAAGTGACACCTGCGCTGTGGCCTCTGCTTCCGGACCGAAGGGCTTCTCAGACATCTTACTGGGAAGTTATGTCACACCTTTCCCAGGTATCCTGAGTCACTCTCTTGGCCCTTTTGCCTTGCCAGCAGGATCTCACCACCATCACATCAGTGCCTCTGTTCCTGACTCTGCTGCCTCAGAGCCAGTCTTTGTGTTCATTCCTCAAGCATCATCACCTCTACCCCTGCTGCCTGCTTCAGTGTTCTGCCCACTCTCTTCATGACTTCACTTCTAGTCACCATCTTCTTTTAATGGAATCATTCTTTTATATCCAACTCAAATCAACTCAAGTCATTTGCTTAAGACTGTCAGTGGCTTTACTGGGAAACCAGGCTCTTTAGTATACTTTGGGGAGGGGGGGGGGGCTTCAGGATCAGTTCTCTGTCCCATGTGATTTGTGCTTATTTACCTTAGCCCAAAATGATTCTAGGAAATACTTGCCTATTGTTATAGCTTCCTGAATTGTGCTCTGCCACAGCTCATCAAAAGCTCACAGCTTCCTCATGTCTTGGCTGAGATAATCCTTTCTGTGTGTTTCCCCAGCTCCCTTGTCAACCTGTCTAGTCCCTGCTGGATCCATCCAGCTAAGTGGTACCAGGCAGACACTGGGCACATTGTCTGTACTCCATCCCATCACTGTATTTGGTGAATAAACAACGTGACCAAGTTAATCAGTAAACCCACACTTCGGCTGATTTTGTTTGCACACACGTCTTCAAATGTTAACTTTAATTAATTAATAATTTTTTTAATAGAAACCCAACTCCCTGGACTTTATACCTCAGGCTTTTTTATGGACTGCTTGCTCGATTTCATTGAACCATTCCTGTTCCTCATTTTGCAAAAGTGCTGTACTCTGGCTGAACTAGTACAAAGAAAAGTAAAATACAGATAGGGCTGCTTTTGTTAAGAGTGAATTTCTAAAGGACATCATGTGATACTATTGTGCTCTTTGTGTAATTAAAGGTCTTGACAGTGATAATGTCACAAGTAGACGAAGCAGGAGCAAAAGAATGTTTACGTTTATTAAGAATAGCTGGTAATAAAAAGTGCCTTAGAAAGTTTTTCAAAGGCATGACTTTCGGTAGTGTTCATACATTTACTCATACCGTCTTCTTCAATCACAGAGCAATTGTTTGCTGCCAGAGTTGGATTTCTTTTCTGCCCTGTGTTTGGAGAATCTACTTTCACTATAACCTATATTCAGTCCAGGCCCCTACTTTCCTATAAAACAAGCATGAAAGTCTGTAAGTGGAGCACCAGAGTGCTTTTTGCACCACCTAATTTTAAGAGTAAAAGTTAAATTATGCCAGTGGTGAAGAGAATCTTTGCTACAAGCTCTACATTAACATCTGACATTTAAAACTACAGGGATAAGGTAGAGACATCCTAAGCTGTTAGTGAGCTACCTGTCTCTCTGATTATTAAAGAATGGTCTAGCACCTTTAATTCTAACAAATAGTAAGTTCTTCACTTAATTTAAATTTGGACATTAGCTGCTATTTGGAAGACATGTTCCTGGCCTCTTCCAGCTTCCTTCAGCTGATGTAAGGCTATAATGGGGGCTGGAGGAGATGGGAACCATAATGTTTCAGTGGGCAGAAATCCCCTGCACAACGACTGTGCTTCTTAGATCTTTGCCCAAAGGATGATTGACTCTGTTAACCTACACGGGCTTGTTCCTGAAACACAGAAAAGTAGAAGTGAGAAACCTGGACACAGGGCAGTGCAATCTGTGAGAATTGAGAATGAAGATCTGGCTTTGAAGAAAAGAAGTTAACAGAGTAACAGGCAAATAGGCTCAGGACGCTGTCGTCACACCAGTAAGAATGGTGAATACTTGATAAAAGGTTTCAAAACCTCAAAGAATTATGAACATATTTAAAAATGATTTCTATCATAGAGGAGTCACAGTAAGAGATTGGGTCTCAGGAAAGAATTTCAGGAAAATTCTTTCCTGGTGAGTATTTTATTTTTTGGCATTGCTGTAAAATGAGATGTTGTTATACCTATGATCTTAGAAGATGACTTTACTAAAATAATTATGATTATCAGCATGCACCTGTTATCATGCTTTTCTGTATATAATGAAGGACTTTCTGCTCACTTGAGAGGATTTGCTGTCTGTACTTTAAAAAGGATCATTTTGACTTGATTAATCAAGATAACTACATATATGCTGTAATCTGTAGAGATGTTTTGGTTAAAGAAAGTAGCTTTTCTGTAATTTTACTTAGTTTGGAGTTTTCACAAGTAAAATGAGAACACCTTTATCCATTCCAAGAAGAAAACCAAAGGAAAGTTGGAGATGAAGCTCGTTATGCAAAATTAATATCAAGAAAGACTAAAATGACTTGGGGCTTAAATCTATCTTCAAGCTTTTCAGAACAGTATAATGCAGAGGCAATTCCAGAAAATGCCATGTATGGTGATTAAATGCTTACTGTTGTCTCTAAATGCCTAAAAATCCATCAAGGTTTGCGGAGGTGTTGATGGAATCACTGAGAAAACCTGGGTAGAGAAGCAAGATAATAAAGGAGAAGGTAAAAACCAAACAGCTGAAGTCCTTGGACGTGACAGCAGCTAATTCTGAGATTCATGACAGCGTTCAAAGGAATCTGTTGTGTTTTTAAGTCTATAAAAAGTCATGTTTTAGATAATCCACATTTTAGAACAGGCCACTGCTATTTTTTGAGATATCTGATCTTACTTGGAGATAACTAAATCAGAAGGATATGCTTTTACATAATCATTTTATATCTTTACTTGAAATTTTTCTTAAGCCTGCAATGTGGATAATCTGCTTATCTCTGAAGATGAATAATTAATTGACATGTTTGTGAGACATACTGCCACACATTTGGGTTTTTGCTGAAGACGTTTGAAGATGTTCTGTTTGCATAATAAAAATAATCTTAAAATTTTCCAAGTTAACGTTTCCTTTTGGGGAAGACAGCTAACAAAGCAAGTAGACTGTGTCCTTTGAGTCTGCAGTGTCCAGTAAGGTAGCACAATAGCCACATGTGAGTATTTACATTTACATTATATCAAAATGTTAGATCCTTACTTGCCTGAGTCGTGTCTATGTGTCAGGTGGTCGCCATAGTGGATGGTGCAGAAATATCTAGAACATTTCCATCATCACAAAGCTGTATTGGCCCACACTTGGATTACCATTGGTGCTATCTCCTTGTTCATGTTTTTGTACTACTGGGGATTGAACTCAGGGGTGCTCTACCACTGAGCTACATCTCCAGCCCATTTTTATTTTTGATAAAAGGTCATGTTAATTTGACCTGGTGGGATTTAAACTTGCAGTCCTCCTGTGTCAGTATCTCCACTTGCTGGTGTTACAGGTGTGGGTCCTTCTAAATGTCTTTAAATATCCAAGATGATGCACAAACTAATTTCCCCTACCTTTGCTCAGCCCACCCTATCCTCAGCTTGTTATACCTAGGCAAGCAACCCTTAGTTCACGGGAAATTCTCCCACCAACCCGAGAGCTAGGAATTGAAGCTGCAGGTAAAGGTGAAGACAACTTCAGCAGACGTGGACCCCTGGGAAAGATAATTACAGCTCTTTTGGGGCACTGGTTGAATGGACAAGTTGCCCTACCCTTTCTCCTGAGCAACATAGGAATTGCTAGGCTTTTCAGAGTAACCAATTCCACTTATTTATTTGAAAGACTGATTCTTTTTCTCTCTCTTCCCCAGTGTCTTTTCCTGGTTATATTTGTAAGTAATGTTTATTTCATCTCCAGGGGAGTGGTGAAAGGTAATTTTTAATATTCAGAAGATCCCAGCATGCCGTAGGGTAATTTGAGTAGCATGGGATTGAACTCAGGCCCGGGAATTTCTCTTTCATAACCAGATGTGAAGTGTTGACTCTCGTGGCACTAACGTGCCTGTCCGGCTACTTCTCTGAGTGATGATTCCCTATTGCATTGGTGGAAAATGTCGTCCTGTTGACAGAGACCAGCTCTTCTGAGCCTGAAAGCCACATGGCATGTATGATTTGGCTCATGATCTGATTTCAAAATGAAAGGTTGGAAAGCTACTTCTACTGTTTTCTATGCTTTCAAAAAGGTGCCCGTATTATTATTTTAGTATCTAGAACACAGTGCTAATGCACTCTGACATTATTTCATTCAATAAAGATGGTCACAGTACCCATGAGACCCCTTGCAGGCTGAAAGGTATAGTAAGTTTGAAGGGTGTTGCAATTTGTTCTAATATGGAAAAGGTTCCCTCTCTGCCCCACTAGCCCATGTAGGCATCTTACTCGTGAGGAGTTAACAGAATTGGAATCAAACACATGAATTTAGGTTTTCTGGTCAGGAATGCCAGCATCATTCTGTGGCCACTTCTCCTTTTCCACTGCATCAGCTGCTCATTTCATTCATTCAGAACTTTCCCAGTGGTTTTTTCTTCTCCAAGAGCCTCAGAGAAGCTGTGTGACTGTGTGGTGATGTCACTGGCAGTTGGAGAGGCAAGGTGCACCCTAGACATTGAAATGGACTCCTTCTCCCTCCTGTCATCTGTTCCCCGTTCTCACAGAACTTCAGAACCAAAGTGGATCCTGATTGTCAGGAAAAGTATCGGCGGCAGCCCTCTGTGCATGCATCTGCTCTGGCAGCGATTTCGTTTTGCGCGTTTGGCTTCAAATACTTTGAAACCCAAAAGACAGCATTCAGATCACTGCCTTCCTTCATGGAGGGGCTCTAGTTCATGATTCACCTGTTAGTAGCCTTTAAGTTGAGATTGAAATGCTTCTAGCAAATAGCTTCTCTAGATCAGTGGTTGCTTCCTGATGCTGGCTTATGGTAGTAACCATGAACTTGATGGGAACCATCGTTTGGCATAAAATGAGTCCAATTTTCACAACATCTAAATTGAAGCCTAGTTCCAAGCCCCCGTGTCCTCCTTCATCGCTTTATGGCCCCTTTGGTGACCTCTCCTATGGTGTTTGTATTTATTTCAGACCCAGTCTCTATGTGTTTGGGCCCAGGGAGGACAAGATAGCTCTCATTTCTGGTCCATAGATCTCCCAAATCAGCAAATCTGGAGCCGAATCAACTCCCCTCTCACCATCCCCAGTGCCTGTTCTTGAATTGAAGAAATCCACTGGCCTCTCTGTCCTTCTCTACCAGTCTCCAAACCAGACCTCTGGGCAGCACCCTTGGTTTCTCCCACCCACCAGATCTGTGTTCCTGCCTCCTGAAACCTGTCCCTCTCTCCTCCTCCTGCCGCTTCCGTAGATAAAGCCTTGTTATTTCTCACAGCTGTCCCGGCTCCCTCATCTGCCTGTTCCCCTTAGTCCCCCACCTTTGCCCCTCTTTCCGGAGAGTGTGTTTTGATGGACTGATCCATTGAGGATTGACATAGTACTGCCCTGACTCTGCAGTTCCTTTGATAATAGGAATACATCAGTGAATAAAACCCACGCTATCCCCGTCCCTGTGGAGCCTAAGGCATCTGGGGGCAGGGAGCGAATGACATCAGACCACTAGGTGCCCAGTAAGGAATATGAGAGATGTTTTAGGTTTGTTTACATATACTGAAGCATGCCCGTCTTTAGTGGTTTTCCTTCATCTTTGGGACGAAATCCAAACTCTGGGGTGCTTAAACTAACTGGGCTTGTGCGATGCCTGCTGATTCCCTCCAGCTCACTGTGCTTCCCGGCTTCCTGTCTGTGCCTCTTTGGAATGTCTTGGTTCCTCTTTCTTAGGCCAGCCTCCGTGCTGAGGTCAAGCACCAGCAGTTCTGTGGGACCTGTCTCGATTTTGTCCCCTGGTCTTCCCATGCCCTGCACTGACCATTTCATGGATTTTCCCTTCCTCTCCTTTTCCCCTCCCCCTCTCCCTCTCCCTCCTCTTTCTCTTTTTTCTGTAATAGTCTTCAAGACCCTTGGGACAGAAACCATGTCTTCTGTGATTTTACCTTTAGTGTCCCCACGATCTCTCTGACTTACAGTGTCTGTCTACTGGTCAGTGGCGCCCACAGAGGGAGTCCCTGTTTCCATGGGAAGGTGGTGACACATGGTTTCCACAGGTGTTGGAACAAATCCGCTTCAGAAATCCGATGAATGAGATTGCTGTACAGGGTGAGCACTGGCCTATGTGGCATGTAAATGTTCTAAGTTATCACAACTTTTTTTCCTCCATTACATAATTATTTATTTTTACCAAGCTCCCAAATGTCTTAATTAGACCCATCATATGTTACGAATTCTATTTCTGGGTATTGTGGGAACAGCAGTTCCTAGTGCTTTTTGTGTGTGTGTGTGTGTGTGTGTGTGTGTGAGCAGTTTGACTCAGTAGGATGATATTTTATTTTATAACTCATTAGTGTTGTGATCCTGTGCGCTCTCATCTTCAGTGTCAGCTGTCCGCTACCACTGGAGTGGCTCCCACAGACCGTCAAACTGCACTTCAGTGCTGTGGTGGTTCTGTGCAGAGACTCTCGGCGAATCCACTGCAGCCGGGAACTGCTGTGTGCGCACACGGGAGTCAGTCCAGTCATTCACACCACACCCCAGGAAGGTGGTGAGGTCTCAGGGCCCCAAATTAAATTAAGCCCCACGTGGACAAATCTAGGAGCTAACCCTTAAACTGGAAAACACCTTCACTCCTACTGCATGTAGATTTGGTGTCTGTCCTCATAGGTCTTCGTCGGCTCCTGTAATGCCTCTTGCTTGAGGCCTGAAAATGTCTGTTTCAGTCGATGAAAGCATGGGTTTGAAACATTCTCGTGGCACCAGCAGTCTCTGCCATATTTGGTTAACTATTTTCAGCTCTTTAACCTTTTACCAGCCTTTTGCTTGGTGCAGCCTGCGTGAGGCTCAGGGTCTCTTCCACACAGTGGCTTAAGGTGCATGATTCCCATGTGGAGTTAGCATGACTGGGCACTGTGTGCCTTTGCTGTCACAGAACTGTGGAGGACTCACCGTCCCGGAAGTGAAGTCCTGTAGTCTAATCCCCGGGGGATAACAGATGCTCTCGCCGAGTGCCTGGCATCTGGGACTGTCAGCGCCTATTACTGAAGGGACTGATGAGATGGAATTAAAATTAGCCCATGTAGGAAGAGTCCCACAGGAGCCATCAAGGAGATGCGTACTTTTTTTTTTTCCTTCTCATTTTATACCTTCCAACCAGCCCTTGGTGTAGGGAAACGAAGTAGAAATCTGTCTTTGAGGAGTGCAGGTGGGAGAGGGCGGTCTGTCACTGCTAGCCAAGCCTTGCTTTTGGAGGGTCCTCCATCACGCCGACTGGGGCACTTTCTCCCCATGCCCTGCTGGCCAACGAGCTCTCCAACCCTCTGATTTCCTCCTTGATGCCCTACATGGGTCTTAGAGAGCATTGGAGGGCTGTCTCGGAGAGGCAGCGGAGGAGTGCGCACACATTCTTGTCAGTACAGAGCCCCTTACATAGAAAGGAATTGGCTCAATTTCCTTGACTTTCTATAAATTCTTTTTCTAACCTAACAGACCATAACTTTTGCTATGAGGCCTCATTTGATGTTTACATAGTCACCAGAAATTGCACATGTAGTGAAATCTTTCTGTAAGAGCAGTGCAGAAATTCAAACAGAAAAGATACTCCAAGGTGATAACGGAACACCTGTTGCCTGTCAGGTACTGTTCTAGGTCCTGGTGATACACCAGTGAACTCAACAAACGGCACCCCAGCTTGGGGGTTCTTGATATTCTAGTTCAGAAAGACAAAAAAAGAACTGAATACATCATATGACAGGTGGTATTGAGAGCTAAGAAGAAAAAGCGAGCAAGGAAGGAGACTGTAGGGGGATGTGCATACATGAATATGCATATTTTATACAAATTTGCCAGGCAGTCAAATCTGGTGAAGTGAGATTCAGCAGAGACCTACAGAAAGTGAAGAAATAAGTGGTGCATTTGAGCTGAAATCCACTTTTGAGAGAGGAACTGTGCAAAGGCCCTGGGGCGGGAATGTGTTCCATTCATTTGAGGGCCAGCAAGATGGCCTCTTTGTCTGGGACAGGATGTCAGAGAGATGGTGTGGTAGGGGTAAGGACCCCTGAGAAGTAGCCGAAGTTTAGATTTTATTTTGAATGATGTGATCTGATGTGGGCAGACACAGGGACCAGCTGTGGCTAGGGGATGTAAGGTGGGAGGAAATGATGGAGTCCCAGAGTCTCTTTGAAGGCAGAACTGGCAAGATTTACAAAGGAATTGGATGTGAGATGTGAGAGAAAGAGAAGTCAGAGGCAGCTCTAAGGTTTTTGGCCTGAGCAGCTTTCAAGGTAGTAGTTTTGAGAAGAAGACCATGAGTACGTGAAAAAGAACATTGGCCCTTGGTTCTCTGATGTCCTGGTCTATGAAGTCCTCTTTGCTCTGCCCTAAAGAACCTGACATTTGAAAGGATATATATCTCCGAATGTGTAAGTAAACACTAGCCATTGCCTAATTCTTGAAATTATCTGGGCCTGTGAAACTGGCCTTTGCTTTCCATTATGGGCAGGATTTTCTGGTTATAAAATTGTCTGTTCCAAGGAGCCTGTGTGGTTGGATTCCAACCTGCAGGGGAGCTGTCACAGTGGTCCGGTTTCTTCGGGGAGCACTTACCAAGTCATCAGGAGTGTTCCTAGCAGCTCTTCAAGATTTCACATCCTGTACTAGGAGTAGTTCTTTTTTCACCTCCTGTGTGAATCAGTTTTTCATTGCTGTTGTGAACACCTGAGAGAATCAAATTAGAAGAAAGAAAGGATTACCACCTGGGCTCACGGTTTCAGAGCTTTTGTCCATGGTCTCTTGGCCCTGTTGTTGGTAGCCCAGCACATCGTGGCAGGAGCAGGATAGAGAAGGCCTCTTTACCTCCTGGTGTCCAGGAAGGAAAGACACTGGAGGGGCTGGAGTCCCAACTTCCCCTTCAAGGCTGTGCCCCCAGTGACCTAACTTCCTCCCGCTAGGCCACACCTCTTATACGTTCCACCACCTCCCAGGAGCACCACAGGCTGACACCCTAGCCTTTACTTTAACACGAGGATCTTTGGAGGGACATTTCAGACCCCAGTATAGCACCCCATAAGCTAGCAGAACACCTCCCCACACGTCAACAATTTGCTGCCACTGGTTGCACCTTCCCATGGGTGAGGCGAACATCCTGGCCTCTAGTACTTAAAGTCTTTGGTGTACGTGGCCTTTCCAACTCTCTTGGTCATTCAAAGAAGGGTCTGTGTAAACACCACCAAGTTGACACCATTTGGCCCAGTGATTCTGTAGCATTTTCTTGGAGAGTAGTTGTCTTGTGAAGTATTAGGACAAAGCCTCATTTGAAGAGAGTTGTTGGGGTAACAATAGTTTCTCTGTGCTTGACAAGAACTTCTTTGGAAAGCAAACTAAACTTGGGTGGGTGGACCTTGGAAAGGCTTTTCCAAGAGTAGGAAGCGAAATGTAATTATCCTCCCCTGCCAGGGGTTTTTCTGTTGACATTTCCTGCTCTTCACAAAGGACAGTGTGTGCCCTGAAGTGTGGTATTCTGGAAGCACCCACAGCTCCTTCAGCCTATCTTGCATGTGGTGGGTAATTTTTAAAAGTACCAATTTAGCGCACAAGGCAGGGGAAATGAGACCCAATTTTTGGCTTCAAATCTGAAGTCTGAATTTGCTTCCCATTTCTCCCCTGCACTGACTTTTATCATGTTCTTAAATTAAAAGAATGGGAACTCTAAGTCATAGAAGATGCCAGTAAGTACTTGGCAAAAATGGCGTGGGTGGGGAAAGCCATCAGGGGAAAAATGTCTTGGTCCAAATATTTTAACCTAAACGGTGAAATAATAAACGTAGCTCACAAGCAGCACATATATCATTCAATACAGTATTACTAGCCACATGTGGCTATTAAACTCAAATACAATTGCACTAAGTGTGTTCAAAGGCTCCACAGCCATAGGTAAGCACTCATAGGTAACTCCTGAATTAGCTCAGATATGGAAAATTCCCTTTACTGTGGAACTTTGGATCAGGGACTGCTGGCGTAGAATATAGTACAAGAATTGTCTGTGATCCATTATACATTTTCACTTGTCATCCAGCCCTGAGGGCAGGAAGGTGCCAAGAAGCTTGGAGAGTATCTCGTCCTCCTGTGCTGGGGTAGTCAGGGTGGGGTCACACCCAGCGGGGGACCCTTCTTGCTTTCATTTGCATTCTTCGCACCGAAACTTCGTCCTGCTTGTGACCCTGATTGAGGACAGTGAGGATGTACTACACAGTTCCACAGCGGTTACGTGCTCACTTCTTCCTAAGACGCATATTCGCTCAGTCACTCTTCTCATCCCTAGAATGGGATACCTGACAGCTGCGATGTAAAGAAGGAGGGGTTTATTTTAGCGTGTAGTTTGTAGAGGGTACAACCATGTTCAGTGGACTCCGAGGCAGGATGGCACAGCAGAGAGGCCTGGCAGAGGAGACCTGCTCACGTGGTATCCAGGAAGCAGAATCAAGGAAAGAAGCACAGAGGGAGCTAAACCTTTCCAGGCCTCATCCTCTGAGCAGACCCTACTTCATAATCGCAAATCAGCTAAAGTATCTATAATCCATTCAAAAACCCTACCTATGAGCACTGAGGCTTTGGGGGACATTTTAGATCGCACACATAACACTTACATAGATACTGAGAAAGTGACGGAGTTTTTTAAATTCATGAGGTAAATAAGAAATGGAAAGCACGTGGCAGACAGGGCTTGGGTGAATTTTTAAAGTCTACCATAATTCCTGTTATATCCCACTCAACAGCAGCAAGCCAGATGGAAGCATATTTTCTAAACTTGATTGTGGATTACTAACATTTTATCCCCTTATTTATCATTTACATGGAATGAGTCCGTTGTTTTCTGGTAAAGTACACAAAGAGTGGTTGGGTGGTTCTCGTGTTTTTGATTAGACCAGACATGCTGGATAAATATTTTCGAAGCTAACAAGACCTGTGAGAACAGAATCAGGTTGGAATGCCCAAGAGTGGCTAACATTCTCCTCATAGCAGGGCTGCTTCACTTGATTGTGTCAGATAAACCAGGAGGCCTGAGATTACACTTCAGAGGAGGTGAAGAGAGCCACCTGGGAAACGTAAAGTGATTTCAGACATTAAACCACTAAGGAAGTGTGAGGTACTGAGCTGCAGTGTCCATGGAAAACCTCTGAATATCAGGCAGCTCACAGAGAGGGCTGGAAATAGGCTTCCCAATACTACCAGGAAACAATCAATGTCAGATAAAATGCAGTCAGTATAAGAAATTGAAATTTCCATATTCAGTACTTACTTAATGTGTGTTGAAATGAAACCAGGGAATGTTGTCATGACAAACAGTAGTAAGAGGAGGTGACCTAGAGAAAGGCAGAGCAGGAACTTAGCATGGCTCGCATGGTCCAGGTTGCCAAAGGTCATAGTGCCACTTCACAGTGATGGCCATTTTGCTCAAGGCAGCCATTTTTGTTTAGCCAGATCTTTTTGAACAGCTCAGTATTGAGTCAGCAGACCTTTGGTCCTAGCTGGGTTTGCACACGTTTTTGGATTGTGTGGTAAATGTGACAATCAGTGAAGATATTGTGGTCTAGTTCACCTTTATTCTTTGCCAAACGAGTACACTTGGACACGTAGAAACCCGTGTATGAACGTCCCGTAGACTGGTGCCATTTCCCTAGCATTTGATCATCTCTTTCCAAGCTACACATTTTTCTTTCCTGAAAAGAGGAAAGAATAAACAGGTATGCAGGGCTGCATCGTTTGGCCCCACATTTGCTTCCCTTCACTGTCGCTGACCCCTGGCCCTTCTCTTCATTCAGAGCTGTGGAAAGTTCAGCTCTATGAAGTTTACATTATACTCATTAGGAGTGTCAGTTAAGCCACTTGCTCAGAAGACAACTAATTTAAAGGGTAGATTATTGGATGGCCATGAGGGTCCTGCCATCTCATCAAATGATCAATAAGTATTGATAAATATTGTTTTATTATTTATAAACTATATTTTATTGTGCCATGCAGTGAACTGAGAGTTTCCCTAGCTGTCGTATTATTTATTTAAAATATAAACTAACTTGTAAAGTGAGGACAGCACCCTTTTCATTTATTTCTCTGTGTGAGACAATGTAGGGAAAGACCTAATAGACACAAAGCTGGCTCTTGGCATTGAGGTAAATTTATGGAATTGTTACTGTTGGAGAGAGCATGTTCGCAAGTCACTTGCAAAGGCGTTTGGGAATTGGTTTTCCCTGCTTGACTTCTTCGTGTTCTGGCAAAAGTGGAAAAGCATTCCATTCTGCAGAAAAATACCTTTTCCGCAAGTCCATATCTACTTAGCTAAAAGGTTCCATTGTTGGTGTAAATAAATGGAATCACTGTTTGGGGCATCTTGTCTGGTGTAAATTGGTACTCGTTTGAAGTATTCCGAGTGAGCAGTTCTCCTCAAAGTACTACTGAATTATGGGGCAAGAATCATAAATCAGTAAATCAGTTCCGCAGCTCTGACGGGTGCTGTTGCTTCATGGTGGCCGAGGGAGTACTGAGGTCACACAGAACAGGCAGCACCATTCCAAGCATCCTCCGTGGCAGGAACCACGAAGGGACCTACGACGTGAGCCAGGTTTGCCATCCTTGCGCTGTGGGGAGAGGTCAGCAGGTCAGCTTTAAGGATGCTTTCTGGGTCATCGCTCTCTCTGATTCATCTGTTCTGCTGCTGAACTCCAGGTTTGTCAATATGATGACCTTTAGACGCCTTGAAAGGCTTCACATAAAAGTTATCTCCCAGGTATCTGATGCTGTGTCCGTTTGTTTAACATATTTGACTTGCTGATCTTGCTCGGCAAAGAACTGTGGTTTTAAAGAATAGTTCAAGCCATTTAAGAGAGGGTCCAAATTGTTTTTCTACCCAGACGAAGTACTTCATCCAGAAATAAAGGTCTCTTCAGTTTTGTTAGCATCTGTGTTAATTAGAACGCTCAGCATGTCGGATAATGAAAGCTAGAAATGTTCATGTGGTCATAAAGAGTTACATCTGGAAGACTGGGCCATACATGTATGCGTGTGTTGTGAGATTTTTTTTTTTTTCATTCTTAAAATTGATACAAAAACTAAAAGGAGCATAACTGCCCCAATTCAAAGCAGAAGAAAGGGCTCTGAACTTGAATGACCTTGGGCAGCTGCTTAGTCCCGGCCCAGTGCTTGTCTAGGTCAACAGTACTTTAGACTCAGCTGAGGACCTTTTTAAAAGCCTCCCTAGGTGCCATCTTGGTAACTAACTGACTCAGAGCCTTTGGGAATGGGACCAGACCATGGATACGGCGTGGTCTTTGTTTGTTTGTTTGTGCCTGGGATTGAACTTGGGTCCTTGCTCTTGTGAGGCAGGCACTGGAACCACTGAGCTAAATCCCCGGCCCCGTGGCGTGGTCCTTTTGCAAGTCTTGGCTTGCAAACCTCTACTCCAGCAGATCTGTGTCTGGTTTCCTTCTGTGAACTCTCATTCCCCACTGCCAGTAAGGCTGCCCTGCTCTCTCAGCCTCATCCCATCCCTGCTTCCTTTCCCTAGCTCGAAGGCTGCAGTCTCCTGGCCACCAAGACAGGCCCAGTCTCCTGCTCTGTTGCTTGCACCCTCTGTTCTCTGCCTCCAGTGTGACTCTGGTCTCTTCCTACTCTGGTTCACTGGATAAAACGGGGTCCCCTGAGAATCAGCTTGAGTTGCCTCCCCTGGCAACAGCTCCGCTCCCTGCCCCACCATTCCCATAGCTACTTCACACGAGCTCTCCTCTCCTGGCTTCCTAGAGGTTCAGAAAGTGTTTGCTAAGAGCTACTTCACTGGGAATAATAGCTGCCTTCCCTTCTGAGGTTCTGAGCCCCCACTAAAATGCTTGTAAACTAGAAAGCATTTTGCAAATATAAAGTGATTTAAGTGACTTTTTAAATGACACTGGTTTAAATTATTTTCAAATGATGGCTTTTAAAGGACAGCACATGAATACCTATTTGCCCCTTTCCTGTAAACTCAAGTCAGAATGAGGACCACAGTGCTTTATTTATTATTTAGAAGCGTCTGTCCACCCTACAGGTCAGAGCAGAGGCTGCAGAAGATCAGAGGGGTGTAGAGTAGCCCCCCCCCCCCCGTCAGCTGCAAAGTGCAGCCCAGATAATCAGTCAGATCTAATTAGACGACGTGTTTGCCTTGGGCAGCAGCTCGGATGGCCCAAACCTTGTCCAAATAACTGAGCTGCCCGTGAACTTTTATTATGTGGACTTAACATCTCTCTGAAGTCATCTGTGCAAGTGGTTTTGTGAAGCAATTATGCTGCAGGTGCGCGACAGAGATGAAGTAATGGCTTAATTATTTGGTGAAACAGCAGGCATTTTGGACTTGAGACTGGCTTCACATACTTCCCAGGCTTGGCCCATGCCGTTTTGTTCTTTGGAATCTTAACACAACCTCGGGAGAGAGAATTATTGCCCCTGCAGTCAGCTGTATACAATCATTTCAAAATGTCAGCCCGTTCTATTTTTAAACTAAGTTACAAGAAGAGCTGAAGTGTTCCTCCTGTGGGGAGGAGGGGTCTGCGGCAGGCGTGTGCATTCGTGAGCTGTCTGACATACAAGCAAAATTGGTGCACGTGTGTACTTAGACTCTCAAAGGGCCCTGTGCCACTGCCTCACGGGAATGAGACTATGTTTTCAGTGCTGTTTCAGGTATACTGCAGATTGTCAGTCATCTCCAGGAATTAAAGGCAGATCTTGAATGAGTTTTTTGTGTGTGTCATGTATGTTGTGGAAGTACATTGCTATCAGAAACAATTTCAATTTCTGTGTCGGCCCACATTCCTTGTATCTTGTTTGCGAGCCTCTGTGCATTTGCATTTTGACCTTGACATTTCTAATGAGAAATGCCAGAGAAGTAGAAGATGACATGAACCACAAAGCAGGATGTCAAGAAACAGTGTGACCCAGAATTTCCATGGGAGGCTGTGCAGGCCTGTTGGGAATGCTCCCCAGCCCCGAGCTGTGCAGCTGGTGACCTTGGGTACACCCCTTGTTTTTGAGCAACTGTCTTATCCTGGGAATTTTGTGTATATATTTATATGTAGAAATAGATGTGCATATGTTTATATATATAGAGAGATTTTTTTTTTCCTTTGCAGTAATGGGAATTGAACCAGGGCCTTCCCACTGAGCTACATCCCCAGCACCCACAACCCCTGTACTTTTCACTGTGAGACAGGGTCTCCCTAATAAATTGTCAGGCTGGGCTCAAACTTGTGATATTTCTTCCTCAGCCTCCCAGAGTTCTGAGATCCTAGGCATGTGCCACCACGCCCCTCCGTGTAAAGTCATTTTAAAGGAAGCTGTTTTACTAAGGAAAAACAAAGGCATTGTGACTCAAGTCTGAACCTCTTACCTGGGTTCCACACAGCTCAGTGTCATTATACCTGCCATTATACCTGTGTGGAAACTGATTGCAAGGCCCTGTGCCCGCACAGTGGGGCTCAGCAAACATTCGTTAGATTTCCTCGACTCACAGGGAAAACAGGATTTGCAAAATGGCGGTGTAACCCCCTCAGGAACTGTACTCTGTGTTCCTTCCTGTCAGCTTGTGAGGAAGATCTGGTGAGGACGCAGCCATCAGCTTAATTCTTTTCAGCTTACCTTGGTTTTCACTTATTACTCTGTTTGCTCTGCCTGCTGTTGCCAGGACTGTAGTGAAGTCCTTGGTTTGTTTTTTTATTTGTGTTCCACATACAGTCACTTCTTCATCATCTATTCGTTGATTCTCCAGTTCTGGAGCCTACGCACCATACGGGGGAGTCAGACGCAGTGCTCGACCCTCCAGGAGCTGGCGCACAATACAGGAGCCTTTTGTCTTTGCAGCATGTGGGCCGGGTAATAACATAGGCGAGTCACCCGTATGTTACGCCCCATAGTGAGTTTCTTGCAGTAACGTAGATATACCAAACAAGTAAGTAGTAAGCAAGTGCCGGGAACATATTCGGCCCGTGTGAAAGCTGCATGTGTATACGGGCCCTCAGACTGCGCTGAGCGGACGCAACAGGTCATTAGAGTGGTTGCCAAAGCTGGGGCCTGCTGCTAAGAGCCACCCTGGGAGTGACAGGGTGGGAGTGGGACAGTTTCATAGGTATGCGGTGAGTGGGCACTGGGCCTCACAGCCCCACAACACACAGCTTCAGAAAATGTTCGTTACACTTTATTAAAAAAAAAAAAAATACTCATTGATTTAAGTTCTGGCTAAGGGAATACTTGTCCTTACTTTTAAAAAAATGTTGAGGGTTGGGATTTAGCTCAGTGATGCCGCCACCTGCCTCACAAGCGCTAGGTCCCAAGTTCAATCCCCAGTACCAAAAAAAAAAAAAAGTTGAGTCCACACAAATTTAAAAAGAAACGGTAAAATCTACCTCGCAGAGGTAACCATTGTGATAAATATTTGGTGCCTGCTTTTCCTCTATTAATATTGACCTTTGCTGAATCCAGCCTTTTCTTTTCCTGCTGACCTCACACCATTGCCACCGTGCCCTGAGAACAGTGGTTAGCAGCCAAGAGACATACGAGCGTGCTGTGGCTGGCTCCATTTGAAGGATAGAGCCCGGCAGGGGAAAGATATGAAAACCTAGGCATTGCCACTGAAGTGACGACTTTGACATTATGCATTCAAATGATTTCTTTCCTTGCCTATTGTATAGAAGACTAACAAGCCTTGAGCGCTGTGTATACAGTTATGCTCCTTGGTGGCAAAAAGAACTACACTAAAGCCTTGACTCTAATAACAGATTTGGAAACTTGAATTCATAAATGATAGGAACTCTGCACAGAACCAGCTTCCTTTCTGTGTTGCTTAGGGTTCTCTAGAGGGACAGAATCAATAGAATGAGTGCACACATGCACACCATGACGGAGGGGGATTTATTGGATTGGCTTACAGGATCAGAGGCTGCATAGTCCACAGGGGCTGTCTTCACGCTGGAGAGCCAGGGGTTCTAGTAGCTGCTCAGCCCAAGAAAGTACAGCCCCAGCTTGAGGCTGAAGGCCTGGTAGCTCCCTGTAAAGTTGATGTTGTGAGTCTGTGTCGAAAGGGCTGAAGAAGAAACAGGAGTCTGATGTCCACAGGCAGTGGCAGCAGCGAGAGACGCCCCTACTCAAGCGGAATCAAGCTTGCAAGTACAGAGTAACTTCCTCCTCCTCTGCTTCTTTGGTCCATCCAAGCCTATTGGATGGCACACCCATAATCAGGGCGGGCCTTCCTCCCTCAGCTCACTGGCCTGCCTGCCAGGCATCTGTGCAAACACCCCACAGACACACCGAGTGTGCTTTACTAGTCTCCTAGGGATCTCTTCATCCAGCCAAGCTGACAATCAAGATGAACCATCACTGCTGGACGTGGTGGCATACATCTGTAATCCCAGAACTCAGGAGACTGAGGCAGGAGGCCAGCCTGGCTATCAAGACCATCTCCAAAAAAAAAAAAAAAAAAAAAATCATAACTTCTTTCTTTCTTTCCCTGTTTTCAGCCACAGTTGGTCTTGGGCTATTGGGAGGTGGCAGGGGTAGAATAAGAAGCAGTCTGTCCATGCTATCTTACTAGTGCGTCAGCTTTGGGTTGTGTGTGACTTCAGGTTTTGCCCTAAGTTGCTTGCTAGTCACTGGCAGTGTTTGCTTATGTTCTTGACCACTGTCGGACGTGTGTACCCCACATTGCTCCAGACGCGGCTGTAGGAATGCAAACCCCAACACTGTCTTATTTTTCATGGGCTCTCCTTCGAGGTAGTGTAGAGGAGTGGGTGGATGTTTTGGGACCCTCTTGGTGTAATGCCTAGGATTCTACCTGAGCAGGTTGATTTCTGGGAAAATGTTATACTCTATGACGTCACAGTTATAAATGCATATACAATACATTCTACAAATATAATGAAGTTTTGTATTCTAGGGCCTTTGTATTCTTGCTGTGTGGCTCTGGGAAACCTCCCTCTTTACAGCTGGAGGAGCCCCTTCCTAGTGAACTCCCTGCCCCTGTATTTTCTTCTAAAAAAGAGAAAGAACACACCATTGCTACTGTTTGATCTGCCATAAAGTGGTTTCAAACATATACGATGGTCCTAATATTCAGTCATTGCTTTGAAATAGTCCCAAGATATTGGCCCAGATTGGGTTCTGTGTGCTTTCTGTGCAGCCACCCAGCAGGGGCTCAGTGGCCTTGGACAGTTACCCCTTGAGGGACTCCATTAATACATCCTCAGTGCCAGGGTCTTGGCCTAGATGACTTTCAAGGTCTCTCCAACCCTGAAATTCGTGGTTCTCTAGTGGTCTATACCAGTGGTCCTTAATGAGGGGCCATTTTGTCACTGAGGGGACACTTGATAAGGTCTGGAGACTGTTCTGGTTGCCTTTTAATGGCGTCTAGTTGGTAGAGGTAAGGGATGCTGCTGTCCTGCAGTACATAGGATGGGCCCATCATAAAGAATCTCCCACCCAAGTCAACACTGTAGAAGTGGCACCAACTCCCATCTGGAAGACTCCTGTGGCGATAATGGCCGACTCCCAGTCACCTATATGTACCTGCATGTTCTGTGGGACTTGTAGGGTTTTCTTTGTACTATGTGTTACTTTCAATGTCCGTTCACCCCAGAAAGTTTTCCAGATGAAGAAGGATGGTCAGATAGGACAGCCTGAAGGACACAGCTGCTAGTGTGTGAGGCTGTGGCAATGCGAGAAACCAGGAGTCACCTCTTGCAAGGAGGAGGCAGCTTTCCGCGCAGTTATCAAAGCTGTTTTTGAAGCCTTGTGTGTGGCTGTTTCTCTTTTCTCCTGTAGAATTTTCCTGGCAGGGACTTAGAAGTCGGTATTACTTTTCCATATTTTGGGCATGTCTTTCTACATGCCTGGGACTCAGATCCCTTAAAGGTTAAGGGTTTTTCAGATGATAGTGTATCATTTAATCTTCCTAGGGGGGAATGCTTGGAGAAGTGGCATTATGACAGAGCCAATTAAGGTGACTGTGGTTGTGTAAACATTTTGGTAGGCTTTTGGGAAGAAAACAAGCCAAGAAGTGACGGTACATTGAAAACATAGGAATACTCAACTCCCCGCAAGAAGCAAATGTTTGTTGTTTATTTATTTACGTGCATGCGCACTGGCACATAGGTTGTAGCTCTTTACAAAACGGAAACTGAGACCTGCCCTCTGAGCACTAGGTGGGCAGGACGGGGGAAGGTTGCCTGGAGCCAACCTCATTAATGAGGGTGACCGGATTTCACAAACAAAACAGATCACCCCAGCTGGAGCCATTAAAATTCATAAACATCCTTCTCCCTAAGGAAGCTAGATTCCTTTTAAGGAATACTTATTGCAGACATGTCTTAACTGTGTTCCCTACACAGGCCTCATGTGCATACCTCCTGGACCCTCCTGCAGAGGGGAAGGAAGCTGAAGAGAGCTTTGCAGGCCTTGGGTCCAGCTGCCATGTTCTGGCAGAAAAGCAGAGGCTGCCCAGTTCACTGTCACCATCCGCGTGGATAGAAAGGCACAATCAGAACCCCAGAATGTCAGGACAAGTGCATGTAAAGAAACTTTTTACTACTGCTGCTATATACAAGGTGTAATCCAAAAATTACAATGAATTTAAATTTTTAAAAAATGTATTGCAGGAAAAGACACATCGTCGTTACCCCCCTGCAATACTCCACCTCTCTTTGAACACACTTATCGGAGTGTCTTTGGTAGGCCTACTGGGACTGCCTGGATGTCCTGAATTGATGCAGAGTGTTTACCTTTCATGGTCATTTTGACTTTAGGGAAGAGCCAGAAGTCGCATGGTGCCAGATCCAGTGACTAAGGTGGACAAGGACACACCCTGATGTTTTTTTGAGCCCGCCTTTCCATTGGATGGCACTCAGCAGCAGCATTTGTCATATTCATGATCCCACCATCACCTTTCAATCATTGCAGACATGAGAGGACACTTTGTACCTCCTGAGCTGCCCACACCCCAAGGTAGCCCACCCTTTGTGTGAATAGCAGGCAGGAGCCTTATCAGCCCTCCAGCCAAGCACTGACCAAGGCTATGGTGCCGGAGGGATTTTCCTTATAACACACATCAGTGGATAGATAGAGACAAGGTAAGATGGGGAGTGAAGGGAACTTCTAAAATTCTCATTAGGGTGAAAAATCAAGCCAGTAGTTGCCACATAGGGGCCGCATCTCTCCCTGCTGGGTGAATGAGGGGTTGAATTGGTACTGCCCCCTCGCAGTGGAGCTGGTGCAGCTCTTCTGTGCAGCTGTGGTGCTTTGTGGGTAACAGTAGGCCATCTGGGTACAGTGGAGAACAAGTAGTGTACACAGGCCCCTGGGTAGGGAGTTTCTGAGCTGAAAACAGGGTTGTGCATGGGAGGGATAGGGTCTTTCTGCTTGTAAAGGGAATATCGGTAACACTGACCTAGACCACATATGCTCAGTGTTCACAAGCCTCCGAAACGTTATGGCAAATGAAAGAAACCAGGTTCAAAGGGTTACATATTGTTTCGTTCTTTTTGTGCAAATATGTCCTGAGAAGTCCATTGTGTAAGGGGAAAAGCAGATGAACCTTTGTCCGTACCTAGGGGTCAGACAGAAATTGACTTCATGGGGGCTCTAGCGTGACGGAAATGTTTTATAACTAGGTTATTTGTGGATGTTTGTAGAACCCTGTAGATCTTCCCCACCATTACTGAGTTATGACTTGAAGTGGTTGAATTTGATGGAATGCAAATGCTACTTCCATAAAATTATTTAAATTGCGCTTTTGATTAGAGTTTGATGGGGGCTTGTAGAGAGGCATTGGGAACCTACGGAGAGATTTACTGGGTGATTCCATGAGCTGTGCACTGTGGTTTGGGGAAATACAGATATGAATGGTGCCGTTAAGTCTTGGAGCTTTGTAAACCAAGTCTTCTGAACTTCCTCCCTTAGTTCCAGTGAGTTGACAGTGTATGATCCTCGTTTTCACCTGAAAATGCCTCAGGTATGAGACGTTTATATGTACGGGGCATAGATTTATAGGTAGAGGAAAATCTTACAAATTGGGATATTTGAGTTTAGTCCAAGTTAGTAAAATGATTGCGTGTAAAAGAAGTGAAATCCAGTAATCTCCAGGGTGGAAAGAACTTTAAAGGCTGAGCACTGGTGATGGATACTAGAAGGATAGCAGGCAGTTAGGAAATTCAAAACTGCGCCGTATTTAACTGGCCGATTGAAAGACCTGAAAGTTTAATTTATGCTCTTTGGACTAGAAAGCCCCATTCATCAGAGTTCATGCGTTCTTTGACCTTAGAGGTGGTCTGAATTTAATTGCAAGTCTGTTTTGCCCCTGACGTTTAAAAAACTCTGTGCCCAGTGGTCCTTCTCCATGTTTATTTTGGGAAATGCTGTGTTATTAGTAGGGCTACAGAGGATCGGTCCCAGCCTGATGAAAACAAGCTGTAAGCCCCCCTCTGCCCCCAGCATCTTGGGGAGAACCTTGATTGGTGTTGGTGTGTGACATGGGGTTGGGGGGCTAGAGCCCCCTTTCGAAAGCTGCTCTTGATTGGCCAAACCTGAATATGGCCAGACCAGTGAAATTCCTGGGCAGTGGGTGGGATTCTAGTTGCCTCCCGGAAAGCCGCAAGCTTTACCCATATTCACTGGGTCTTTCTTCAACACTTTTATCCATCTAAAAATACGGGAGGCGGAGTCATTATTTTTGAATGGTGTATGCACATTTGAACGAGGTTTTGAAGCACTTTGTGGTTTCAGTTCTTAATCCACCCACAGATGCGTGCTTTGTACAGAAGGAGAGCCCTACACTGAAATGGTTCTAGCTGGAGGTGAGGGGGCTGGCAAGTCAGGGGCTGGAGCCCAGAGCCCAGAGACACCCATCCCAGGAAGGCACCGGGCCTGCCTGGGCAGCAGTGAGTTTTATGGTTTTAAGGGGCATTGCTATCGCACACTGGACTGATGAACCGCAGAATGATTTGTGACACTGATATTTTTCTCTCAAGTCAGAAGGACCTTATTTATCTCTCCGTTCACCCCTCCCTGTCCCTCTTCACGAACTAACAAGTCCTAACCTCATCCGGCCTGGCCATAAATTCATGCGCAGCAGGTTTATGTACTCAATTGTCAACCAGCCAATTGGAACCTGGTGTTCATCTCCTTCAGTTTAACCTTCAAGAACACGCAGGAAGGACTTTGTGTGCCATGAGAAATGTACTCAGATGTGGCCCGCTCTTGGAATAGCCACTGGCTGTGATCTCTGACTTCTTGCAGAGTGGTGAAATATTGAGCAAGACTATGATGCTTTTAGTAAGAGAGAGAAAAGTAAAAATTTGTTGTTATTTGTAGTTAAAAGATGGTAGGTGTTCAGTAAGAATTTTAACCTGTTTGTGTGTGTTTCTTTGCAGCACTGAGGATTGAACCCAGGGTCTTCTCATTGAGGGTCATCCCCAATTCTTTTTACATTTTTTTAAATTGAGACAGATTCTCACTAAGTTGCCCAGACTAGGCTTGAACTTATGATCCTCCTGCCTCAGTGTCCCAGAGTGCCAGAATTACAGAATTGGGCTAATGTGTCTCTTTCCCCCATAGGAAAAAACTTTGTTTACCCACTAATGACAATTCATGTTTGCAAGTGAGAAATGTAAACCCTGGGATCACCCCATTTGGGTACTTATGATGTGTTTGAACCAGGTTGAAGTACTTTTCCCTTTGCACCATGAAATTTCTCTTGAGAATTTCATTACTGTGCAGTTTTCTGCCAACCACTTCCTTGAGGATGTTTTCTCACTTTCATTGCAACAGACTTCCTCCCTTCTGTTAAAGTCCACCTTCACTGTTTTTCTGTCCTCGCGTGAAGTCTCCCAAATGTCCCGGGCTACGATCTGCTGTTTCTTCTCTATCTCTGTGTCTGATACACCTTTTGCCTACAGTATCACTGTTTGCCGTGTGTCTGCTACATCCCATCTTTGCTGGCCCAGGTCCCCTTGTGGTACCCATTCTGGTCATACGTTCCATGGACGCATCACTGGGAGACAAGGAAGTAACACTCCCACCCCATCTGCCACCTGTGTGGGACCGAGCCATCACTGTGCATTGGATCTTCTTTGGTAGAAGTGAAAGAAGCCTTGTGATTGGTCACTGATAGACCACATTGACAGACACCTGTGCTTTCCAGAGTGCTCAGGACCTGGAGAAGTAGTAGCAAAGATTGTGCTTTATGTAGTTATGTATAGTTAGATATATCAGAATGATTTGAATCCTGTTGTTGGGAGGCTGGTATGACCTAACAAAGCTATCTTTTTTCTTTTTTTTAATTTAGGCTGGGCTTGAACTCACTATATAGCCCAGGCATTGAACTTAAAGCAGTTCTCCTGCCTCAGCCTCCTGAGTGCTGGGATTATAGGCGTGTGACAGCACATATGGCTGCATTTACTTTTTATTTGTAGACAGGGTCTTGCTAAGTTTCCCAGGTGGGACTTGAATTTGAGATCTTCCTGCCTGGTTTCCCACAATACTGGGATTACAGGAATGTGCCACAGTGCCTGGCTTGAAACCATGGTAACTGAACTTAGTGTATCAACTATGCCCCAAGCAAGGTCTACCTGTGTTCTTAAAAATGTGGAAAGGGGGAAATCACTAGACCCCCTCTAGTTCCCTCATTATGAATTGGTAGGGACTCAACATTTCTTGCTTTTGTTGTATACCCCATGCTGGTTATATTGCATGTTCCATTTATAAAATGGAACAAAACCGAGCTCAGGCCCTTTGATCCCTAATTTGAACATAATTAGAAAGTGGAAGAGTTTGAATTCAAACCGAGATCTCTCTCACTCCAAACCCGTGCTTTTTATCCTGTTCCACTCTTGGGGAGAGAAGTGGGATGTTATGATGGGGGAAGGGTAGGGAGCTGACACTGATTAAATCCTGGGCTCGGGCTGCAAGCTTCCTTGTCACTCCTGTTCCCTACAGACTCCCTCCAAGGAACCTGTGTTGTCCCCAGGTGACAGGAGAAGAAACTGCAAAGCTCAGAGAAGCCGGTGCCTACTTGGTCACAGTGCGGCTTCCTTGTGGAGAGTCAGACCCTGCAAAGCCAGGGCCGAGTGTGTCAACCCTGATGTCACCAATGTGATCTTTCACAGGTTTTATCCCAGGGTATGATTCTTCATTTATGACTTGTGGTTCCATAGCTTGGAAAAGCTGGGTCTTACTGGTAAAAGTGATCAGTTTACTTTTCTTCAGGGGGCAGTTTGGGCTGAGGTAAAATCACGGACTTCTGAATTAGGCTGAGAATTTCATAAAATGTGTTACAAGTGAAATGATGTGACCCCACACCCATCATGCTGTGGATGGAATCTGTAAAACTAACACCAACTGAGAAGTGATGCCCCCAAATCCAGTCCTTGTTCTGAGGCCCTCGGGGATCCCTTCTTCTCTGTGGCTCGAGCACCTCCTGTCCTAGATGCCCAGCAGCTGGGTGGACCCTGGGGTGCTGTCCTGACTCCTGTCCTGTCTGCCTTAGGCCTCTGTCTGCAAGGTGCCCACACCAGGCTCACGGTGTCTTCACTCCGTGTCTCTCCTTCAAGGCCACCCTGAATTCCCTTGCTTTTCCTGCTGAATGTATGTTGCATGTTTCCTCTTATCTTTCTCTGACTCCCGCACTTTGTGTAGATCTTTACAGTTACTAACTGGAAGTAATGAGGCCTCGCTGGGCTCCTTATGTTTTTGTCTTTTGCCCCCCTCTATCCCCTTACCCTCTGCCAGTTTCTGAAGGCCGCATTTGATCGTGGTATTCCTTTGGGAAACACTTCAGTGATCTTTCACTGCTGGCTGGGTACAGCTGGAGTGACATGTCGGCCCACGAGGTCGTTTTCAGTCTGACACCACCCTGGCTTCCTGGCTTCCCTTTGTCCCCTTGTTTTTCACTCTGTGTGTCGTTTAGGGCACTGCAGTCCACACCCCTGGGCTTTGCCCTGGACTGGCTTTTTTCCTTGCCCTCAGCGGACCGATCTCGGCTGTGTCCTGGGCTCTGAAACCCGCAGAGCTAATCATTACCCCCTCATATGTTACTTGAGTGAGGCGCACATCACATTTTGCTTTGTTTATATGGCTTTTCCTAGAGAATTGTGTCGAGACCCTTTGGACAATGACTGCCCTATCTGTGTTTGTCGTCCAGTAGGTATTCAGTAAATATTTATTCAGTGAATGGCTTCCAAGGTCACCCTTCTGTGTGATAGCTGAGTGCATCCCCCGGGGCATCTTCTGTTGATCTAGTAGTAGTCGAGAACCATGACTGGAGGAGCCCTACAGATGGGGAACCCTCCTAGCTGTGCGTTGAGCCCTGCAGGAAGAGCAGTGGATAAAGGTGGGTGACAGGGAAAAGGGGTAGCGTTGCGGTCCAGTACAGCCATCTCTAGCCACATGTCGTTACTAAGCACTTGACATGTGTTCCTTCAAATTCAGTTGTGCTAGGGGCAGGGATTTAGCTCAGTGTTGCCGCTGCCTGCCTCGAAATGGCAAGGTCCTGAGTTCAATCCCTGGTAAAGAAAGGAAGAAGGAAGGAAGGAAACCATAACAAATTCAGATGTGCTAGAAGTATCAGAGACGCTCGATTTCAAAGACTTAGAGCAATAACATAAAGCATATAAGAACTTTGATTTTTACATTACTAAGTATTTGTAGTTTTATATTAATTTAAAAATACTAACCGAGTATATTAAAATATTAATTTAGTATATTAAAAGTGATTTGGCAATATTAGATTAAATGAAATACATTAATAAAATTAATTTCAACCTCCCCGTTTCTTTACTTTTCAAAATATAGTTGCTGGACAATTTTTTTCTTTACCTTTGTAGCTCATATTCAATTTCTTTCGGAGAGTCCTGGAATAGAGAGAGGCTATAGGAGGCAAAGCATTCTGGGGGAAGATAAGAGGCAAAGGACAAGTGCTTTTAAGAAATGGGAAGAAAGGAGGGAAGGGCTGCCATACCTGGCAGTGCAAGGAAAAAGCAAACACCACAGAGAATTAAAAGGAAAGCAGCCAGCATCGTAGGACTGGTGATGGGGTCAGTCACATTGGACTCGGCCTGTGTCCGTAGCCCCTACTTGCATTTTCTTCCCTGTGTGACACCACTGCTGTGTAGTGTAGAATAGAGAACAGAGCAAACAAAAAAGAAGCAAATGTATTCACCGCTCATAATTGTAGCCCTCAGGAAAAAAATCCTCTTACATCTTGGCCACTTAATTATTCTGATCTTTTTTCTGTCAGTGTATGCATTTGTGTGTAATTTTGACATCAGTGGAACTATCCTTGCAATCTGCTTTTTTACTTCACGTAATAGATAAAATATTTCCCCACCTTAGGTGTACTTATGAGGCAATTATTGATGGGACACAGGAGAAGAAAGATGGTGAATGAATCTTCCTTCCACTTTGCGGTGTGTGTGGTACCCATCCCTAACCGTGTCACTTACAGGCCTAGGTCTGGGTCTGTTGTCCCCACCAGCTGCCCTGGTAGTGTCATGTCTAGATGCTGAAACTCCCCCTCCTTCCTAGAGTTGCAGCTGTGGCCTGGAATAAACCAAATACCAGCGATCAGGCACTCAGAAAGGTGAGGCAGACCTCGCCACCTCTCCATACACCTGTGTGTGGCTGTCTTAAAGTGGCCTACAGCAGATTATAGAAAAGAATTTGGAGTTAAGATTTTTTTTTTACTAGTTTTATTATTATCAATTTGCTTTTACTAATTTACTATTCTTCCTAAGGTTTGAAACATCTCCATGCTTGGCGGTTCTCAGGAGAGACAATGTCAGTCCAAGGTTGAGACCCTGACAGATTCTTAGACCCCTGGAAGCCGTGCTCCACACAATGTCTGTAGCTGGACCAGCAGCTTGGCCAGTGCTGTATCAAGTGGGCCATGACGTGGGTTTGTGTCAAATGGAAACTTTATCTCACAAGACATAGGGTATTTTCTTCAGCCCATCCAGATTGTCTGTTGAGCTTTTGTTGTGTCTGCTTTAAATTTCTGGTTTGAAAATAATCTCAGTGTCCCTCTTCCTGCCCACCCTCTGCAGGAAAGCATTCCAAGGACATGGCACGGCACGGCATGGCATTCCTGGAAATCGGCAGGGTTCTTGAGATGGGAGTGGATTCCATCTGTGGGCAGTTGGTGGAAGCTGGAGTGGTCCATCAGGAGATTGAGCAGGAGAAACAGGCCATACTTAGTGATATTAATGATAAATAGAGCAGAATCATTACAGCTAACACAACAGTGACACCACCGTTTATGGAAATGCCACCATGGGCCTGGTTCCCTGCAGTGTACCTTTTAAAAAATCACCTTTGCGTCTTTACCACAGACTTGCAAGGGAAGGGGCATTGTCCTCATTTTATAAACAAGAAAGCTGAGGCTGGAAAAGTCAGCTCCATGTTGAGGTCAGTGGCTAAGGAGTGGTCCAGTAAGATTCGGTACCAGTTTCTGGCTCCAAAGGGAACACGATTGCCAAAGGACCAGCAGTCTGGGGCCTCTGCTCCCACCCAGTCTCTGCTTTGCACTGAGGCCGACAACTTGGGCCTTTTCAGTGCCTGGCATCTTTTATTTCGTGACAAGCCCTCTTAACCTTTCCCTCCATGAACAGGGAAAACTGGCCAATGAACTGGTGAATCAGGTATAGGAGGGAGATGTGTATGTTGGTAAAGCCTGCTCCTTGCAAATGCGTGGGTGAACTTTGTTTTTCAAATCTCTCCTTCCTAAGCTGAGCGAATTGGCACAGCCTGGGCTACTAGTGAGTTCAAGGCCAGCCTGAACTACATAGTGAGACTGTCTCAAAAAAAAGAAAAGAAAAACATCTCTTTCCAGAGAAATGTTGAAGAAAGAGCCTTTGGAATTCTCCCAGAGAGAACTGTTACTTTCCTGAATTGGCTTTGATGTGCAGGATGGGCCTGTTGGTTTTGTCCACTTGCAAATGAATCACTATTTTGTTTTGTTGTGTTTTTTTTTTTGTTTTTTTTGTTTTTTTTTTTGAGACAGGATCTCTGTGTAGTTCAGCCTGGTCCTGAACTCACTGTGTAGCCTACGCTGGCCTCAAAATCTCAGTAATCCTCCTGCCTCTGCCTCTGCCTCCTGAGTCCTCAGTAAAATGGTCATTGCTCAGTGGCCCAGGTTGCTGTTTACTCTTCGGGATGGAGAAGAGGGAGTTTCTGCAAGCATCTTGGTTTTCATCTTGATGACGTGGAGAGAGAAAGTATAGAAAGCTCTTTCTCTTTTGCAGAGAGGTTCACATGACTCAGTGGAATAAGCCTACGCCTAGCCAGGACAGGGTTGTTTTGTAGCCAGACCAGGCTTTGGAAGATGAGGACATTATTTATAAGAAAAAATTTTGAAGATCAAAACATGGCTGCGGTGCAGGAGAGCAAGAGTTCTAGGGTTTCCCTGGAGTGTGGCCTGCTTTGGGCTCCTCTGGGCTGCTATGGGCCCTCACCATGTCCTTGTGATGCCGGATGAAAGACTTTGGCTCTGTCCTACACCAGTCCGTTAGCGCGAATCTAGGGTTGCTCTAACAAGCAAGGAGGAAAGCATCCTGCAAAAAAGAAATGTGGGGAAATAACTGCACCCAGAAGGCGTAAGAGGTGAGGACTGTTCTGCTCCCTCTTATCTACGCCTCCGCTGGGCTGCATCCTCCCTCTCCAGAGCGCCTACAATATTTCACTTTCAGGAAAGAATAACTGCCTTGGAGGGGACTTAGGATGAGGGTCCTGCGCTGGCTTTCTCTGCTTTGCAAGTTGTCCAGCCTGGACTTCTACCTGCCTCCCATACGCAATATGGTTCCAGTTGTATAAGTCACTCGTCTCACTGGAAAAGAAAAAGCACCTACCATATCCTAGGTATGCAGATATGTACCGTAGTAAAATTAATTATTTTATTTAATCTTTTGTTTTGTTTTGTTTTGGTACCAGGGATTGAACTCAAGACCTTGCACTTGTGAGGCAGGTGTTGGAACCACTGAGCTAAATCTCTGACCCTATTTAATCTTTAAAAGCACTTCATAACTGCTGTTTAGCACTCATGAGGGAATCAGAGAGGAATATTAGCACAAGTTTGAGGCCAGCCCTGGAGTACACTGTGAGTTCAAGACCAGCCTGAACTGTATAGCGAGATCCTGTCTCAAAACACAAAAACTAAACAAACAAAAAACCTGCAGTTTTAGCCCAATGCTTGTAAAGTAACCTGGCAATAATTAATCATTCTCTGAATAATTCCTTTTTTTTTTTTGGTACTGGGGATCGAACTCAGGACCTTGTGCTTGCAAGGCAGTCAGTGGAACCACTGAGCTAAATCTCCAGCCCTCTCTGAATAAATCCTACCTCTTAGGGTATTAAGGGCTAGATGGAGTCATGTATATAAAGTGCCTGTTGCAATCAACAGGCACTTAATAAATGCTAGCTTCTTTGTATTCTTCCATAGACAAACTGAAGACTATAAATAATAAAGGACATAAAGAACAGCACTGGCTAAATGGTAGTAGGCTCTGTGAAACATTGTTGATTGTGTAGTTTTAGGACAGGAGCAGAAAGGGAAGGGGCAGGGTGGGTGGTGTGGTGGAATCTGTGCCGTGTGATCTGGCAGTGGAATTTGCTTAATGAGGTCTGCCAGGCCCTGTTTTTGAGCCATCAGACCTCATGAATAATCAATCCAGCACTAACCTCCCAGGGTGGCCCTTCCTAGGGAACTCTGAGGAAGGAGGAAGTGTGATTTTAAGAGAGGAGCTGGTAGTTTCTGCATGCAGCGTAGACTGTTGTCATTGGGAGGAGCTTTTTCTTTTCTTGGGGACTCAGATCCCAAGCAGCCAATGATTCAAAACCTTGGAGTGCAGATGTCTGGAAAAACTCCAGGCCCCACAGGGGAGCAGAGATGTGGAGACCCCTAAATAAGATGGAGAGGCCTGGCAGCAGGTAGCCAAAGGAGGAACGCTGCTGGCCACTGGCCATGGCACTGTGGACTTTGTCACAACGGTGCTGTGTGACAATGGGTGAGGAGTGACGGATGAGGGTCCCAAACAAAGACGTTCTATTAGTACAGCTGATCCAGGGGCAGGTGCCCACCGGCACAACCCAAGTGCGCTGTGTGCAATCCGGGAGTGTGAGGGGATGGCCTTGCAGGAAGGTGTACGTCGGAAACTCAGAGGACTGATAGACCAGCATGATCGCAATGATGCACCTCAGCACTACTCATCTGTCCCCCTTTCTTCCCTCCTCTTGTGAAGCAGGTAGAAGAAAACGTGTAGAGTTACTACGAATGTTTGAGTCGCTAGAGTTATGAGAACTCACTGTGGTTTCTGAGATTTTGCTAGGCGGGACGAGCAGTCAGGGAGTAAGAAACATCAAGCTGATTTCTGTTTCAAGGCTGAGTCATAAATATGATCCTAAATTTAAGTGTCTCCCAGAGCTTTACATTTTCAGCATGTGATTGCCACTAATAATTTTTAGCATCCCGTAATACATTTAATATTCATCATCTTAAATAGTCTCAGATATTCAGGCCTATCCCTCCTACGAACAGCATAGGCAGCATTTTCCAACTATAAAATGAGCATACTGTCTTACAGGGCGGGCCTGATGTGGAGGCGTCTATAAAATTAGACAGCTTCGTTTGGATTCTGCCGACTCTCAGGGCCATCTCTGAAATCTGGTTGGGGTCAAGAGTTTGACTGGAGGCACTTTTCTCATTCAGGGTGCCTGTCCATCACCTGACGAAGGTGTTAAGCTGTTTGGCACAATTTTGATTTTGAAGACGGCGCCTCTGGCTGGATGAGTAGGAAGGTGGATTGCCTTCTGGGTGCAGTTGTCCCCTGTCTCCTGCTTGTGTGTAGCCTGGCAGGGCTCCGGGCCGACTGCAGCTTCTGTGCTCGCTTGCTCGCTCCACGTATTTCTGCAGATCCAACTCCACTTGGCCCTTGGACCCAAGATGGGAATTTTGTGTTCCATCCTTACCGACCACATCTGGGACTCTGCCGCCCTGCAGAGAGCCCATTTGGTTAACTAGGGTTCCCCAGAGGAGTGGAATCAATAGAAAATATATGTGTCATTATGCAAGGGCATTTATTGGGTAGGCTCACAGGATCGGGGCGGGAGAGTCCACAGTGGCCACCTCTGCACACGCGTGCATGTGTGTGTGTGCCGGATGGTCAGAGGGTCTGGGAACTGCTCAGCCCAAGGAGATGGGAGCCGCAGAACAAGAGGGATGCAGCAGAACTGGGCCAAGGTGAAGGCCTGGAAGCTCCCTGAAGAGTCTGCCTTGTGAGTCTGAGATGGAAGGCTGATGTCCAAAGGTGGCAGTGGCAGAGAGCGCACCTGCTCAGAAATACTGGAGCTCTTCAACACAGGCACTCTTCCTTCTTTCCCTTTTTAGTCCACGCAGGGTACAAGCCTGTAGGTTGGTGGCACCCACAACTGGGTTGGGTTTTCCTGCCTCCATTTGCTGGCCTACGTGTCAATCATGCACCGACACCGAATCTGCTAGGGCTCCTTAACCTAGTCAAGTTGACATGATTCGCAGTCACACCAGTGTCCATGGGCCACCTGAACCCTCTTCTTTTGGTGAGTTTGTATGATGACAAGACCTCTATTATAGTTTTTTTTCTCAGAAAACCCCCTTCCTTTCCCCTTATCTCCTCCCCCTAAGGCAGATGCCATCTTTTTTTTGGGGGGTGGTACCTGGGATTGAACTTGGGTCCTTGTGCTTGCGAGGCAGGCCACTGAACCATTGAGCTAAATCCCCGGCCCCAGATGCCATCTTGAAGAGCATTTGTACCCCATTAGGGAGCAGTGACCTTCGCCAGCACCCACCCTCAGCAGAGCCCTGCTCCCACCTCCTCATGTGTGAAATGCGTAGTAATCACCATGAGGGTCCAGCTAGGCAGGGACTCTCATCATCCGTGCTTCCTATCAGGAAATGAAGGCATCGGCCCAGGGTCACACAGTCTGTACATGGCACCCCCTGACCCGTAGCACATGCCTGCATCCTGGTGACACCCACCCTGCAGCCTCAGAGCCCCTAGTCCCCCGTCCCCCGCCCACGTGAGATCAGCCCACACCCCTGACTCACTGCTCCCTGCTGGGTCCTCCAAGCCGCCCCCCCCCTTCTCACCAGGACAGTGTGGAGCTGTGCCTGTCCCACAGTTGAAACTCCATTCATGACAGATGGATGCCACCAGAGCACGTTGCTGGCCTGTTTATGCTTTTACCCAAAGATGGTAACACGAGGACCCCCCTCACCCCTCCCCGTGCTGGGTCCTCCAAGCCGCCCCCCCCCTTCTCACCAGGACAGTGTGGAGCTGTGCCTGTCCCACAGTTGAAACTCCATTCATGACAGATGGATGCCACCAGAGCACGTTGCTGGCCTGTTTATGCTTTTACCCAAAGATGGTAACACGAGGAGATTGAGCTGAAATGGGTCTTGTCCCCTTAAGGGGCAATCTGGGTGGCTGCAGATGTGCCAACAGCAGAGATAAAATTAGACCTGACATCCGAGGGCATGTGATTGAGTAGGTTCGTCTAAAGAATGGACTCGCTCTGCGGGAGGCCTTTGGAATGCAAATAGGCACATTCTCTTCGTCCTGTGTTTGGTACGTGTGCATGGTAGGTTAATAAAACCGGGGAAGAAGAACCTATAAAACTGATTCTAAAATTACTTCTAGCATCACACTTTTTGCAGCAGAATCTCTGCAGGGCTTTGTCTCAGCAAGCAAGCAAGCAACTTCTTCATGCCCGGCATGGCTTTGCTCCCAGCTGTGCCCAATGCATGGGTCTTCTGTCTGCCTCCCTCCCTCTCCCTATTCTTACTGTGTTCTTCCCGGAAGGGTAGTAGTAATTGTAGTAGTATTTTTATCCACACCCCTATTGGGAATTGAAGCCAGGGCTTTCACACACCGGCCTTTTTATTATTTATTGTTTCGAGATAGGTTCTTACTGAGTTACTCCGGCTAGCCTTGAACTTGTAATCTTCCTGCCTCAGCGTCCCAAGCCGCCAGGATTACAGCTGAATACCACCACGCCTGGCAAGCTATTTTTAAATTGACAATCAAAACTGCATGTATTTATTATATACATTTGTTTTGGAATATATGTGGTAGGCTATTGTTTTGACCTCAAGGAAATTACTGCTCTTAGAAAGAGTGAGAGGCAGAGGCTGAAAGCAGGAAACCCTGATTTGAATGATCTCCTCCACTGTTAGAACTGGAGGCGTTCATTCTGTAATGTATTTAAGATACAATTTTGTCCTTAAGAGGAAACTCCTCTTCCTTACATCCCCGGGCCCTTCTATAGCTATAGCAGTGATTGATTGGTTTCTGTTCACTTGCTTTCCAAAGAAGGTAATGATGGAATGTGAATTTTTAATCAACATCTGTTTTTGGGGGGTGACTAGATGTCTTGGTCAGCTCGGGCTGCCATAGCAGCATATCAGAGTGGGTGACTTAAACCATGGGAATTGATTTTCTCACAGTTCTGCAGCCTGCAAGTCCAAGACCAAGGCGATGACCAGTTGGTTCTTGGTTTCTGGATGGTGAGCTTTCTGCTGTGTCTTCGTCTGGCAGGGAGAGGGCAGGCAGTCTGGCTGTCTGTCTGTCTGTCTCAGGGTTGGGGGTGAGTGGTGTCCTCCTCAGGACACTAATGATCAGATCAGGACCCTACTCGTAACTTCATTACTTCCTTTCTCGCAGTGCAGCCTCCCTGGGGGTTAGGATTTCAACAGGTGAGTTTGGATAGAGACACAGTTTAGTTTGCAGCAGTGGGAAAGCTGCTATTTCATTTCATCAGGACGCCGATGAGACCCAGGGCAAGAGACGAAGGTGCCTGGTGTAGGATGGTTAGAATGAACTAGAGGTGGAGAAGGCAGCGCATATTCTCCCCTTTCCCTGCTTCCCAGCAGCGGATGCCGCAGTATCTAAGCGATGCAGACACGTTTTCCCCAGTGAGATGGGAACGAAGAGAGTTGATTTGATTTCCTGGTGTCGGTGTGACATCTGAGCCTGCTGGGTGATCTTCGGAGTCTGTTGGAATTTGAATTATGAACAGAACTGTGTTACAACACTTGTTTCCTCAGTATTGACACTGGAATTGATCTGAGCGCTACTGTCCCTGTGTCATTGCTGAGCAGCCAGCCAGAGGACAGCCGTGTGGGGAGCTGAGCTACCAGAACGAGGTATGGCGGAGACACACTCTTGGGCAGAGGATGGTGTTGGGCTGTTGAGTACTGGCTCCCAATCTGCTGTGTGCCAGGTAGCAGGTTGGTGAATCTACTTGCGGAACACATGTTCACTTCCTGCAAGTCACTACCAGTTTGAGCCTGTCTCTGAGTCTGTGACTGAAAGGTGTCACTTTCAGTGGGCTGCATACAAGGACAGTGAGTGTGCCTGTGGCTGTTGGTTTTACTCAGCCATTGGGCTCAAGTCTGTGGATTTCTGCAGGCAGCCAAAGCTCCCAAAAGGCAGCCTAAGCCCCTCCAACAGAAAACATTCACACCCCTACGCTGTGTACGCCACACACCCGTTAATGTTTGCAGCAGAGATTATTGGCCCAGAAACTGGTTTTTCCAAAATTTTTGGCAGAAGAGGTATTTGTCATGGGAGAGTTAGAAAAATATTTGCATTCTTAATAGGAAGAGTTTATGGTTATGAGTTAGTCCATTCTAAAAAACAGTAACATAGATATATGGTTGCTGGTACTCCAGAATGGCAGGGTACGGTAATAGGCTACCAACATTCTGCACTACTTCAGATTACATTGCATAGTCACCATGGACATATTTGATCTCATTGTTATCTGGTAAAAGAAAGCATTTGTTGCTTATAATCAGTAACACCGTCAATATATTCTTATTTTTGGTACTGTGGATCAAACTCAGGACTTTGCATTTGCGAGGCAGGTGGCGGCACCACTGAGCTAAATCCCCTGCCCCACAATCAGTATATTCTTTGAACACTGCTGAGGAGTTGTTTTTTGGTTGAGGGTGAGGAGTGGTTGCCACACATAGATTTCATAAAAATGCTTTAGGTCTGCTTAATTGGGGGTGCCCAGGTGTCTGAAGCAGAAAGACAACAAGATTTTGTTTAAATTGTGATTCTTAAGGTCTCCCTGAGAAATTCACAAGGGTTTGTTTTTCCGGCTGGGTTTCCTGGCTTTGAAGATGTTGGAGGTGGAAGCCTCTTTTTCCTATTTGAGACCATCACCATCATCATCGCTGCTACTGTCATCATCAAAACAATAATAAAAGGTTGGATTTATGCCCAGTGAGCATTTCCAGCCTATTCCCAACATGAAAATGTGATATATTTGCTGATATATACATAGATCTGCTCTTTCTGGATTATTTCATTTTAAAGGGAAATTCTTGATGGCCACCTCTCTAATTGTCTTTCTTATTGACATATCTCTGGTTGTTCACTTTTTCCACTTCAAGGAGGCTAGAAAAACATCTTCAACCAAAAATAGATGCCTAGTTAATTTTGTATTTATAAACAACAAAAACTTCTCAGATCCTGACATGCTTTTTGCAGTTCATTTTGTTAACTTTTGGTCGTTGGAGGAAAAGAGTCTCTTCCAGAATTCAGAGCCCCATACTTTTTAGTTTAATGTAATATAAGTAAATATTAATAAATAAAACGTTTTAAAAAAACATTCTTGTAGGAAAAAATAAAATTTCATAACAAAATAATTAGAGAATAACAGTAGTTAATACATCATGTTTCATCATCTTAAAAGGATGGGCAAAATGTTACTCAGGGTACAAGTCACAGACAAAAAAGACTTTCTTCCAGTTGAGCGGCAGTAGTTTTTTTGTTTGTTTGTTTTGTTTTGTTTTTGGTACCGGGGATTGAACTCGGGTCATTGCGTTTGCAAGGCAGGTGGCAGAACCTCTGAGCTAAATCACTGACCATTAGTTTGTTTTTTTTTAAATCTTATGTAAGGAAGTTGACCTCATAGTAAATACTCAAGAATCAGAATAGAATTTAGTCATCTTTATATTTATAACTAATGTACAGTATGCGTTTCAGTCTAGCTGAATTTCATCTAAAGAGTTGCACATAAATCAGGGTGTGTTTTTATTTTGTTTTGTTCTGTATTTTTTTGTACTGGGGATCGAACTCTCGGGACCTTGTGTTTTTGAGGTAGGCAGCAGAACCACTTTGCTAAATCCCCAGCCCTAAATCAGGGTGTTTTATTACTTAATATATTAAATGCACTAAGCATTTTCTCTCAAGGTCTGATTTAAGGGTTAAGACAGACCTTTAGTTCAGCTGTACATTGAATTTTTGTATAATACTCATTTTGAAAATGGTTTTTCAGTTCTGGGTGGTCCTTGGTTTTTTAAACGTTTTAACCTGTGTCTTGGAACAGGGCATGAGTTGAAGCAACACTCATACTCTGTCATGCCTTCTTTTATGAAGGAAATCACATTTTCATGAGGAAGTCTTGGAACGTCTAAGGTGGCGTGTATGTTTTGGCGACACAGACGAACAAAGTACAATTCTTGCTGTACCCCTGCTCCTTAATAAGATTAATTTTGTTGTGGGTGACCTTGGTATTCAGGGTTTCCACATTCAATTTATAACTGTCTGCAAGTTGTTGTCACACTCAAATTCACGATCCACCAGTTGGGTCTAAAGAGCTTGATAGACCAATGATTTGACTTTTTCCTGAAGACTGCTTTTGAAGTGTTGCCCTTGGAAAGCTTTTACTAATGTCTTCCAAAGGAAAGTAAATTGTTTGCCATTATCTGAAAAATAAGATGAAACAGTCACTGGTCTACTTCCTATGTTCAGGATGTGTCGAGCATTCCTGGAATGTTTGTGTGCCTGATCAGCAGCCTGTCTTCATAGCCGCTCTCTGTCCATATTTCTTTCTGGAAACCTTGCCATTTGGGCAAGTGAAGACCCCAGAAGCATTGGGCTCTGAGGAGCTAGAGCCTCCATTCTTGGGGTCTTTGGGGTTAGGGTTGGACTTTAGCCATCCAGTGAAGGTTTTCTGACCCATCGGTCTCCACGATCCTCTGCTGGTTCTTAACCATCATTTACGGTGAGTACTGGGGGCTTCTGTTTATTGGCCATGCCATAGCCTTCCCTCTTTTGAGTCGTTACTAAAATGATTGAAATTCTGTAGCTAAATTGGATAGAGAAGGTGCTGCGATTCTGGATACTTTGTCTAGAATCACTGCAGAATAATGAAGATTTCCCATGTTGACTGGTAAATAATCTGTTATAGGAAGACTTGTAGAAATAAACCATGAAGTGAAATAGAAGAAATTATTTCATTCCTGTATTTCAGCAACTCGTCTTTCTATGAGTATTGAAAATAGTACTCCTAGGGCTGCAGATTTAGCTCAGTGGTCCCGCACCAGCCTCACCAGCACAAAGGTCCCGAGTTCGATCCCTGGTACCTGGAGAACAACAACAAAGGAGATAGTACTTCTAAGACTATATAATTGGTTTTCATAATTTCCATCTTTATTCTTATCACTGATTGGATTAAAATGGAGCATATAGGTTTTTTTTTTTTTTCTGTCTTTATCATTAACCCTCTTTTATGGGCCAATCCTGGTATTTTATTTGGTTATATATAAGAAATCCCTGAAAAGGCCGGCTGATCATTTTAGGAGCAATCTTATCAGAACTGTTCTGCTTTCGTCTTGGTCGCCCAGTGGTAGCTTCTCGGTTCAAAGTTACAAATACTAGTACAATACAAATACCAGCAGGAGTATTACCAGTGGTTCTAACTTGCTAATCCAGTCCACCTTATTCCGAGGAGCTCAAGATTTCTTAGTTAAAAATTACAGAGCTCTGTCAAAGGCACCGATACATGAAAGAGGCAGTTACTTCTACACATACTCTGACGCTTTCTCAAGAATATCTTTTTTAACCTTTCTAGTTTTTCCAGTATGTTCTTCATAGAGGTTAGACAGGAAGTTATTTGTGGCCCAGGATTTGGTGAAAACCAGCACACTGCTAAGAGTTGTCTCATAGGTTAAAATGTATATATATTAAAATAAAAAACTCAAAAAGCCCGCCACTCCTTGCTCTTTATAGCTTTCCCTGATAGACTGGGAGGCTCACTGAGTGAAATTGGAGCTGTTAACAATATAAGTACTTTTGAAATGTCTTCCATGGGGCAATACCTCAGTAGGAGGCTGCTGTGAAAAATGAAAGAAAATCAAGCATCAAGACAAATGGCTCCTCTGCTTGGTGGTGAATAAACAAGTGAAGAGCCATTCATTTGCAGGTATATTGCCCATCAGTAGTGTTTCTGTTTTATGGTTTTGTTCCAGACAATTAATAAAAATCATCCTGGCCAATGGTATTACTATAGAAGAATTCTTTTTCCACAGGCTCAGTCTTGGCAGTTTGTGGTAGTCATCTTCCCTGCGTCCTTGTCCTAAAAATTGTGGTTTTAAAAAGTAGCCTAAAATTGACCACCTTACAATACACACCGTGCAGCAAAGTTCAGTTACTTGTGTGGCTCTGAAACGGAGCTCCAGAACTGTGTTGTCCCGCAGGCCTGAAACCCTAGACCCACGAAACAATTCATTCCCTCTTCCCTTACCCTTACCAACCACCATTCTGCATCCAGTTTGTATGAACTTGTTCTCTGCTTTCCTTTTACAAACAGATTTGTTCCCAAGGTGTCTCCTCATTGAGTGTAATTTGGACTAATCATGCCTTAAGCAGAAGGCCTGCTACTGTATGCATCTCATTATCTTCTCTTTCAGGTCACTGTTTAAAATATGTTAAAGTCACCTTGCATGGTTAATTGAGAGATTGCACTGTGGAAGATTTTTTAAATTAGTTCTTCTGGTCTCAGCTTCCCAGTTTCTAGGCAAATCTGCATGCTTCATTTCTTCTTTTAAGGCTTGTTTAATTTTTGACAGGTGATTGAATCCTTTTTTCAAAAGCATGGTTTAGGGTGCTTTGGTATTTCAGTTTGGTTTATTTTGAGTTCGCAAATGAATGTGGACAAAATGCATTTAATTAGTGCACACTCTTGCTGGAATAGTGTCACTCTGGGTAACCCTGACTGTAGGGAAGGGGACACACTGGGTTTTCACTGTAGATTGGGGCTTCAGATGCTGTTCAGTCATGGAAAACCTAGAAATACCTTCTGTTTTTCAAGCTAACTCTTATTGCTTGACTTTGTTTTTTTCAGGAATATCTGTTTTCAAGTACAGCCTTTATATTGTGTTGGAGTCATGTCACCGTAGGCTGCCTGTGTTACTAAATTGAGTTGCTACTTGAGCAGGGTTTTGTGCAGGCTGTGAAACATCTAGGGCCGTGCTTTTTATCACACATCTTACGTTTGCTTCCTTGTTCCCGCTCAGAGGTGAGATGGCTGCTGGGTGTTCTCCTTCAAGCTAAGGTCTTATACCATGGGGCTTGAGCTGGGCCCAGAATGTTAACAGTGAAATGTGATTCAACTGCAGCAAATGTGACCAGTGAGCCAGCCCCCAAGGATCTGGGATTGCACATACTCTGAAAGCACTGAACTGAAAAAAGCCAGGTCCTCAGCATTTTCACACACGTGGCCTACTTGTAAAAGCCATCAGAGGATGAGCGGGAAGGCTGAGCCCTGATGTAACTCATTCCTGTGCCGGGTGGCCCTTCCCGGACCCTTTCTGCATGTGACTGTCAGGTGATTGATCTGGTTGTGCACTGCTGTACAGTTTAAAATGGTTCCTGATCAGTAGAATATCACCTCAGTTTGCTCATATTCCTTTAAATGCTTTTTCCTCTGACAGACCTTTTCTTAATGGTATGCTTTCGTGACTTTTGAAGACATGAACTCTCTGAACAACAGATTCTTGAAGTAAAATTCTATTCTCTACTTGGCTTAAGAGTCTTGACCCCATTTATAGTTGTTTTTGTTAAAGGCAGTGCTATTACGGTCTCTCCATATGAGTTAGAAATCAAAATTAATTATTTATCCATTCAGCAGATCTTTATGAGAATCTACTCTGTGTCATGCTGTTCTCGTAACAAAACAGGCCAGGATCCACATTCTGGCGGTATGCACATTGCAGCAGAGACAGACAGAGAGGATAAGGAACATCAGGAGGTGCGTTGTTTTGAATGTTGGAAAATGATACATGAAAATTAAAAAAAAAGAGCTGAATAAGAGGGTTGGGAGCAGGGTCATGAATTGCAATTTTAAGTATCTTTGAAGATTCCTGGGGGGAGACTCTGAATCCCAGCCTGTGCAAAGGCCCTGAGGTGGGCCCGAGACAGATGTGTTTGGAGAATGGCTGATGTGGCTGCATGCAGTCAACACGAGGGAGACATGTTTGGGGAGGCAGTAGGGTGAGGCAGATCACTGGGACCTTACTCTGAGTGAAAAGAGCTTTGAGTAGAAGCATATGTAATTTAGTGAAAGTGACTATTTCTGACCGAGCTGACTTGAGGGATGGTTTGGAAATTGTTTATGTGATCAGCATACATGACAGAAGTCAAATGTAGCAGAGAAATTCAAGAAAGTTGCCATGGAAAGGTTTTGTCCAAGTATTCAAAAAAAGTGAAGTTGAGAAGAACAGTTGAAGGTGAGCAGCCCGGTGCCCTACTCCTTGGTGTGTGGGACATTTGCGGTTATGAAGGTGAATGTGCACATCTGTAGGACTTTCTACGTAGGAGATTAGAGGACACAGCTGCTTGCTGTTGCCAGGGGAACCTGATTTCCAGAGCCCCCGCTGTGCTGGAGTTAACTCTCATATCCTGATATAGCAGCTGGCACATGAACCACGCAGACACATCGGACTTTCCAGCAGCGTGGTTTATTAACACCTAAGATGGTGTTGTCTGATACGCTTTTTAAAATGTGATTACTAATTCAAAATGTTTTAGTCAAAAAAAAAAAAAAAAGCTGTCTGGGATATGCCTTCTGTACTTGTGCTGTGTTCTTATTTGTAGATTTGTCTTACGTCTGTAATCTGTGAATGCTTACTTTAGCATACTCATCAGTGAGTTGCTTGAGGGAGGGGGCTGTTACCACAGTAAGCACAGTTGCACACGTGTAGATAAAACACACACACACACACAATTTCATAGTATGTAGAGTATATGGACTCCATTTTTTTTCTCCCCTCCTCTTATTTTCTGTCCGCTTTCTTATTCCCCATTCCCTCAAGAGAATATAGTGAAAAACAAAGTTTAAGTTTATTTTATAGTGGTTAATGTACAGTGAGATTTAAAATACTCAGAGTACCTTTTATAACACCAAGCATTAGAAGTAACAGGGAAGATGTTACAACTAAAAATGTAGCATGGTGGTTAGCCCTTAATTATTGAACAGAACTGGGCTGGGGATTCAGCTCGGTGGTTCCACCACCTGCCTCACAAGCGCAAGGTCCCCGGCACTTAAAAAAAAAAAAAATTGAACAAAACTGATATTGGTGCTCGACATTGTATGTGTATTTACCTCATTTAATTCTCACAACCACTTCTTGGGAAGCTATCATTTTATTCCCCTTATTAGGGTGGGAAAACCAGTACCCACATGGCCCCTGGAGAAGTGGAAAGCTGAGCTTCAAAGATATGACCCGATGACTCTAGACCCCTGGGTTCCTCATTCTTTGCTGTTCCCAAGTGTAATCCTATACATTTTTATACCCAGTAATAATAGCTTCAACCATGGAAGATGAAGTAAAAGTTAGGCTTTCCCCCACCTTTCCTTACCATGAAAATATTTTCTGTAGTGGTTAACATTTCCTACCCTTTCCTTTGAGTCAATACTTGGGGATATTCTATTTTTGTTGTTATAGTAAAAGGTATGTAACATAAACTTACCATTTTAACCAGTTTTAACTGCACATTTCAGTGGCATTAGGAAATTCACCCTGTTGTTGAATAACCATTGCCCCTGTCACCCGCAGACCTCTTTTTGTCTTCTCAAATATAATTATCCTTATAACCAATAACACCCCTGCCCCATCTACTTTCTGTCTGTGTTATAGCTGCCTTTTGTACTTTTGTTGTAGACATTTTTTTTTTCCTCATTGAGTTTATTGGTGCTTTTTAAGTATATAGTACAGTTACATTTGTCTTTTGGATCTTGTACCTTTGCATGACAGGTTTTGGTTCTCATTTTTCCCCCATCCCCCTGCCCTCCTTTCACCCCCTCCACCCTTTCCTCTTTACAAAAACTTTGTTTCCATTTTTTCATTTTCTCATATTTTTTCTTTTTCCCTACTTCCTTTTCCCTACCCCCTTCCCACTTTCCCTACACATTTAGCCCTTTTCTTCCTATTTCACATTGTCAGTTATACCATTTGGAACACTTTTAGTTTTTCACACCAGAGAAACTATTTGGTATTTACACATGTGCACCCTATTTATTTCACTTAAGAGTATGGCCTCAATATGCATCCATTTCCCTATGAATGACTCTAGTTTCTCACTCTTTATGGCTGAGTAGCACTCCCTTTTATAGAAAAACCACATCTTCTTTATCCAGTCTCCAACTGATGGGCAATTGGGCTGTTTCCAAGTTTTAGCTATTACAAACTGTGCCGCTATAAACATGGGTACGCATACTTCTCTGTGATATGATTCTTTTAGTTCTTTTGGAAAGATACCCAGCAGAGGGATGGCTGGGTCAAATGGAACCTCCAGTCCAAGCTCTTTGAGGTATCTCCATATTGATTTCCATAGTGGTTGCACCAGTCTGCACTCCCACCAACAATGGAGAAGGGTTCCTTTCTCCCCACAACCCCGCCAACATTTGTTATTGGTTGATTTCTTGATAGCAGCCATTTTTTCTGGGGTGAGGTGGAATCTCAGTGTTGTTTTCATCTGCATCTCTTGAATGACCAGTGAGTTGTAGACTTATTTGTAAGTTTCTTTAGGCTAACCATAAAGTCTATGCATTTCCCTTAATTGGAGTTTTCTAGTCTTTCAAAGGAGGGGGTGCACTAAGGATTTGAGTAGAACTCCTACCTCTTTACAAATATACAAACCTCAGGTTGGGCCACTCCCACCCCACTTGCTTTCATTGTTAGCAGAATATTAAGCTTGAAAAGGACATGAAAAAGAATGAAAAATAGAAATATGTTAGATTATTTTCTGTTGCTATAAGACAATACCTGGGACTGGAAACTTACAAAGAGAAGTTTATTTTGGCTCATGGTTCTGGAGGCTGGGAAATCCAGGACCATGGTGCCAACCTCTGCTTGGCTTCTGGTGAGGGCTTTGTGCTGTGGCATAACATGGCCAAAGAGCAGGAGGGCAAGTAGACACTTACAGAAGAGACAGTATGAAAGGGGACTAGCTTTAGAAAACTACTTGCTGGGGCCTGGGATTTAGCTCAGTGGTGCCACTGCCTGCCTCACAAGTGCAAGGTCCTGAGTTCGGTCCCCAGTACCAAACAAACAAACAAACAAAAAACCCAAGCCAAGTGTAGAAAGCAACTTGCTCCTTTCAGAGAGGCATTGGTCTGCTTTAAGGACCTGGTCACCTCCTGACGGCCCAATGCTGCCACAGTGGCCATCCAATCTTAGTAGGAGTTTCTGAGGGGAAATCCATGTTCAAACATAGCAAAAAGGCATTTGCTTGGGCACAGGAGTCCTGGGGACCCCGGATCTGAGAAGTCTTAAAAGATCTTGAAAGCTGTATTTTCACAGTTTTGATTCATACATTTTTAATTAAAAAACCTTTTGCATGAAGAATAACTTTAAAAATCCCCTTGCAGTGTGGAGAGAATGCTCCCTTTGGGAATGTGTTAACAATGTTTTCTGCAGAGAGTGTGTGTACAGGTAATAATTTTCCTTCTGGTTAATGTTCTTAGAGGAAAGCTGTGTTTTTAATTCAAGGCAGAGACTTGAGCATGCGGGCTGGAAACTACAGATGCTTGGTGACTTTGTTCTATAAAATCTTTACCTTTCTCTGCAAACATTAAGCAAAGTTCAAGAAAATGTCTACTTTTTCTTTGAAGCAATAATTTTGGAGGCCCAGTGTATAATACTAGGTGGTTTTGGGGTTTTGTTTCATTTTTCAGAAAATGCAACTAACCATGAGCTTTGAATATATTTTTATGGCTCTGACCACTGGGGCCAAACTAAACAGACTGGACAAGGAAGGCGAGCATTTTTCTATTGCTGGAAGTGTTGTCATGCTTTCCTCAAGCGGCCACAGTCTGGCCTTATCCATTCTACATGGAATATTCTACTCCATGCCTTACTAGATGTGCCCCAGAATGTCAGGTGAGATTAGTTTTATTTTTAATGAATTTTAGGATTTTTATTCATCTCTTCCTTAGTGATAAAAATAACAAGCTGTACAAGGTCAGGAGCAAATGAACTCAGCAACATTACGAGCAGCTGAATTCTCTCATCGGTGGATTTTTTCCCCTGCTTTTACTTCCTAACAAGTTTGTGCGAAAGCAGTGGAAATCTACACATGCGCGCGCACACACACACAGTCTACAAAGTCTTGGAGTGCAGGAAGTAGGGACTTCTATGCGAAGGGCACTGTGGCTTTAGCATCGTTCGCTGCACTCCAGGGAGAGCTGAAAGGGGCCATTCTGCCCATATCCCGAAGTCGGAACGCGGAAACCCTGCCCAGAGTGTGTTTAATGAGTGTTCTGAACGCCTGGGCTCAGCGCCGGGGAAACAAGGAGGCAGTGTGCCCTCGCAGGCAGCACGGCCGCCCCTTACAGCCCGGTGAGGAGGAAGAATCGCAGCGTTGTGGGCAGAGACATGGGCAGGCCTCCGCGCTGAGCCATGTTCCCCTAGAATGGAAGCCTTGTTCCGGCTCCCAGAGTTTGGGGCTGGAGTTCCTGTACGTGGTGTTCACACCGCTTCCTGTCCAGGGAATCACTGGTCGGCTGTTCAGCTCCAAGTCATTTCTTGTTCTCCTCCTTTCTCGTCTTCGCTGCCAGAGCAGCTTGCTGAGCTCTGGGTACCCTCTAAGAGCTTGGTGTCCTCTAAGTCATCCTGTTCCCACAACTGCAACCTTCACACCCATTTTACAGGAGAGCAAGCAAGGTGCCCTGAGCAGACTGCCTCGGGTGCGGTGACCCTGGACTCTGTTGTCCTTCAGGCTGGACGGTCTCGCGTGCGTACATGGCAGACACGCGGTACAGGTATGCGAGTGTGTAGGTCCCCTCTGCCCACGGCGAGGCCCAGTGCAGTTGTGCATATACACAGACATTATCACCTAATGTCCCGTAAAGTAGGAAGACAGGGAAGCACGTTGGCTCCTAGAGGAACGACACATAGGGCACAAAGACACTTCGGTGAGTGACAGGCTGTGCCCATAACACTGGTCCTGTAGGGCTGTAACTGGAGCTGAGAAGCGCCCGTTGCCTGGTTCTGTCACACACACAGTGCCTTCCTCATATGTGTGAGCTTACGCTGATGTCGGCAAGCTACCACACTGTCAGCTGTATGTATAAAGGTAATGCCTACATAGGGCTGGGGATTTGGCCCAGTGGTTCTGCCACCTGTCTTGAAAGCACAAGGACCTGAATTTGATTCCCCAGTACCCCGCCCCCCGGAGAAAAGAGAAAAGTAGTGCACACATGAGGCACAGTGCTGCAAACCTGTGATCCCAGCACTCTGAGAAGCTGAGGCAGGAGGACTGCATGTTTGAGCTGAGCTTGGACATCCTATTCCAAAATAAAAAGGGGCAGAGAGGTAGCTCTGTGCAAAAGCCCCAGATTTGATCTCAGTACTGCAAAAAAAAAAAAAAGCACATACTTTATATACAGTACACAGTTCATGATTGGTAATGAATGTGTAGTATTGTACCATACAGTACGTTGTAATCATTGTATCAGACTATGCTCTTTCTACTTAGTAAAACACATTCCCTGTGTTAGACCAGCAGCTGCCTCAAGCACCTTGTATTTCCTGTGTCTTTTGATTGGTTTGATCTTGTGTTGTTGCGTTCATCATGACCCCAGGTACAGTAGCCTTCCGTATGGCCAGGTACCTGCCATGCCATCTGTATTTGTGATGTGTTCTCATCATTAAGCAATGCATGAGTGGCTTCGCTTTCAAGAACACCTGTGCCATTCTGATTTGCATCCTCTGCTTTTCTCTGTCCTGTTAAAATCTCCCATTTCTGATCTTTAAAAATGTTCCAGTAATTTGCCCAGGGATGATGGCTTTACTCATTCAGTCATCCTTTGAGGCAGTCTTCAGCCTTTTGCCATGCGGAAAGACCTGGAAGTTTTTCTCATACTCTACTTGGATCATACTGTGCTTGGATCTTGAGTCTGTCACATTACTCACTTGGTGAAGTCCCGGAACCCAGGTCCCTGATGTCTAATGCCTGCCCTGGTTTCCCATCTTCTAACCTGGGGTTCCATTTCTTATGGAAGTTCTCGACTTCACTGTTAAAAACTCTTCTAGGGGAGCTTTTATTTCTGCTATGCAGTGGCTCATTCTTGTTAACCAAATTCTCCTTTTTATTACCTTCCTTTTTTTTTAAGTTATAAGATCTTAGCTACATGAAGATAGAAATGTCAGTGCTGCCATATGTTTTTACTGCTCCTGCACTATGAGAGGTATCTGGCATCTCCCATTTTTGGCCTTTTGGAGCCGTTCTGTACAATTTGGTTGCTTCCTATTACTGATTCTCTCCTCTCCTCTCAATTGGATTTCAGCTCACTTCTTTGCGTCTTCTAGAAATTTGGGGGAAATCTCTCAACTGCTGTCTCTTCTTTCATGTTCTCTTTCTAGGAACTTATTCATTTTGTTTTTTTTCTTTTATCTGTCATTTTTTTCAAGTTGTCTGGATGCAGTGAAAATAGGGAGCCTGTGCTCAGTTTGCTGGACAGAAGTGTAGGCTCCTCGGGAGCTTCTCCCTTGCTCCCCCTGGACTTGGGCTGCGTCAGTAGCTCTTTAATTGGGAACTGGAGGGGTGCTGTGAGTGGGTAGGAAGGGCCTGGGGGAGGGTTGGGACCTCACGTGACTTCTAAGCTTGGGATTGAGTTTTTCTCACCTCCCCAGGTTGTAAGGGTCTCGAAAGAGATGATATTTTATAGGAAGAACTCCAACTATAAAGCACTGTTCCCATCTAAAGCAGCAGCAATAAAAAGAGGGAGGAGACCTTTTAGCAGTAAGATAAATAAATTACCTCCCATCATCGTCCACTGTTTTGCTGAGTGTGTTTGATCACGGAGGCGGCGGGGGGGCGGGATTTTGATGTTATTCCCACTCTGCTCGCTGTATTTCGTTGTAATCTCTTTTCCAAAGGAGCGGGGGCTGGCTGTGACTGCACCTTTTCTGCCCACGTGTGGTGAGAACCGGCAGCCAGTAGCCCTGATGTGGTGGTGTGTTCACTTCCCAGGGCCACAAGAACAAAGCGCGAACGGGTGCCTTCCAACGTCAGAAGCTTCTGGAAACTGGGAGTCTGAAATCAAGGTGTGGGCAAGGGCCATGTCCCTCCTGAGCCTGGGCGGTGTCCTCGTGGCCTGTCCCACTTTCTGGTGATAGCCACTGTCATCATCTTATAAGGACCCAGGACCTGTTAGGTTAGGCTCACCCTGAAGGCTTCCCCTGAGCTTGATTGTATTTCTGTTATGGTTTAGATCTAGATGTCAGGTCCCCCAAGCCTCGTGTGCTCATAGGTGGGGTTTGGGGAGGTGACTGGATCACTGCACAGATGGGTTTAAAGCCGCATGTGATTGGGAGGTGAAGCCTAGTTGAAGGGGGTGGGTCACTGGGGCCGTAGCCTGGGAGGGTCCCTCTCCTCCCTTGATTCATCTCTGCTTCCTGCTGCCCTGCCTCGGAGCCAGCTGACTATAACTGAAACCTCTACAAACTGGGAGCTGAAATAAACCTCTCCTCTTTTAAAATAAGGCCATCTGCATGGCTCTTGAGGAGTGAGTAGGAGTTTGCCAGGAGAACACAGGTGGAGACACAGACAGAGCGTGGGTCGTGATAACAAACCTCACACTAGCAAAGGCAAGTCTGCAGTGAAGGTGCTGGCAGGTTCCCGCTGTGGCGAGGGCCTACACATGGCTGCCTTCTCACAGTGTTCTCATGGGGTGCAGAGACAGCAAGCGCGGTCACAGGTCTTTAGTCTTCTAAAAACCCTGCCCCTATTGGGTCAGCGCCCACCCACAGCCCCTCGTTTGGCCTCAGTTACTTCCCCACTTCAAGTACACAGGGAGTAGGGTTTCCACATTCGAATTGGAGGGACACTGCTCAGTCCCAGCTTATGGCCTCATGAAAGGACTGCATGTCTTGTCTCCCTTCTGGACAAATGTGTCGATTAAATGGAAAAACTTAGGACTGCAAAGAACCTAGCCAAAGACCTGGTGCATCACATGTGTCCTCTGTTCGTGTCGCTGCTACCGTGGGGGCTAAGGGAGATGTAAATGTGTAGCACGAAGGATGGAGAGGTGAGGTCGGCTTGACAGTGGCAGGGTTCCTTTTCCAATCCCAAGGCATGTCTCTGCCATGTCCCTGGATGGAGAATCCAGCTACTGGGACAGCAGGCTGCATGGCACATCCCCAGGGGCAGAGTCCATGCCCCATCTGTGCTTGTATCTGCCTTGGAATGCAGGGGAGGGGACCCCGGGTGACACTTTGATGGCTTAATGTGCCCAGTGATTCCATGGGGACAGTGATAAGCCACAGATGCTGATGACAGAGGCCAGGACAGAGCCCGAGAATCTGCATTTCTAACTCACTTCCCCCAGGGGCTGCTGCAGCTGCTGCTGTGAGGACCTGCCCGAGTTGCAGTGCCAGGCATGGATCCTAGGCAGGCAGGGCTGGCTGGGTGTCTCAGCGGTCTCGCTCTGATTTCCATCTCAGGCTAGTACCCTGCCTGAGACTCAACCAGAGTAAGGGACGGAAAACCCACTGTGAGGGGCTAAGTTAACGCTCTTATCCTGATGCCCGGTGGCTGTGAATGGCACCTTATGTGGAAGGAGGGTCTTTATATGCTGTCTTAGCTCCATCAGTGTACTTCTGTTTACCTGATCGAAACTTGCCCAGGGGCTGTGAGAAACTCTACCACAAGATCAGTGACTCTGAAGAATATTCTAAAAGGGCATAAAGGGTAGAAAAAGAGGGACGAGGCCCTTGAGAGAAGCTGTTCTTTCTGCTGCATGATGTGTGCCTGGTGCTGTGCAGGCCAGACGTGATTGTCAGGAGGCAATCTAAGACAAGGAGGGAGGATGCCATCTGGGGAACAAGCTAGAATGTCCTTAGAATCAGTGCTTTTAGCAGTTTGTGGGGAAAATAAAGGGTTTACTCTGTCAAATTCTTGGAGCATATTTAAAAGTAGTCACTAAGAAAAAAGAGATTAAAATTTGATTTTGTCGTCTTGCTAATATCTGGCTTATTCTCCAAAATATAACCTCTTCTAAGGAGTTCACTTTTAAAATACTATAATTGAGACTGGTCGTAAGTGGGGTTGTCTGGCCTCAGTCTCTTAGACATAATAGAAGTATTAGAGATCCGTCCCACCTTGAGTATTGTTGGGGACACTTGAGAATACATTCGTTTGCTGTCAGATCTCTTTCCTATTAAACTATTACTGAAATTTACAGGTTTTCAAGTGATGCCTGGATAATTCAGTTTCCTTTGCCATTCTTCTAGCAGCCAGAAGGGAGATTGAGAGATTGAAAGATTGAGAGTGATTGATTTGAAGTAAATTACTCTGCGAAAAACACTTTTGCAGATAATTCCTCAGGGTCTCTTCTTGTGTTCTGCCCACTTAGTCTGTGCTGTTGCTACTTTTTTGCCTCTCAGACTTTATTGACTTGTTTATGGGCCTTTTCTAAAGCCATAAAGAGCCAGTGGATTTGTAACGTTGGAATCTCATCAATGGCACCCAGTGCAAAGCCTGCCCCAAATGCATAATTTGTGGTTACTTTCAAATATGTGCATTGAATGTCTTTTTTGCCAGACATACAAAAAGGAGCTTTTTGTGCTGAGAAATTATAGCAAAAGGTCCACACACATGGTATCCACTCATTTTCCCTGTGTGGTGAGGGTTTTCCCAGTGTTTTTCTTGGACCTGATATAAAGCAAATGGATTATTTGTTTTCTTACTCTTAAATGTACTGTTAACAAATTGTCGCTGTGAATACTCTCTAGTTATTTCTACATGTTTAACTTTTTCTTCTGTCACTTTCCCCCCCAATTTTCTTTTGTATTTTTTATTGTGGTAAAATACACAAACATAAAATACCATGGTGGTCATTTTTAAGTGTATGACGCAGTGGCCTTGAGTGTATTCGCATTGTTGTGTAACCATCACCACCATCCAGCTCCCAGACTTTCTACCTTTCTTCCATTAAAGGTCAGCTCCCTGTTTAAGACCTTTCGTTACTGGCTTTCTCTCACTAAGCAGAGTGTTCCCAAGGTTCCTCTGTGATGAAGCACGTTCCAGAATGCCCTGACTCTTTAGGGCCGAGGAACATCCCATTGTGTGTCGCCATAGTTTGGATATGGTTTTCCCCCACATTTGTGTGTTGAGAGATTTGTCCTCAGTGCAGCGTTGTTGAGGGGCTGAGGCCTAATGGGAGGTTCTTAGGTCATTGTCACTGCTGCCCTTGAAAGGGAGTAAGGAAGTTCTTAGGAGATCCACGAAAGGCCGTTGTAGAAGCACAGGCTTGCCACTCCTCAGTCTTTTTGACTTCCTGTCTTGACATGTGATCTCTTGGTCCTGCAATCACTGGCCGTGGTGATGTCTTTCATTCACCATTGGTCACCAAGTCCAAGCTAATGTTGGTTCTAAGTCCTTGAGCCTCCTGAACCGCGAGCTGAACATGCCTCTTTTCGTTATAAAGTCACCTCGCCTTGGATATTTCATGATATTAATAGAAAACTAACACATACACATATAGCACATTTTATTTATCTCTTCATCCATGGATGGACATTTGGGTTGCTTTCTGCTTTGAGCTCTTCTGAATAATGCTGCTATATACATGAGTGTACAAGTATCTCTTCAGTACCATCTCTCACAGTTATTTTGGTTTTATACCCAGAAGTAGAAGAATTGCTAGATCATACAATGATTCTGTGTTTAATTTTTTTCATCATACTTTTTCCCATAGTGGCAGCACCATTTTTCTTTCTTTCTTTGTTTTTTTTTGTCTGCGGTGTGCTTTGTAATAGAATAATGTTCTAAGTGAAGTTTGAAAACACATTAGAGACAGGCAGAGAGAAATGATATCCCGGCCTGATGCGGTAAATCTAATGTAGGAGGAACAACTTCAAGAATGGGAAGGAAACGTTTTCCCTGCCTCCCTTCTCTGAGATGTTTTCTCTGAAGCAGAATCTTGTGCTGGGTGTGTTGATAATTCTATAGGAGTTCCTAAAAGAAGAGGAAAGTAAGTCTGGACTATATCATGGGATAGTGATGTCTCAAAGTATTTTAGGCTGTATCAGCCAAGTACATGTTGGGATGTTAACTGTGAGTCCAGGGGACCCATTAGAGTGCATTTATTCATGAAATTGTCATGTACTGGGTGCATTTAAGCTCTCTGTCATGCTCACTAGTCATGCTACATACTGAGTTTCCTTACAACCCTGAAGGAAGCCAGCATTCATGGGGTAATTCATAGAATACTTTATAGGCATCTATTTTATGGATGAAATTTAAGAACTATAAAGCTGTCGTTCAAACCATGTCGAAACCGCTCTGTATAACAATTTCAATACCATAGAAAAGTCGTTTTCTATAAATATGTGTACAAAATAATGCATTTCAAGAAAAGTTTGCCAAATTGAGACCCAACTTGTCATTAGGACCTAGAGTTGAGTCTTCTATTTCAAGCTTGCCATCTACAGGAAGGTAGTCACTTGCCACACCAGTCGCTCATGGAGCACGCGTAGTATTTTCAAAGCTTTGGTAGCGCTGCGAGTTCCAGGACTACTAAGTCCTGCCCGGAGGAGCTCAGTACATGCACAGGAGTCTTTATTGAGTCAGTAAAGGACCCAGATTCAATGTTAACTTGCCCTCCTGTCTCCTGTGAAGTGCTTAGTTTAACACTCTGGCCATAAAGATGTCCATTGTATATTGATTTTTTTTTTCCTGCTTGTTTAGATTTCCAGCGTTGAACTGCCAGGTCTCAGTTCTCAGACTCTGTAAATCTAGATGAAGCTATCAAATTCCCTTAGTTCCAGGAATTCTTTGGGGAACGTGAGCACCTGCCAGCAGGGCAGATAATTGGTGGCTTATTTTTGTTACAAATAGACAATGTCAAGAACGGTGAGAAAGAAGGATTGGGAAATTGAAATTGGGTCTTCCTTTAGAAGAGAAAATCTTGTGATATAGGAATTCTTCTAGAGCTTCTTATTTCTTAGTCTTCTTGATTAGTGTTTCATGGACGTCTTTATACTTCAACTGGGGTTACTGGCGTGAGAGGAGGCCCAGGATAAGTAGCTGTGTGTAAGTTACTAGGGGAGCGCTTGGGAGGAGGCTGCCGAGAGGACAGGAACCCGGGACCAGGGACTGGTATAGAGCGGCTCATTCTCCCCCTATATCAGCCTGACCCGAAATGCCTGTGTGATGCAGGATGTCCGAAACAGGGCGGCCTGCTGTACCTCCGAGAAGGAAATTACGATTGGTGATCGCGCTGCTGTCTCGTGCCCACTCTTCTGGATGAGTGTGCCTGGGCTGGGGGAGCTTGATGGAGAAGAATGAGGCTGACTGGCAATCACCTGTTACCCCTGCCATCTGTGCACGTGAAATGACTCTGCCTGGGACCATGGGCCAGGCCTTCAGGGTCTGCAGCTAATTAGCTGGGACGATCCAGGAAGGAAATCATGCGTCCTCCAGTAGCGGGGAGTTTCTTCGGGATTTCAGTGAGGGCGGCTGTGGGAGCGTACGGTGACATCTGTGAGGAAAAAGTGTTGGTGCTCAACACGAGTGGTCTTTGTTGGCCCTTCTGGCTGTGATGGGACAGCTAATAGACTTGTCCCTCATTGTGCTTGTCAGGCCCCAGCTGTCACTGTCAGTCCCCCAGGTTACTGATGGGCACCTAAAATGCCCTTCTCTTAACAGAGGGGCAGCAGAAGTATAAAACCAGGAATTGTAGATGGTGATGTCTTTGGAACATATTAGTTTGCCAATGGCTGAAATGTACGTTGGAGCTTTATCCATTTTATCTGTGGATCTTTAGGAATCGAGCAGATTGCGAGGAGAAACTGAGGCACGTGTTTCTAAACTTTTTACGGTAGAAGTTAGATTCATTATATATAGATTCTGGGATGTAGTATTCCTCTTCCCTACAGATTCAGTATACAGAAGATGCATGGACACTGGGCATTGCTAGGCGCGAATAGCAGACGCTGAGAGCCAGGTTCTTTGCTAAACAACGGGAATAAAAGATGAGTAGGGAGCCCACGTTTAGTTTGGGGCACACGCTCAAGTGGGAACTGTAAACCATGGACTGATGCAAACCATTCAGTAAAACGTATTGTGGACACAGGGATGAGTGAAATATGGGCTTTCTCTTCAGTGGATTTAATCTAGATGACAACTCACACAGAGTTACACAGAGTGTAACCCAGAGAAGAAAGCCCAAGAGCTATAAATGCTGGGGAGGAAGAGAGAGGCACAGGGACATGATTTCAGCTGTCACAAGAAGGCCTGAGGTCATGAGTTGGAAACTTGTATGCCCACGAATATTTACTGCAGCTTTACTCAAAATTGCCAAAACTCAGAAGCAACCACGATTCCTTTAGTAGTTAGACATAGAAGCAAACTGAGGCACCTCCAAGTAATACAATGAATGTCACTTGGTGATAAGGAAAGACAGGAGCTACCAAGCCACCCAGAGACCAAGAAGAACCTTTCGTGCATCTTACTGAGTGAAAAAAGCCAGTCTGAACAGGCCACATGCTGTGTGACTCCAATCACCTGACACGCTGGCAAAGGGCAGCTAGCAAAACCAGTTCAATACAGTAAAGCTATTCTTCCCGTGGTAGTGGTAGAGACGGGCACCATGGGTTGCTCAACACCTGTTGCAGCACAGAGTCGTCCTTCTTATAAACTGTAGACTTTGGGTGATAGTAAGGTTTCAGCAAATATGGACTGCACTACTGTGACATTAACAACAGAAGATGCTGACTGTGTGTGTGATGGGGAAAGATCATGTATTCTGTAAGCCCAAAACTACCCTGAAAAACAAAGGCTGTTGCTAGAAAAGGGTGGGATCTGCACCTGTTATTGGGGCAGGGAAAACGGCAGAAATGGGCATCTTAAGTTCGGGAACAGCAGGAACGAGATCCGGAAATAGGGACGGGGCTGGCACTCAGGGTGTCGTGGTGGGTGGGGCAGGCTGTGCAGAACCTGTGGACTCAGGAAGCCAGGGGCTTCATCACTGGAGGTCACTGTAACTCCTGTTGTTTCTGTTCACAGCAAAGAGCGCCGGGGAAGGTGCTGCTGGACGCAGTCTGCAACCACCTCAACCTTGTAGAAGGCGACTATTTTGGCCTTGAGTTTCCTGATCACAAAAAGATCACGGTAAGAGACATCAGATTAATGTTGCTATTTTACTCTCTATTCCACTGGGGTGGGGATAATTGGTACCTCTCCTTGGACATACAGAAGCATATAGAAAGCTCTCGTTAATAGCTAATATATATTATATCTAATAAAAATATTTAAAATATATAAGGAAAGTAATTCATGCCTGTGATCAGCAAACTCAAAAAGGAGACAGTGAAGACTCTCTCCACACACACCGTACACCCTTTTCCCCTCCAGGAACCACCAACACCTTGTCAGTGCACACATTCTCGTGTCTGCTGATAAAACTTGTGTGTGTGCATGTGTGTGTGTGTGTGTGTGTGTGTGTGTGTGTGTGCGTAAACACAGACCTTTAAAATGCACAAATACAGAGGAAAGGTAGGCGCTTATACATTTCCGCCTTCTCAGGGGAAATCTTTCCTTTTCAGCACATCAAGTCTTTTTCCTCCTGTTTCTCAGCTACATGTAGAATTTGTAACTTTCACCTCAGTGCATCACTTTGGCTTTTCCTTTTTCCCCCGCTGCTTTTACAAATGGTGCTGCCCTGAATGTACCAATATAAAGGTCTCTGTAGTTCAGATCCAAAGGCATGGCATCGCCCAGCCAATAGGTATACATGTGTCAGATGATCCTGCAAAAACGGTTCAACCATTTTGAATGCAAAATTAAGAGCACGGCCTCCTAGTAGTTTATCTCTTTTTGGTTGATGGCGCTTTTACAAGGCTCTATCTCAGCCCACCTTTTATCAGCCACCCTTTTAGGCTATAAGTTTTGATTGTGTTTGTTTATCTTTTGTTTCATACACACCGAGTTCCCAGGCTTTCTAGTCATCATTCTGGCTATCTTAGAATGAGTAAAACATAGGGAACCTGTGATCCAGGTGGCATCAGGCTTGAGTCAGAGACCGGTAGATGTGTGGCAGAAAGGGTGCTGTCGGGCACAGGGGGCAGCGAACAGCACTGTGGTCAGGAAGTCCTTCCCAAATTTTACAGAACTGCCTTCCAAGACCAGTCAGTAGGGGTTCACTTACTTAATAGGTTGTCCCAGACAGAGGGTGCACCTTGTGTACAAAGCCCAGAAAGCAAAGCAGGCATTCAGGGACTTCAAATGATGCCCGAGTGGAAGGCTGGGTGTCAGCAAAGGCAGTGACAGTAGACTTTTGACAGGTAAGGGTATGGGAGGAGGATCGCAAGAGGATTAAGGCTTTCTTTCTGTCCTGTTGCTGTCCATTAAAGTAGGAGCCACATACAGAACTTTGTCTAGCAGTTATAGTAAAAAAAAGACTTGAACACATCAGGTGAAATTAATTTTAAAATATCTTATTTATCTTATTCAAGGTGTGATTGCGAAGTACAATGAATGTTCAATTTTTTAAATAATATATTGTAGTTATTCCCTTCCAGATATCCCTGCCAGCTTCAATACCCTTATCCCATCTTTCTTGCCGCTTTCTGAAGTAGTTCTGGAGTCCTCTTTCACGAACATCTTTAGTTGCACTGTCATAGCTCTCTTGATGTCCCGGATTGATTAACAGTATTTACCTTTCGTGCTCATTATTTTTTCCCCCCTGGTATGGGGGATCAAACTCAGGACCTTGTGCTTGCAAGGCAGGCACGGCACCACTGAGCTAAATCCCCAGCCCAACTGCTCATTTTGACTTTGGAGGAAGAACCACATGTTACACGGTGCTGGATCCAGTGAGGACACACTATCATGTGTTTATGGTCCTGCCTTTCCATTGGATGGTACTCGGCAGCAACGTTCACTGTATTTTTGATCATACCTCGTAAAGACAGTCATGAGAGAAGACTTCCAGAACTGCTTCAGAAAGTGTGAAGAATAATGGGATAAATGTGTTCAAAGCAAAGAGTATTTAAAGGAGGATTAAGTGCATTGTGACTTTTATTATAATACATTTTTAAAATTTTGAATTACTGTAACATATATATATATATATTCCCCAAACATCATTTGAGTACATAGTCAGTATGAATGACTGACGAAGGTGTTTTCATGCTGAGTCTTTGTCCTGTGCACCATTGGCATTATCTTTTCTTTTTTTTCTGTTACTGAGGATCAAACTTGAGTCCTTGAGCTCACGAGGCAGGCAGCAGAACCACTGAGCTAAATCACTGGCCCCCGTTGGCCATTATCTGACCCCCACTTCCCCTCCAGGTGGGCCTGGCAGTTGGATGGGCAGCACAGGTCCATACTGAGCTCCTGGGCTTAGAAGCTGTCCATGCATTTAGCAGGATGTGATACGATGTAATTTCCGGTTTAGAAAGATATCTGTAGCCCGATTGGAACAGGACAAGACTGGAGTCTGGAAAAGCACTGGGACCTGCAGCGATTAGGCAGGAGAGCAGCGTGTAGGAACTGAGAGGTAGGCGGGTGTGAGAGCCAGCTCTGGTCTCTGCTTTGCTCGAGTCCCATCCGGACATAGGAGCTGGGTGTCAGTGTGCGCAGTGTGATGAGGTTTCCGGTGGGCGGGACCTGAAAGTGGATTTCATGGAGTACAGGAAGAGATGTGCTTAATGATTCAGATACCAGAATCCTGCAGGCTGAGTGCCCACACACTGAAGCCACGGTGAAAACCGCTGCTGACGAGGTGCAGATCGGGGAGGAAGGTAGAAGAGAACCAAGCCTACGTCTAGGAACAAGTCCTCAGGCTGCACCCAGAGCCAACAGACCGAGTCAGCCTATCACACACCTAAAAGCAAGGGCAGGCTGCTCTTTTCAACTTAGTCCAGCTGTAAACACTCTGTCATTTTCTAGTCTGTGCAGTAAACCTAAGCTTTCCTGGTCCCCTGTCCTTTTCCAGATGTGGCAGCTGGCCACGGACCTGCCAAATCTAACGCCGTATTCATTTTCTTCACCTGACAAGACTTTAGAAATGTGAGGTCAACTGTCAGGTGGCAGATAGCTCGCGTTTCCATTCGTTGGGAGTGCCAGTCTTGTAAGGGAGTCCAGAAGAAATAATTACAGTGCACCAGGTTCAAACTTTGTTGTACGGAGCAGTTTCTTAAGCTCATTTTAAGTTAAAATAGTGGTTCTCAGCACACCAGAAGGTGCGTTATCTCAATTTCTAACGAGCCTGCTGAGTGCCTGTCTGAATGGCTGCAGGCTCCTCGTGGCCTTCCCAGTTCCAGTTCCGTCTGATTCCCCGCCAGCCGGACCTGCCTCTCCACACCAGAAATCAGTGCTGGTGTTTGCACTTTGTGTTAGAGGGCGCTGAGATTCTGGGAATTGCTCCATGCCCGGGCCTACCAATTACCTCACCACTGGGCTAGGATTCTAACCGCATCCTTCTGACTCTAAATCTGCTGCCTTTTTTGTTAACTGCAGGAGCTTCTCTTTTGCTAGGCTGACTTCCTTGAAGTTTTTATCAGGCTTGATTTTTATGATTTATGGGGTTGCTTAGGAGTGTTCGGCTGTAAAATGGAGGGAAACCCTAATAGCGCTGACTCGAGAAATAGGTGATTAATCTCTTGTGTCTAAAACAAATAAAGACGGAGGTCTGGAGGGCATAGCTCAGTGGTCGAGCACAGGCAGGCTGTGGGGGTCGATCCACAGCACACCCCCTCCCCAAATACTGCAAATCATATAAAATGCTCAAGCCACCGCTTGTCACATGCCAGGGTGCACTAGTCCTCTGATGCAACAGCAAACAGGACCGCTTGTCCTTCTCAGGGTTTATATGCTAGAGCAGAGAACCGACAGTTTTTGGAAAGGGCAGGACAGTCTCTCAGGCTCTCAGGGTTCTGCGATAACTGTTTAAATCATGCTGCTGTGGAGCAGTTGGCAGCGATAGAAAATACGTAAGCGAATGGGCGTGGATTTGACCCATCCGAACTTTATAGCCAGGCATGGTGGCGCCTGCCTATAAATGATCCCAGCACTCTGGGAGGCTGAGGTGGGAGAATTGCAGGTTCAAGCCCATTCTGGGCAATGTAGTGATATAGGGAGACCTTGCCTTAAAAGTAAAATTTATGGAAGGATTTTTTTTCTTTTTCTTTCTTTTTTTTATTTCTTCTGGTTGTTTTGAGATAATCTCAGTGCATAGTTCTGGTTGGCCTTGAACTCACTATGTATCCCAGGTTGGCCACCAACTCACAGTGGTCCTCCTGCCTCAGCCTCCCAAGTGTTGGGAATTATAGGCGTGTGCCACCATGGCCAGCTCAAAAGTAAAATTTAAAAAGGCGTGAGGATGCATCTTAAATCAAAGGCTATGGGTTTAGTAACCAGTACTGGGGGAAAAAACAAACTTGGGCCAGGGATTCAGCTCATTAGTGCCACTGCCTGCCTTGCAAGCCTAAGGTCCTGAGTTCAATCCCTGGTACCAAACAAACAAACAAACAGCAAACTTGATCTGTAAGGTAGAAAGCCATGGCTTGCCAGTACCTAATTAGTGTATAATCACATTTTACAGTGGGCAAGTTCAGAGAAGCACGGAGCCAGGGCTACCATCCCGGCTCTCACTGCCCAAGCATGTGTGTTCTTGTCTTAGTTACTTTCTCGCTGCTGCGACAAAATACCCAACACCCCAAGTTAGAGGAGGAAAGCTTTTCATAGTTTGTACAGGTTTCAGTCCATAATCACCCAGTTCCACAGCGGTATGGCATAGCAGACAGGCATTGCTGAGGAGAAACTGTTCATGCTGGGCAGAAGGCAGCGAAGCAACAAGAGGACTACAGCTCTGTCTATCCCTTCTATCTTATCCAGGCTACTTAGGGCAGGCAGCACTCACACCCTTAATCCTAGTGCCCTTGATCCTAGCATTGCCTCATGAGTCAATCCCAGCATCACACACCCCTGAAAAAGCCCCACCTATAACCTCCTGAGGCTTTGGGGGGACATCTAGACACAGCCGTAGCAGTTCTCTGCACTTGCCACCTCTCCTCGGATGTCTGTGTGTCCAGCAGTCTCACAGACCTTCGCAGCCTGGAGAGCCGTGTGAGTAACACTTATCTCAGCCACCTGCCGAGGAGAGTGGCAGGTTGTGCACTGTGGCCTCTGAATCTGTTTAAACACTGCGCTGTCATTTGGCAGCTGGGTAGATTCCTGACTTCCCTGACTTTGCGCTTAATCTGAAAAGTGGGAGTCAAAACGGACTGCTCTAGAAGGTTATCGTGAGCATTCATTCAGGTGCTTTGTGATAATGTCCTGGTGGGCACCATGCCCGTAGTGGGCATTTCTTGCTCCGTTCTTCAGTCTCACCCAGAAGCTCACCAGCTCTTAACTGAAGCACTACTGACACGATTGTGCTTTCTTATGCATAAACTCAGGTCTTTGTCACTCGTTTTCTCTCTGCTGTTAGGAAGGGGCCATGAAGTCACGGAATGCAGCTATTTGGCATGACAGGTGTCCTGGCCGGTCCTCTTATTTATGCTGTCACAGCCTGTGACCCCCTCCTTCCCAGGGTCTGAGTGCATTGGAGGCTCTGAAGGATCTTTGGAGGAACAGGGCAGGTGTAAAGAGGGCCGACTCTCACAGGGCTGAGGACAGCCTGAACTCTTGGGAAGCAGCACAGGGTGGGGCTCAGGTTATCTCAGGCCCCACACAGAGCAGCACCATGATAGTGGCTGTGTTGATGGGACAGATCCCAGAGAGAGGAAACTACTCAGTCAAGTATTACACCCTTAAAAATTTCCCAAGGTGTTAAGTCTTCTTGGGACATTTTAAAAAGCCCAGCTAAAAAAAATACGAGAAAATGTAAAAATGGAATTAAAGTGTTTGAAGGGGGGGAGGGGAGGGGAGGGTGAAGGGAGGGTGGGGACAAGGGGAAAAAATGAGAACCAAGACCCGGCATGTAAAGGTACAAGATCCCAGTAATGAATGTAACTGTACTGTCTACCTAAAATGTACCAATAAATTAAATTAAAAAAAAAAAAGCCCTGCTAAGTAGCCACCATACCCAAGTGACATCCTTTGAAAGGGATTTTTTCAAAGGTAATGGGAATTCAACAAACTATCTTAAAGCATGTAAAACGGAGTGAAGTGGCTGCCATTCCATCAGCGTGAGGTCTACGCTGAGCCCCTCTTGGAAAGGAGAAAAACCCCAAGGTTCAAGTTTCCCTACAGATGACAGCTGTGTAATATGAATTTGGTTTGCCTCTCAAACTTTCCTTTGGGTGTAGCCGGGACAGAAGATCCTCCCTTGGGAAACCTGTACCACATTTGATTTTGCACTTTGGCTTACCAATCTGTCTTTTATTTTTTATTTAAAGTTTTCCTTATACATAAATAACACATCCTCTACTTTTTAGGCCACGTTTTGTTCACAGATTTCTTTCATGTACTAGTGTATTGGGTTTGGGCAGGGACACTGGGCCAGATTAGTGGAGACTTAGTAGGAAGCATGGTCCTAGGTCCACACGTGTGTAGCAGACTGTCAGTGAGGATGTTCTTTACTAATGGAGGAATCTGGATACATTCTGAGGATTGGATGTAAGGAAGGTTTATAGAATGGAAAGGTAGAAATCATTGAGGGGAAAGGTTATAAAACATTATGATCCTATTTTGCTTTTGCTTTTGTTATACTGGGGGTTTGACCCAGGGCCTTCACATCTCCATACCCCTTCTCCCTCGTACTGGGGATCGAACTCAGGACCTTGAGCTTGTGAGGTAGGCACAGCGCCACTGAGCTAAATCTCCAGCCCTCCCTACCCTTTTTTAAAAGAAAATTCTCGCTAAATTGCTTAACTGCCCAAGCTGGCTTTGAGCTTGTGATCCCTCCTGTATTAGCCTTCTAGAATACTAGGATTAAAGGCATACGCCACCATGTCCAGATTCCTGTTTTGGTGTTTGAAAAGTGTCTCCATGTTTATCCCTCTGCACATCACACTAAATAAGAGGTCTGGAATGTATCCACTGTGTCAGGTTCCTGAAGCGTGTGGTCCCTGGGCCTGGAACATCACCCAGGAACCAGCCTTGCACATGCATTCAGGAGCCCAGGCCCAGGTGGGGGTGAGGGGTCTGGGAGCCACCCCGCGAGTGTCTTAACTGGCCCTTGGGAGTTTGGAAACTCTGAGACCACTTCACTAAGGTGTTAACAGCGGGACATGTTCATTCTGCACTCATAGAAAATTATTTTTAAATACGTTTTTCCTAGCATTCCATAAATGTGGATTTGTTGTGGTTTCATTCTTGTTTAGTTTGAAATACTTTCCATTTCGCTTTTGCCTAGAAGTGGGTTATTTCATTTCTAAATATATGAGAATTCTCTACAGATCTTTCTATTGTTAGCTTTTATGTTTATTTTTTATGTTTTGGCAGTACTGGGGATTGAATCCAGACCCTTGCATTGAGCTACATCCCCAGTCTTTTTTTTTTTTTTTTTTTTTTTTTTTTTTTTGGTGTTTTGAGGGAGGGTCTTACATTGCTAAGTTGCTCAGGCTGGATTTGAACTTGTGGTCCTCCTGCCTCAGCCTCTTAGAGTGCTGGGATTAAAGGTAGGCACCACCTAAGTGTATCTGGCACATCCAACTCTGTCTGGTCCTTGGTACTTGATTAGGATAAACGATTGTGCTGCTGGTGTTTTGTATTTGCTGCACAGTATTTAGTCATCACTTCAAAGTGAACTACTTGCAGAAAAACAAGTTTACTGCAGAACAGTATGCATTTTACACCGGCAGCAGCCATGTGTATCACGCGTTTCCCCATCTCTTGCTTGCATGGAGAGGTCACGTGGAGCGATTGACCTGGACCATGCAGTTCCGGTCCACCCGGATGTGCACCTGCTCTCGCATGGCTGTGTATTCTGCTGGGTGGGGTTGCATATTCCCTATGCGTAGGTCAGTTAGATCGCATTGGTCGACAGTATTGTTCCAATCTTCTAAATCCTTTCTGAGTTTCTGGTACTAGATCCGTCAGTTATTGAGATTCGGTATTAAAATCTGCTGTCGATCTTATCTTCCTTCCTTTGTGCATGAAGTGTCTTTTTCTCCGGCTGCTTTTAAGAGCGCTTCTTGATGACCATGGTGAGCCATTTCAGTGTGCCATGCGTCTGTGATGTTTCTTACGCTTGCTGCTTGCTGAGGTCCCGGGGCCTGTGGATATATAGTTTTAATCAAGGTTGGAAAACGTTTAGCTACTATTCCTGCTAAGACTTTTCCCCTTCTCCTCTCACCTCCTCTCCCTTGGGAAGCTCCAAGTACAGAATGGGGCCCCTGTCTGGTGCTCAAAGTTGTTCTGTAGTTCTCTGATGCTGTGCTTCATTTCCGAGCGTTCCTCTTGCTGGGACTTAGGGTTTGTTTTCTTCTGTTATCTCATCCAGTGTGTTTTTTACCTCACGTAATGTAGTTTTTCACTCTGGAAATTGAATTTGGGTCTTTTTTTATAGCTTCTGTACCTCAAATGAAATGCAGTTATAGTAATTGTTTTGATGTCCTTCTTGGCTGATTCTGTCATCTTTGTGAGTTCTGGCTTAGTTTTGATTTGTTGCGTTTTGTGGGTTCTCTTTTTTCTTTTCTGTCTCTACATGGGTCATATTATCCTGCTTCTTATATCAGGCAATTTTTTTAGAGGCTGCTAGATACTGTGAGCTTTAACCTGGTTGGATGCTGGATTACTTTTGTATGCCAACAAATTTTTTTGAGTTTGCTGTGGGATGCAATTGCTTAGAAACAATTTGGTTTTTTTCGTATTTAACTTTTAAGACCTGTTAGGTAGAGCGCTGTAACGAGTACCCCGCCGAGGCCCCATGATTCTCAGGTTTTCCTGTGTGGATGGCACCCCGGGCCGTGGGGGCCCCAGACACTGTGGCTTCTTGTACTTCCCTGTGGGCTTTTTCCAGCCTCTCTTTCCACACACTCCACGCAGCCCTCTGCAGCTGTCCTAAGTGCTCTCTGCGGCCACCTCTCTGCTCTCTGTCCTGTGAATCCTCAGCTCATTAACTCATGGAGCTGTCGAGGTCCTGCCTCGGTTCCTCCTCCCTACCCCATGGCTTGGAAACTGCTCAAGGTAGCAGAAGGAGGCAGAGGTAGGAATCGTGTTTTATTTTCCACTATTCTTGTTGCCTGGGGTCCGTTGTGTTATGTTTTCTTTTTTTTTTTAACTGTTTCATATAGAAAACAGTCCCCATCACTCCACTGTGACCAAAAGTAGACCTCTCTACAAAGTAACAAATGTTTTGAAAAGTCACACTTAACATTTAAAAAACATAACCAAAAGTAAAATTAATAAAATAAATTACTGTTAAAAAGTTACATTCATCATATTACTGCAGATAATTTCAGTCAAGTCATTTCTTCTAAGGCCCAGCCTGAAGAAACACTAGATGGTTCAATGAAATCTGGGCACCGTATCATTTTTCTATAACAGATATTTTATATGGTTCCTGTATATGTTATAGTTGACCTTGGCATTTTTTAGTTAAATGCAGTTTTGATTTTTAAACCAAAGTTTTAAATAATAAGGAGTATTAACTGTTTTAAAAATTCTTATTAGTGCACGTTTACGATATCTCATGGTCACATTCCTTGTGTGGAGCTGGTACCACATGCACATAACATGCTTTCATTCTTTTTTCATCACCTTTTCCTCCATCTCTTGATCCTCTTCCATCTGTCTCCCTATTTCCTATTCTTTTATTTTGCTCTTTATGTATTTATTGGGTTTCTCATACAAGAAAAATGTGATATTTAACCTTGTGTTTCTGATTTATTTCACTTACTATTAATGGTCTCAAGGTACAAATGACTTCATCCTTCTTTATGGCAGAGTAATACTCCATTGTGTATAAATACCACATTTTCTTTATCCACTCATGTGCTCATGGACATATAGGCCATTTGCAAGCTTTAGCTGTTGTGAATTGTGCTGCTGAAAACATGGGCATGCATACACCACTGTAATATAATATCTGTAACTCTTTTTAGGATGATACCAGCTTTTTACAAAATAAGAAAAAGTCTTTAAGTAAGAGTGCTAGATAAAGAGAGCTAAACTTTCATTGAGTCCTTTATCAGAGGGAAGCATCTTATGTCACAGAAAAGGCAGAGGTTTGGGGTAAACTCAACTTGATATCAAGTTTCAGCTGTGTAATGCTGGACAGCTGAAATAAACTTCCTGCATTTGCCTTACTTCCTGTGTGTGTTGCCAGTGTTGCTGTGCACATTACATGAGAACATGGAAGGCTCCTATTTGGTGCTTGACACAAGATAGGTGCTCAAGAAATGTTGGGCCCTTCCCTCCCTCCTGTCTGATATCCGGCAACCAACTGTCTTTTAAAAAGATCCTTTGCAAAATACCTCATATGCTCCATTTGTTGGCAAAATCCACCTAAAATGTCATGCACCAAAATAATAGAGGAGAAAAGGTGTTTAAAGAAAGAACAGCTTTGGGGACCGTGATTGGATATGTTGGCTCAAAAGTGTTTCTTCTTGTCTCTTAAGTATTGAGCAGAGTGCACGTTTTGAAAGGGAAAAGTAACATTAATGACGGGTTGACAAAAAGGCAGGATCGGGGCCCTGAAGTGTGGGTGAGCTGGGAGAGATGGGCTGAAAGGCGGTTTTGAAACTAAATCAGTGCTGGGCTGAATTGTGCGCACCCCAGAACTCATATATTGAAGCCTCAGCACCCATTACCTGGAGTGTGAGTGCACTGGGAGACAGAGTACTTCAAATGGTGATGAAATTACAACGAGGCCATAGGGTGGCCCTGACCCCACGTGACTGGTGTCCACCTTGGACACAGAGAGACCCCAGAGCTATATATATATACGGGACAGGCCGTGTGAGTACAGCAAGGTGGTCGCCACCACAGCCAAGGAGAGAGGCCTCAGGAGGACCCGTTCCAGCCGACTCCTTGTCCTCTGGAGCTGGGAGGAAATAAATGTCTGTCGTGTGAGTCTCCCGGTTGATGGACATTTGTTGGGCAGCCTGGGCAGATGAAGGCAATCGGCTGCAGGTCTCAGCATGGGAAGTTGTCGGTGTGGTCAGCACGGCCATCCTCGCAGAGGCCTGTTTTTCCCTCCTGCCTCTCTTGACTCACCACGTGTTGTGGTTAAGTGCCACAGGGGCGAGTCCTTCTCTCTCAGCTCTTCAGGTGCCAGTCTGGTGGGTCACAGTGAGGTCCACCCAGGCCCTGGGTCCTCGCCCCGCAGGCTGCTCCAGCCGTGGGGTGATGGGCGCCTCAGAGCGTCATCTGCTGCTGGCGAGCTCAGGCCAATCTTATGTTCCCAGACCTGCGTGCTGTAAAGCCACATGCTCACTTGGCTCAGGCTGGTGCTTGTATTCGATGCTTTCCACAGAAATGCCAAAAACAGAGTAGGAATGTTTAAAAACAATCCATAAAATTGGCGAATGCCTTGCCAGTGTGCCATGGATCTGTCCTGGAGAAGTTTAGGCAGATTTCTGGCAGCAGCGAGATATCACAGGGGTAGTCCCCAGAGCCTGCTGTGGAGGGAAAAGAGCAGAGGGTGCAGGCTTCGGAGGGCTCTTAGCAGCCCAAGAATCCCCCAGAAGTCTCAGCTCAGATCGTCTCCCACACAAACCTTCTCCACGTCACTCTCCAGGCCTGACTTTCTGCGGGAAGCAGAGGCCCTCACAGAGGACGCATCTCCCATCAGCCCATCGATCCCAGTCACAATAGTAGAGCTGTTCTTTGTGCACCGAGGCTGGGGCTTTGTCCATTTACATCACTGCAGGTCGCACTTGTCCCAACTTGCTCATATGCTAAACCCCTCCCTTCTTTCTATGCACGCCGGTCAATCTGACTGAAAACAAGCAAATGGACAAAACTCTTACTGACTTCCCAGCCCCTCTACCTCTGCTCTGTTGCCTCTTACTTCAGGGAGAGGCTTCTCAGTAAAGCCGTGTGCCCACTTCCCCACCACTGGATACCCAGACCCACCACTGTGGGAGATGTGCCGCTTCCCTATTTTTTCTTTTCTTTCTTGCCATGGCTTCCATGACATGGTTCTGTCCTCAGTTTCTTTCTTTGTGGCGGTTCTGTGGCGGAGTGTGGTCTGAAGATTCTCGCCTTTGCCGGATTCACATGTTGAAATCCTAACCCCCAGGATAACAGGAGTAGGAGACAGGAGCTTTGGGTGGTGATTAGGTCCTGAGGATGGAGCCCCGGTGTGTGGGCTTGGTGCCGTTAGGGAGGCCAGAAGGAGCGCATTTACCCCTGGTGCCCTGTGAGGACCTGGTCAGAAGGCATTGCCTGTGGACCGGGGAGCAGCTCTCTCTGGAATTCCAATTTGCCAGCACCTTCCTCTTGGACATGAGGGCCTCTAGAACCGGGCACCGTGACTGTATGTTGTGTGAGCCCCATCTGAGGAATTCTGTGGCAGGACCGGTGAAGCCCTTGGCCGCTGCTCGTGAATGTCCTCCGCACGCCAAGTGGGCCGTGGCCGTTTCACCTTCCATGGAGTTGAGCTGGTGGCAAATTCTAAACATAAGCTCTCCCACCCGGCTTCTCCTCTGAGCTCCTCACAAAACGTACCCCACTGTGTCCATGCTGTCCCTTCCTGCATGAGGCACCCTGAAAAGCAGCCTGGACAGGACCTTCTAGCCTTGGGCCTCCTCCAGGGTTCATCTCTGGGAATAGCACCGCTTCTGTCTCGATGCTGTGGCAGAAATCCCTTGCCGTTCTGAGCACGGTCCCCGCTTCCGCCATCATACCCAGTCCACCAGTACATTCCATTGGTTTTGTTCCTCCTAGGTCTTCTTGAATGCACCTTTTTTTTTTTTTTTTTTTGTACTGGGAATCAAACTCAGGACCTTGCAGGTGGCAGCACAACTGAGCTAAATCCTCTGCCTAGAACAACGCCTTTTAACATGGCCAGGCAGGGTCTGGCCCCTTTCTGACTGACAGCTTGCTGTGCAGCTGTGTTCATTTTCTTAGTCCCTTTGGCACAGCTGTAAGAGGATGCCCGACACTGGGTCATTTACAGTGAGCAGAATGGTACTGGATCATCGTCGTGGAGGTGGAAAGGCCAACATCAGGTCACTGGCACCTGGCGTGTGCCTTCTTGTTGTGCGATCATCACGTGGTAGAGGTGAGAAGGGAGAGGGAGAAAAGGAGAGACTAACTGAAGAAGGGGCCAGGCTCGCCCTTTGAAAATGCGCCCTCCTCTGATGGTGATATTTTAAAAAGCTCTGGCCTGCAGCCTCCCTCCTATCAGAGTTCCACCTGGTAACACCGTCACAGAGGGAATCAGCCTTCCACACAGTTTGGAGAAGCCCTGATGGTCCTGCCCTGCTTGTTTCCACGTGGGCTTTTGCTTCCCCTCCTTCTGGTCCCAGCACAGTGAGTGCCCTTCAGGGGGTTCACCGTCTACTGCCACTCCTTCCCGGGGGTACAGTATGTGGATGTTTAATGCCTGAGTAGTACGGGATTCTGACATCTTAAAGAACATTGTGGCTGGGGAAAGATAGAGCTAGGCCAGTCTTAGAAATAGCAAGAGCTGCACTGAGCGTGCCTGTGAAATACACACACACACTACCCGTGTATAGCCAGACCTCTTCCCCTTGGCCTGTCCACCCCAGGATGCAAGAGTCCCCTGCCTGAGTCTGCGCAGAGCCAGGTGCAGGCACCTGGGGACCACTGTACTGCCGTAGAACCTGCTGGAAGTATTCAGACTACCAGTCCTGAACCGTCCCCAGCCCTGCCCAGCCTCTCCCCACAAATCCGCATCCCACGGCTCTTGCCCCATCAGCCTCCTGACCACCCTGGTGTTCCTCGGTGGTCTGCGTGGTGTCCGTGTCCCATACCTCTAGGGTCTGCCTCCTGGGACTGCTCCCTTTCCTTTGGTGGCTGTGCCTCAGTGACTGTCACCTGAGAGCACACCGAACACCTTGTGCCCAATGATCCCTGCTGGACACCCGGGCTCCCACCACCCTGGACTCTCCTGGCTTGCTCTTGTCTCTGGTCCTTTTCTCCTTTTCTTAGGAAGGTCTTTTAACGCTGTCCGTCTCCTTCACTAGACTGTGCGCCACATATGAAGGAGGGGCCCTGCTGAGTTCTCACCGTTGCGTTCCCCAGAGCTTAGCAGAGGGACACGGGCATTTTTTTTTTTTTTTTGGTA
>NW_022900918.1:32015635-32044117 GCF_012274545.1 Fukomys damarensis
GGGACCGTGTTTTTTTTTTTTTTTTGGTACTATACATAGTATTGGTTTGCTTATTTATTTTGTTTTGTTTTGCCACACTGGGGATTGAACCTATGGCCTTCACATTGAGGTAGCCATTCAGACCTAGTCCTAGCCATCCATCCCCCTGCCTTTTTTTTTTGAGACAGACTCTCACTGAATATATGTGTTTTATTTCAAGAGGGAGCATGCATATTTCATTCAATCAGTAGTCAAGTATCCAATCATTCACATATTTTCTGAATAGGTAAATCTGATAAAAGTACAAATGAGTATAGAAAAATTCTTAGTTAATTGATAACTTTTTTTTTTTTTTTGCAGTGCTGAGGTTAGAACCCAGGACTTTATGAATTCTAAGTAGTCACTCTCAGTGAGCTACATCCTCAACTCCTAACTTAACTATTTCTCTGAGCCTAGGGTATTATTTAACTTTCAAGCCTAGGGAGGGTATTAGTATCTTACTCACTTTCCTGCCACTGAGACACAGTACCCCACACCTACAACTTCACTAACGGAGGAGGAGTTAATTTAGCCTCATAGTTTTGGAAGGATTTAGTCCAAGGCAGAGAGGCTGTGGAAAGCTGCTGTTGTCACAGAAGCCTGGGAGCAGCAAGAGAGAGGCCTGGGGAGGGAGGCAGGCCTTCCAGATCTCCCCCGGGTGACCGGCCTCTCCTGAGCACGCCCCACCTCCTCCAGCACCCCACGATCCGATCACCTTCCGAAAGCCCAACCTCAGAACACAGGAAGCTTTAGGGAGACATTCTAGATCTGAACCAAAACAATCAGCAAATCAGGATCTATTCTAGAAAAGTGGTAGACAAAGTATGATACGACATTCTGAAGAAAAGAACAACAGACGACTTCAAATACTCCAAGATGTTTTGATTCAAAATAGCTTCAAATAAAGTGTCAAAATACTTGCACTCTTTCATTGAGAAGTTTTGTCTCAGTCTGTTCTCTTTTTCCTTGTAGGTGTGGCTGGATCTCTTAAAACCTATTGTGAAACAGATTCGAAGTAAGTATACCCATATGTTTAACAGTGGTGATAAATACAAAGCCAATAAATACAGAGCCAGACATGTTTCTTTTTGAGACACCTTTTGTTGTAAAGCACCAGTGCCAGGGATTCCTTTTTTAACCCGTGATTGTTTGCCATCATCCATTTACCCACACGTTGTAAGAGTGTTTTCTTCTGCAATCTTCATGTGTTATAGATTGATTGCGAAAACTTTGCCTGGAAAACCAAGTATCCTTTTTTATTAACAACTTAAAACTGTTACAAAGTCCCGGGATAATTGAGCTTGTCTGTCTGTGCCACCGTTTCTACTGTCACCTTTGAAGGAGAAAGGTAGAGCCATGTATTCCTAAAGTTGATTGTGGGTCTTCTGTTCTCCCCCTTCAGAGGCTGTAAACCAGAATGTTTTGTTGTCTGGGGGAAAGGGTGCTCAAAAGTACGCATGTGTCTCATTGCTTGTGTGTTTCTGATTGGCGCGAGGCTCCCAAGGAAGTTTGGACTGTGTGTTGAGGATGTGACGGAGAGACAAGGTTAAAGAGGGCCTAGCAGAGGAGGAAGAAAGAACACTTGCTTTTTGTCTTCCTTTCCACCACGCTTCGCTCTGGCTCCTCCTTCCTTCTTTCTGCCTTGGGCTGAAAGCTCTGTTCCCAAATGGCCATTTCCTGCCCTCAGGACCTAACCCAGTCTGGCTCCAAAGCTACCTGGCTTTCGTTCAGCTTGAAGTTCACAGTACCTATGGGATCATTTTTCTAAGAAACCCCACTGAGGCACTTGCAGCAGTTTATGAGGACGTAGTAACCACACAACACGGTGCTTGTATGGCCTCCTGCAACTGAAATTCATGTTGGTCCTCCGTCATTTCAGTTGAGCAGTTGTGGATGCCGAGAATGAGAGAGCCGTCCTTTATTGGATGTTTACTGGGTGTCGTGGGGGATCTGGCCCCTGCTGGCAGTGACTGAACGTGAGCTGGGGTCACAGTGCTGTGAGCAGCGGGCAGTGGTGACCCAGAGCCTGCTGACTGCTGTCTGGCCCTGCGGTGATCTGTAAGGGGGACACCGTTTGTGGTGGGAGCTCTCTGTTCAGCAGGTCATCAGGTGGGAACCAGAGCAGGGTGGTACCTTCTTGTCTTCTCCGAGTGCTGTATTTTGTATATGATCACAAAAAGTAGAGGAAAAGATTTTTCCTTTCATAATAAAAGCTAATGTTAACATTTGGATTTCATAGACCTAGGATGTAGCTCGCTTACCTAGTATGCATGAGGCTCTGGGCTCCATCTCCCGCAGTGCCAGTGATGATGCCAAGAGTATTTCATTGCTGTACTTTGTATTTCCTGGAACATCACCTTACGGCTGTCATTCCGAATACAGAACCTGTAAGGTTGTTATTTTACTGTGGCCTTTATACCACCACATGAAAGCCTGACTCACACCTCCAATTATTGTCTTGAAATCTGTTTGATGTTCTCTTTTAATTCTGGAAAGTTATCCATCTTATTCTTCGTCTGTTCCCCCCACCCCACCCCACCATCTGCTTTCTGATTTTTGTCATAAGTCACTGGAAAGATGGCTGAGACAGTTATGAAGGCTTTGGTGGGCTGTGACATGGGCAGGGCCACCTCTCCTTTGTGTTTCGGAGCTCAGGGGGGCACCAGGGCCCTAAAACTTGTTTGATGAGCATGGTAGCAAGCGTTCCTTCTAGACAGTGGGATGGAATAAACTGCATAACTGGCTTATATACACATTACCTCCTTAAATTATCCAAAGCCTATATTTGGATAAAAGTTGCCAATTCAATGCATTGCTGGAGACAGATGGCTTTTTTTTAAGAGTGAGTATAATTGAAGTCCCCAGAGGAAGGTTTGATCATTCCATGTAGCACTGTTGTGACAGTTTTTCGAAAAGCAGATACCTGTTTTTCCGTGCTATAAAAGTCACAGAACTTGGTTAGGTAGTGGCTTGGAGGGGGCAGACATACTCTGGGGAGCTTCGGAGGAGATGTGTCATTTGGTGTAGACTGTGCCTTATAAAGATGGTTTATTAGTGGCACTTGAAACACTGATCAATAAATGCTGTACTGAACTTTTGTTGTTCTTCTCCCTTAGGGCCGAAGCACGTTGTTGTTAAGTTTGTGGTGAAATTCTTTCCACCTGACCACACACAGCTCCAGGAAGAACTCACAAGGTTAGTGGTTTAGAAACTGGGTCTTCTTCTTCTTATTTTTTTTTTTTTGCTACAGTGTACAGAGGAAAATAGAACATTAATATTCTGATATTCTGAAGTGATAACGCGTTTTCACAATACTTAATACAGCAGCATCTGTTCTGTGCTCCACAGTCTCACTCTCCTCTCTCCTTCTGCCTACAAAAATGGAGGGAAAAAAAGCTCCAGGTTTTCCCTGTGTTCTTTTCCTGGTTTCTTTAAGAATGTGACTGGGGCCAGGGATTTAGCTCAGTGATGCCACACCTGCCTCACAAGCACAAGGTCCTAAGTTTGATCCCAGTATACCCCAAAAAACATAAAAAAGAATGTGACTAAGAGGTAAACTGCACTTGTAGCCTGTTATGTCGTATTTTCCATCCTATATCTGTCACGTCCTGAGGTACTTTTGGGAGATGAGTCCCTTCTGGGAAACCAGGATGTCGGTTCAAGGTTTATCTTTGGTGCGGCATGGATGGGTGAGTGTGTCGTGGGTCAGATTCTTGGACTGTGCAGACCAGAGGGAGAAGCCGGCACATTGCTGTGTCAGACGTGGTTTCGGCCATCAGTCCTGCCACTCACTGCCCCTGTGACCAGCCAGTTACTTGTTTCCCCTGTGCCACTGTGAGTTCACCTCTTAACAATGCATCCTCGACTAGTTGCTTTCAGGATAAGCCTGTGGTGTGACTAGGATCCAGTAGGAACACTGTAAATGTCAACTGTCACCACCGTCATGAAGGGCGCCATCACCTCAGTCATTGTCACTGTCGTTACTGTGTCACCATCATGCCCGCCATCGTCTTGATCATGGCCACTCCTCATGTTACAGTGTAAGACAGTACAGTGGGTTCCAGGAGAGGTCAGCTGGGTAGGAGCTCAGGAAGATTAAGCTGCCTTTTGGGAGTTCCTTTCCAAGCGCACTGGTGTGACCAGCCAAATTCTTGTCACACGTGCTTTCCATGACTATCGAGTCTCTCTCAGTACAGCGCATAGGATCTTGGGTAACCTAGCTTCACTTCTCAAAGGGGTGGAAGACAGTCATACAGTCACGGGTACTTATTAAGTACGCACCCCATGCAAGCACTGTTCTTTGCCTTGGCGGAAGGTCGTGGCGAAAAGAGAAGTCTTAACTCTCGTGGAAACAGAAAATGACTAAGTAAGGAAAATGTCAGATCACGGCAAGAGGTCTTGAGGTAATCAAAGTAGGATGAAGTGATAGAAATGACATTAGGTGCTAGGCCTGATGATGAGGACCCTGAGGCATTTTCTGAGGCAGAGCTTTCCAGGGAGAAGGAAGTGTCCACAGCGGGGACAAGTGCCATACATTCACATTCTCTGGAGAGGGTCCGTGAAGCAGGAACACTGAGGACGCTGTGCAGGGTGGTGGGAGAGAGGCTTGATGATTCGTGAGTGTTGAAAGGTTAGATCTTGAGGATGCTGGAGGGGGGAGTATAAATCACAGGGAACCCAGCCAGGGGCCTTGCAGTATCCAAGCCAAGATGGCGGCTGCAAAGCAGGTGGTAGCTGTGGAAGCAGAGCCAAGTAGTTGTGATTGGGACGTGTAGTGGAGGATAGGCCCACACATCCTGGGGATGGGCTGGAGGTGGAATCTGAGGAAAGCAGAGGAGACCTTCAGACCTTAGACTTGAGCGACAGAGTTTGTGGTGGCGGCCATTACTACAGTGGGGAATGTTGAAGTAGAGGATAGGGAGGGACAGAGTCAGGGTTGGTTATGTTTGATGGACCTATCCGCCTTCTCACAGCTATCTCAAGGAGGCGATCGGGGACAGGCGTGGAGTTGCATGGAGACATTCTACTGCTTCATTTTCTGCCTGAGTCGCCATTGATTGTCTGCCTCCACTCACAACCAGCAAGCCAGTGAAGGAGCTGAAGGTAGCCAGGGGTTGGCAGAAGCCACCAGCCTTCTGGGAAATAGTTGCAGTTTAATAGAATTTAGTGTGGAGGAGGGGAGCCAAGCTACACAGGCCTTGGACCTTCGTTGGACCCAGGTCTTCACTGGGGCTGCTCTAGCAATTTCCAGGGCTGCTTTCTGGTGTTGGAACATGATTGCTCTGAGCTCAGTGCCCTGAAATAAATCAAGGGACAAGTCCAGTTGGTGGTCAGCTGGTGCTTTTCCTCCTACCAGTCACTGGGCCTCTTTCCTGCTTAGGAAATTATAGGCATAAAGTCCCCTTCCATTTTTCCACTGAAAATTCTACTTAGCAAATCACTTTGCACCTTTTTCATTTTTTGCGAATCAACTTTTCTACCATTCTGATCTTGTTCTAAAGCTCTGTGCAACTCTTTCCCGTGAAACCAAAGGTACCTGGCCTCTTGCCAGCTCCTCTGTCAACACTGGTAAATTCCTGGTTATACAAGCGTCATTCAGCAAGGCAGGCTTTGGTTTGGGTTGTTTTCGTTTTCTGCCTCCTATGTGAATCAATATTTTAGAAATCTTTTCCAAGAAGAAAATTCATTTGGCTCAATGTTGAATAAAATCGATGTGAGATTTCTACTGTGTCCCTCCACTCCCTCCACACCCACCCTGGTACAAAGTGTCACATGCAGGGATCCTTGCAGCTCCACCAGGTTAAGCCTTCCACACTCAGATTCCTGCAGGAGCTGCCCCTTCAGGAGGAGACCGTGGGGATTTCAGGCATTTTTCTCTGCTGGCCCTCGGAGGTTGGGAGAAGCTCCCATGTTGTTGGGGCTTTGCTGGGGAGATGAGGAGACATCCAGCTTGGTCTGCAGGTAGCAGGGCCTGTGTGACTCCAGCTTTGCAGTTGGTTCTTTGACTTCCGGGAATAGCTTTCCGCTTCCCGTTTATATGGCTAGAGATTAAATTGCACCTCGCTTTTCAACAGGAAGCCGAATTCCTTTCTATTTATTGAACTACTCATTCAGTGGGCTCTCGTATTACAGCAGCACCCAGGCTCCTAGAAGGAGACATGAGCCGACCAAGGTGCAGGGAGAAAACAGCAAGCAGGGGTCCCCAGAAAAGAATCTTTCCTCACCGCAGAGCTCAGAGTCAGTTTTCTTGTGCCGACACTCAAACCGGGGCCCGGTCAGGTCCGTTCCTTCTGGCTGAGTGCTTATCTTGAGTGGCTCGTCCTGCTGGATTTGCTGCTCTGGAACGCTGGCTGACATTCCCCTAGTCTGTCAAGGAAATGAAATCACTTCATTTAATGAGAAAAGAGATTAAGGCCTCCCTGGTGAGGTCAATGAAAATAGATGTGTTGCACATAAAGCCCCGGATGGCTGTGGTGCGGGCCTTGCCATCTCCTTTACGTAAAGCCCCTCCCATTAGTCTTGGGCCCACCTTCTCCAGGGAGAGTCCATTCCACTCTGAGCCCTTGGTTTTCAGGGTGTTCCTGAGTTTCATTTTATTAAGCAGATTGAAGTCAGCTTCCGCTCCTGTACGTCCGATTGGATCGGCTTCTGTTTAGAGTGGCAGAGGTGTCGCTGAGTCTGAAGTCAGCATCACAGCCAGCGCGCTCTGCTTACAGCCTGTGTCGCTAAGAGTGACAGTCCGTACCAGGAAGGTATTTCTCACGTTACCCGGGCCTCTGAGCAGGGACAGTCAGCACAATCAGGGTGACACTCTCTTCCTCAAGACTTTAGAAAGGATGGGCCCTCCTCGTCCCCATGTGCATGGCCAGAGCCCACTGTCACCACGCAGCCCCCAGGAGACTGGCATCAAAGGTCCCCGAAGACAGACTAGGTTGGTGACTGCCCCTGTGTGCTCCCGTGTAAACACAGGGCTCTGTGTTGGAACTGTGGAGTGAGAAACTACTCAAACTGTCATGCTTTTAAAACACAAAGCTCTCATACTTATTTGAAAAATCAACTGCACATTAGAATTAAAGCTTTTAGGTCAGCAAAGTGTTGGGTTCTGTCTAATCCGGAAGATGCATTGTGCTGCCCCTCACATTGGGATCTGGAGGGGATGGTTGGGTCGGTTCATATTCTCCACTCTGCTTCCCTCTGACTTTCCAGAGAGTGAGTCTAGGTGAGTGAGGGAGAGAGAACACCAACAAGCCGAGGGAGGTTGGGTAAAGGTCACCCTTGTCAGCTCATAGAGCGCAGTGGTTTTGGTTTGGTTTGGTTTTTATTTGCTGCCTATACAATTGGCCTCTGTTTTTCAGTTCTTAATAATGGAACATCCCAAAAGACTTAAAGAGGATTAGTGACTCTCTTATTTTAGAAAGACTGCTAGCATTTATTGAATGTTTTTGTCCTAGTCTCTGTGTTCGCCACACGTTATCTCACTCAATGTGTATGGAAACTTCAGTTGTCGATATCATGGTCTTTTTTTTTAGAATTAAAAATAGGGCTAAAGGTGCAGCTCAGTGGTAGAGCCTGCCAAGCACACACAGGGCCCTAGGTTCCATCCCCAGCATGGCAGAAAAGTAAAATGAAAAATAATTGTTGTTGCAAAGATAGTAACTGAACAGCATTGAAAGAGTATAAAAGACTAAGAAATATTTTAATATTTTTACTTGCATCATGTTGCATATCATGTTAATGTGATACCTTTCTGGGTTTTGCTCTTTGGTTTCCTTCCATCTCATTTACCACCGTGGCCGTACTTAAAACTCACTACTTTTCCCCCAGCTGTCAATTTACATCCGTTTGTTCTGAAGTAAGATTCCCTGTGTGATCGCATATTACAGCTACTTATTTCCTGGGCCTTTTAAATTTGGGATAGTCTCTCATTTTTTCCCTTCATGATATCCTACCTCCTGAGTCTGTCTGCGTCCTTATAGTACTATTTAGCTTATTCTTCAAACTTCTCTATTTTCCTGTAAACTGGGGGTTTGTTTTAAAGGCTTCATGGATACAGTTAGTCATTTTTGGCTGAAGTCTGTCCTAAGTGGTTTTACATACTCCACATCTCCATTGTGATACTAAGACTGCTCACTCACTTACAGTGGTGACATTCTGATCTTTCCATTGCAAAGTTCTGTTCCTTCAACCCGATGTGCCTCTCCAGTTTCCTCAGTGATATTATTACCGGTGAGCAATCTTTGCTAGAGTCAGTGATTTCTCTAGAGGTTGTGAAACAAAGATTTTCTAATCTCATTGTTCCCGCCATGTTGTAAGTTGGCATTCTCCTGCATCCTGTGGGCTCCCTGACAATCCCAAGATGTCTCCCACCAGAGAAGCAGGCTACAAGCTCAGTTGTTCACATTTGGTGACCATTTTTTGATTATGAAATTGCTTTAACTATTCTACAAATAGTAATAGATTCAATTCTCTCTCTCACATAATCATTATAGATGCATGGATTTTCACTAATTCATCATGTTTCGATTCACTTTAATCATTCTTACTATTATTGTTCAAGTGGTCATAACCTTTGGCCAGTGAGACCACTTTAAGGTTCTTCTTTTGCCCCTCTGGTATAACTTACTTATTTTCAAAAGCTGCCTTGCTTCCCGTTAGAAATTCCAGGGACCTACCTGTGTCCTTCCACTGGGTACCGCATGAGGGACAAAATCTGGTTGCTAAGGGTTGCTATGGGAGGAGACACAGTTTCCAGGCACTGGGCAAAACTTGACAGTACCCTTCTAAAAATATATGAGTTTGTGTAGATTTTTCAAACCCATTTTAACATTGCACAGATTTTTACTTAATTTCTTTGATGCATAAACATCTCTTTTATACCAGTGGTGTTGAACCTATGACACAAGTGCCACAGCAGGCTGCATGTGTGATTGAAAGCTCTAAAAGTTTTGCCATCCCTGTCTTATACCAAAAAACGTTGACTTGCTTTACCTAATAGTAATTTAAAAATAATGTAAATTGTGTTCTGCAGGTCTGGTAAGTAAGGCTTATGGAAGGTAGCTAAAGTGAATATTACATTACAAAAAAGACATTTTTGTCTTCCTGAGTCACTGGCAAAGCTCGTGCCACCAACAATAAAGTGCTATTATTATCTGAGCCATGAAGCCACTTTAGAGTATGTTGGCTAATCCTGTGAAAAAGTTTTAAATGTTACACACACGCACACACACACACACTCACACACGGTTGTAGGGTATTAGTTGTACCCTTTTGTGACTGCCTCTATCAAATGAAACATAATGGCCATTTGTGAAAAGATGACCACATATGCCTGGCCGTTCTCTGTCATTCTGGAGTGGTGAGTATGAGACCACAGTGAACAGCACATCTGGCACCCGCAGCAGCCCTTCTTGTCACTTGGTTTGTGCACCTGTTTTTGGTTTCCTACGATGTGCGTGGGTTATAGGATTGAACCCACCTCTCACGTGGCCCTCTGCTCCCGTGTGACGCCCGTCTCTTGGCCTTCGCAGGTACCTGTTTGCTCTGCAGGTGAAGCAGGACTTGGCTCACGGCAGGTTGACGTGTAATGACACCAGCGCCGCGCTGTTGGTCTCACACATCGTACAGTGTAAGTTCTGTCAGCTTTCTTGGATGTTGGAACTGACACAGTGATCTGATTGTTAAAAGAAAAAAATCACACACACAAAAAAAGCAGCCATAAGAATGTGTTGTCTTTGCCGTTAAGCTTGAAAGCCCGAGGTGGAAGAGAAAATAGCGCTCCTAAATTCACAGAACACACACATCCCCAAATGTTAACATATTATGAGTTCTGTGTTCTGGTGTTCATCTCTTTTATTGAGAGATGAATATGCATTTGATATCTCGCTGGTCTCAAAAGAGAAACTTGGATGGATGGCGGCCAGATAGGCCAAACTTGCTCTGTCCTGCCCTTGCATTTAATATTTGTTATTAAATATGGCACATTACCCTTCATACACAAAATTACCACTATTGTCACTTCTCTCTGGAGTTATTTTACAGAGGAGTAGAACGCTTAGGGAGCAAGTGAGTTTCGATCATAGATTGCATTGCATTTGAGAAGGGCACACTGAAAGGCTGATTCAAAAGAAAAGAGACTTCGATGCGTTGTCCTGGAACCAAAGGAGAAGCCAGAATGCTTCACCCATTTACACTGAATGATGACAGGAAGATGCATCACCAAATCCATAGGTGGTAAAAAGCCCAAAATAAAAGAAACTTAGAATTTAGTTGATTTTTTTCCCCCACCGTCAGGTCCTCATTGTGCTCAAAGTCTGTAATTGTAAATTCATCCATTTACTAAAATGTGTGCCCAAATCAGTACTTGGGTACTTTGACCTGAGGGTCATTTGCAGAGGGTGAGAAATGGAGCCGCCTGACACCCCCTTCCCCAGCTGAATGGGACGAGGCCAGGGACTCTGCCGCCACAGCTCAGCTCTCAGATGTTAACAAGCATCCTTTTCCGTGGTCTGTTTACTGCCACGCTTCTGGAATTTTTGTGCTATTGTTAGTGATTTCAGCGTTTAAATTGGCCCCACAGCATGGTGCTGAAGGGCTGTTTAGTGTCCCCACATGCAGCGCGAGGTGCCGCAGGAAGAAATTAAGTGTGTTAGATGAGTCTCATGCAAGCGTTGGCCATGAGTTCAGTGGGAAAGAATCAATGATGTGTATTAAACAAGACGTCTCTCAGCAGAAACACATAAAAAAGTCAGTCAGTGAAATTGTTTCAAGAGTCTTCCAGGAGCCTAACCCTGAACTTCCCCTAGGAGTGGCAGTTCAGTAGGCACAAATTTTGCCTTCACTGTGACTTTATAAAATCATAGTTACCTGGACTTTCTTGAGATCAGAGAGAGAATTGCAGAAAAGTCAAGTCACCATTGTCTGGGTACCATAGACAGAATGGCGGCGTGCCTGAGGTGTCCCTCACTTCTGCAACGTTTTCTGTGATGGGAGAGCAGCAGTTTGACTCGAGTTAGGGACTCGAGTTGGGGCAAGCATGTGGCTGGTCTTAGCAGGAAGAAGCTAGGTATTCCTCCTGTGGTCCAGCTGTGGCAGGTGAGATGGCGCTGTTTCGCGCAGGGCGAGTGTCCGTGGCTGTGATTTATGGCACCGCGCAGCATACGGCTGAAGGTGACTGCCCCAAGTGTGCACAGGACAAAACAAAAGCAACGGCTCACTCACTTTTCCTCAAAACACCTGGGCCCTGGTCATTAGGCTACTTTTTGTTCCTCTTGTTACACTGTAGGATACCAAGTGCAAACCGTGTCTCAGGGCCCTTATGGAAGGTGTCACCTGAATTTAGGGAAATTGTGCATCTGTTTTTAAGCCAAAGTCCATTTTTTCTTTTAAAGTTCTGTGTTTTAAATTCAGCAATGTGGAGGCCTGTGCTGAGGTTACACAAGCAAGTGCATTGCATTTGAGTAAGACTTTACAGTATAACTCATTATTTCAGACCACAGGAATATAAAACTAATAAAGTCCCTTTCAGTCTTTTGAGAAAACATTATCTGCATGTATACCCAATTACAGCTCTCTTTACTATCCACAGTAAAGGCTTTGAGGGTTTGGCTTCCGCACTATTACATTTAAGAGTTTCAGAGGATGATTTTGTGAAGTCCTACAACTGCGGGGTATGTCTAGAAGTTATAAAGTGATCACCCACATGCTTCATCTTACTGCTGAGAAGGAAGGTACACCCCCAGGCAAGTGGGGAGGAAAGAAAGGCGGGCTAATTTCTGAATTCTGTGGGATCAGGAGCATCCGCTGTGGTGCACAGCAGTGATTGAATATTTCTGAATGGCCACTGCAAAGAAATGGTATATGTTGAGGTGGTCCATATGCCACAGACCTTGATCTGATCATTACACATTGTATACACGTATTGAAAGGCCTCACTGTACCCATTAAATATATGCAAACAATATGTATCCATTACAACATGTATATTAAAATAATAAGCAAATAAAGGCAGATACCAAGAACATGTATGGCTGAAGATGGAAGACTGTGAAGTTTTCTTTCCAGCCATCAGCAGTGAGAAGGGGTGGGAGTGTTTTATGTTAGAATTGTTAACAGTGCTGTGCCCTTGTATCCCCATCTTTGACCTGGATTCTTCATGACAGCCTTCCAACCGGGGCTTGTCTGGTACTGACTGCAAACTCCTAGCTTGCTAGCAGGGCAGTGTAACAAACTGCGAAGTCTTCATCCTACTTGACCTGTTTTTCTTCTTCTGTTTCTTTGTAGCTGAGATTGGGGATTTTGATGAAGTGTTGGACAGGGAGCACTTAGCGAAAAATAAGTACATACCTCAGCAAGATGCGCTCGAAGACAAAATCGTGGAGTTTCACCACAACCACGTGTAAGTTGCATGCTTGGCTCCACGTTGCCTTTGAGCTGCGTTACCCTCTTCCTCCCGAGGTACATGGGTGCGTGCATGTGCGTACACACACACACTAACTCACACACATTGCACACCCATAGCCATGACGAAATACACAAAGCCAGGGGTTGGGGAAGAAGAGCATAGAGGCTTCCTGGGATGTTGTGACCCATCCACAAGGACCCAGGGCCTCGCCTCCTATGAGACCCATGAGCCTGGAATAATAGGGCACGGAGGCTTTGGAATAAAAGGAAGAGTGTAAAACCCAAGGACCATCCAGTTATCGGCTTACCGGGCTATGGGCCAGGCACATAGTGATGGAGGCACAGCCAAAGGATATTGTAAAAATCTAGAATCCTTGTGGTAGCTCCCTTTTGTTGTCACTTTTTGGTTTGTGCTCTGATCAGAAGATTTTCAAAGATTCACTGAGCTTCTTGTTGGTCGAAGGCCTGGCAAGAGTAGGAAAGAGCATTGTGCCTTGAACTCGGTCTGCAGGTTGAGGTTACTGTGGACGGAACATTTGTTTAATACAGCAATGTTTTGCTTTTAGGTGACCTTAGAAGAAACTCTGAGATTCCAAAAATCTGGCCGAGTTGGAGACAGACTTTTGGGGTTTTGTGTTACCCGAGCAATAGAGCTTTTGTCCTAACTGCTAGGCTCTGGGTTTACCCAATGGGAGGCTTGGTGTCATCTGATCTGGGAGCCTACTGTTAACAATGAAGTGCCTTTTATTTCCCAAGAGAAGTCACTGAATCTCAGATACACACGGGGAATTCAAATCCTCTGGCCTTTCTCTTGACTTTTTCTTTGTCAGTGGACAAACTCCAGCAGAGTCAGATTTCCAGCTCCTGGAGGTGGCCCGACGGCTAGAGATGTACGGAATCCGCTTGCACCCAGCCAAGGACAGGGAAGGCACTAAGATCAACTTGGCCGTGGCCAACACTGGGATCCTAGTGTTTCAGGTGAGAGTGCTGGGGAAGGAGGGAGGGAGTAAAACAGCCTCTTTCCCCTGATGTATGTGGGTGGCCGAGCTGAGACCTCATCGCCGTTTTTAAGTGAACAGGAGCAAGTAACCACATCTCAGGTTTCTGTTTTCCAGACTCTTGGCTTCCAGATTCTTTTTTATTTGCTCTTGTCCTGGTTGGGAAATCTATATTACAGATTCATTTGTGTTTATTGACTTTGGAGGCCTACAGAAGCCTGTCTTTCTCAGTGGGCCCATGCTTAGAACATACTATAATGGAATCAAGATTTCGGACCCCGGAATAAACACCTTTTCATACTGGAACATGGCATTTTGCTGTAATGTGATCCTTTTTTAAATCTAATTTGGGTTGAACCAGCTTCCTTGGTCTTTAAATATGCCTAATTTATAATGCATGATTCATATTTTGGAGATAGAGCAATTTCATACAGTCATAAAAGCTGTACCCTTGCACTATAATAATCTGCAGAAGAAACAAACACTGTACTTGAATTCTTACCTATATTTTACCCAAGGGCATAATGATAATCCCACTCTCAAAAATGTGTGCTCTCTTAATCATCTGCCTGTTGGACCATTTTATTTATCAATGCCCCTCTCTTACTAGCTTCATTAAAATGACATACTTGCATTATTCTACAATGTTATGTTTGATAGCTTCTTTTGAAATCATCAGTGAGATCACGATAATGAAAATATTCACCACCCTTGTATTAATCTCTTTTCTATTGTATGATATATCTGAGGCTGGATAACACAAAGAAAAGAGGTTTATTTAGCTCACAATTATGCAGTCTAAAAATCTGAATGGGCTGGGCTTGGTGGTGCACGCCTATAATCCCAGCACTTGGGAGGCTGAGGCAGGAGGAACGCTGTGAGTTCGAGACCAGCCTGAGCTACATAGTGAATTCCAGGTCAGTCTCAACTACGTAGTGAGACCCTGTCTCAAAAAACCAAAAAAATTAAATAAATGAATACCTGAACGGCATGGCAGTAGTTCTAAGCAGGGCCCTCTGGCTGTGTCCCCTCATGGTGGATGCAGTGGTAGGAGCTCATGGGAAAGGAAGTGATCACATCAGCAGACAGGAAGCCTAAGAGCGACTGGGGTCTCCAGAGAACTGCACTGAGGACCTCCCACTAGGCCCACCTCAAAGATGCCACCACCTCTTAACATCGCCACACCAGGGACTGAGCCTCTGGTGCATGAACGTTTGGGGAACACGCTTAAACCACTGCACGCGCCCCCCAAAGTGTTTCCGTAACACCCTTCTTTTAAACACAAGCAGTAACATGTTTTCATTTCTAATGGCTACGTAGGAAACATCTGCTATGCTTATGAAAAGGGTCAAATTTCACCCGGTTTTGAAGTTGTAAAATATGCCTGCCCTAAAGCCCCTCGTGAGCTGTGCTAGCTGTGTTTACGCTCTGTTCTCCGTGTTTTATCAAGAGTTGCGGGAGTTCTGGATTCACACATCAGATGTTTGTGACAGATGCTAATTATTACACCTTGGAACCACATCCCAAGAAGAATTGGAGTTGGGTTTCACGTCAGAAATGACCTCCTGAGAGCAGGGTGGTATTTGAGGAGGTGACTGCTCCTAATAGTTTTTGACCTGCAGAAATAATCCATGTGCATCTGAGAAGAAAACTAAATGTAGTTTCGTTACCACTATTAAATTTCAAAATCACAAACTTCAAACATTTCTAAAACATTTTACGGAAGGAAGGGAAGTGTCTCACAATGGAATTAATTTGCTTCTGTTTGATACAGTCTAAATATTGAGCATTGTGGGGTGATTCAGTCATGGTGATTCAGCCTTTCAGTCATGTGCAGAGGCTGTGTCTTTGAGTTTGTCTTCTGCCAGTGCCAAGTGGATTCCTTCCTACCGTATTGAATAAATGCGCCTGGCGTTCCCAGCGCTGCAAGGGAATCTTAATTTCGGCGGGGTCAGGGAGGGTGTGAGTTCATGTCTGACCAGGTACCCTTGGTCCTCCCCCACATCCCACCTGTCTAAAGCCACTGTGTGCGTCCCTCGCAGAGGCCATGGTTGACCACGCTTTCTTCCTCGGCCCTGTGATTCTGCGGGAAACTGGCTGGACCCCGCAGTGTGAGTGCTGTGGACAAGTGGCCTGTTGTTCGTGCTGTATATTAACACTGGCTGCTTGTGAAGGCTACACATGGCTCTCCCTGCCACATTAACACTGAGGCAAAATAAAATACAGCCATGTTGCCCTGGCTGTCGCTGGATTTCCTATGAGGTTTGATAAGATTAAGGGATATAAAGCCCTTAGGACTGTGCCTGCTACTCCAAGAGGGATGGCTGCTAGTTAGTGAGGTGGTTGTCATGGGTGTATTCTTATTTGTCCTTTTATCATTATCTTGATCAGCTCCTCCTCTCCTGGAAGTAGACTTAGTTTGAACACCAGGTCATGTAATGAGTGAGAAATAATGATCCAGGAATGTGGATCGCCCGATAGCCACAGATCTGAGTGCTGCAGCTGAAGGCATCTTTCCTGAGCAGTCGAACGCCAGCCCCTGGGCTGCTTGTTACGCACAACCTGGCTCACGGGTTGCTCTTTCCTCTTAGGGTTTCACCAAGATCAACGCCTTCAACTGGGCCAAGGTGCGGAAGCTGAGCTTCAAGAGGAAGCGCTTTCTCATCAAGCTCCGCCCCGATGTGAACGTAAGTGGCTCGGGCTGGAGGAGACCAGTAGTTGAGGGCAGTGCTCGGCAGGGCTTGCCCGGAAGCTGTGGCTAGCTGCTACTTGTGGGCCAGGGATTTAGCTCAGTGGTTCCACCACCTGCCTTGAAAGCGCAAGGACCCGAGTTTGATCCCCAGTACCAAAAAAAAAAAAAAGATGAACTGTGGTGTCTGTGTAGATAACCATATCCAAATGCTTGGTAACCCATGGTACCCAGAGAGGGTCAGGAGTATGCACAGATGTATATCTGGGGACAGGGTCATTTACTAAATAGTCTTCATGGAAGGAAATAACAAGCAACTGAGCTGTTGCTGTGTGTCCAGCCCTTGTCCCCACTTCAAAACCTAGCCCACATTCTGCCCTGATGCAGGCATAGCCCTGCCTACCAGAAGAATCCCCACCTCTCATGAGCGCTGTCATGCCCACATCACAGACAGAGCTCATTCTCACAGACTCCCTAGGTCTTCCCCGTTTCCCACAGAACACCTAACTGTGTTGGCCTCTCTGTGGGGTCAGAGTTGGAAAGAGAGGATAGATAGCATCTTCTTTGTCTGAAATGGCCTTGGAGGAAGTGGTGTCTGTCCCCAGCCGGGACTTAGGAGTCCTTCTTCCTGTGCGATACCAAAAAAAAGTGACCAATAGCAGCCTAGGTTATAGTTTAGCTCCAACAAGGTTCAGGTAGGCCTCCACAGCCTGACTGGGAAGCCAACACCATTAAAAATGGTTCTCTGTGAGACAATGCATTTTGAGTCCAGAAAGCTGACTTGCAAAGACAGAGCCACCGCACATGTCTGTACATTGGGTCTGCCCCAAACTGAAATCCATCCTCTAAAATAGTTGTGAAATGCCAGGAATGTGAAGGACTGTGGTAACTTCTGTTTATGTAATATGGCCACTGAAATCGGCAGTGTCCTGTGTGGGAGTAGAAAATCACCATATTCTCTTTCCAGAGTCAAACGACACAAATTTTTCAGCTGGTGGTAATACCTTTGCTCTCCAGAAATAAGTTGCATTTCCTGTATAGTTTCTGGGGCCACCTGGAGGCTTGAGGCGTGTGCTGGGTTCCAGAGACATGATGAGAAAAGTCAGTGTTGATTAGAACCATGAGGCAGAAAACAGAAAGAAGAAATGTGTTTCTGCTATTTTAAACAGGCAGGAATAAAGATTTTAATACTTGGATTTTCTTCTTGTGAAGGAAGTGTAAGCCAAGTAAACATAATTTGTTTATGACTTCTGTCAAGTGGTGTCATTCATGCTCAGTCTGTATCACTGTTTTCCATTTCTGTGAGGAATTCTGTGGGGAAGAAGATGGTTGAAGAGTGACTACAACCTATCATTAGGAACAACTATATTTTACTAAATCCTTGCGTTCGTGGTCTTGCTCTAATAAAATACATAACTGAAATATTATTGGACAAATTCATTTCTACCCCTCTTCATATTTCAACAGAATGTCTGTGAGCAGTGGGGAAAAAAAACCATCAAAGTATCTTCTCTTTTTAGAGCTCATACCAGGATACCTTGGAATTCCTAATGGCCAGTCGGGATTTCTGCAAGTCCTTCTGGAAAATCTGTGTCGAACATCATGCCTTTTTTAGACTTTTTGAAGAGCCCAAACCAAAGCCAAAGCCTGTTCTATTTAGTCGAGGGTCATCATTTCGGTTCAGGTAAGGGCGCCAATCCACCCCATTTGCTTATGATGTGAGCATTCTTTTCTGTGACTTTCCTTAACACCTATCATAACTGCTGTGACATACAGGAAGTCAGTGAGACAAACACTCATTGGAAGTTGGCTGGAGGCTTGGTCACTCAGCTGGCTCCTGGGATCACCCTTTTGGGCCATCTGGCAAGCTACCCAGCCTCAGGAACTCCTAACTCAGTGTTCTAATGCAGAAAGGATTTCCTTTCTCTGTAGAAGCAGAAGTGTCTTATTTACACTTGCTGTTATTCCTAGACTGATAGGCAGACTTACCCATCAAGTCTTAGTTCAGTTTCTCCATTCGCTTTTCAATAAATACCGGAGTGTACCACATGTCAAATACTGTGGTAGGCCTTGAGAATCTAACTTTACCAAATTGCCCCTACTTTCACAAAAGGCACAGACTCATGGGATGGTTGCTTCATAACCAATCACTGTTCTTAAGTGCGTTTGGTTAACTGAACATTCTTCTTATATACAAGGGAAATAGCAAGAGATCGAACAGGCGCATGAACACTGGTTCTCTTAGGATTGCTTTTGTTCCTCGCTAACAGAAGACTAGCGCATCTCCTAGGTGTGGCAGGAGAGGATGTAAAGATGACGTGTTGTGTTTGTGTTTAAATGAGAATGTCTCGGTGTCTTTTCCCTTTCCTTTGTGGTCTTCGCTGCAGCGGTCGGACTCAGAAGCAGGTTCTCGACTACGTTAAGGAAGGAGGACACAAGAAAGTGCAGTTTGAAAGGTAAGTGGGAGGGGCCGGAGATTTAGCTCAGTGGTTCCCGTGCCTGCCTCGCAAGTGCAAGGGCCCGTGTTGGGGGGGGGGGGAGAAAGGTAAGCAGAGCAAAGCAGGTTCTCGACTACGTTAAGGAAGGAGGACACAAGAAAGTGCAGTTTGAAAGGTAAGTGGGAGGGGCCGGAGATTTAGCTCAGTGGTTCCCGTGCCTGCCTCGCAAGTGCAAGGGCCCGTGTTGGGGGGGGGGGAAGAAAGGTAAGCAGAGCTTCACGGCTAGCTCCACCCACCCCAGGAACCTCCACTGGTGCTATAAATGGTTCTTCACCCACGCTCACGGTCTACCGAGCAACAGAGTTCAGGCTTCACAGTCAACCCCAGCAAGCGTGGGAGAAAAAACCATTGCGGGTCCCTGGGGCAAGAGGGAGACGGAAGAGAGGAAAAGCCTGGAAGAGCGAGGAGAAGGGCGCTGAGGCTGCCTGGGCCGTAGGGACAGCTACTCAACTGTGAGTCTTTAAATATTTGGGGACCTGATTAGAAAGTGTTACTGTAAACTTTTTTATCTGGTAAGGTCCAGGTGAGAAGAAACAGGGTTTATCACTATTACTGTTGTTGCTAGCAAACAACCTGATCGTTTTAACTCTTTACATCGCCTCCTTGCAATCAGGGTTCTTTTATTCCTTCGTGAAACCTGGGGGACCCTGAGGCTCCAGGAGATGACCGAAGTAGTCCCCTGGTCTCCTCAGTAGTGAGTGACCACTGGCCAGCGGGGTCCAAAACTAGTACCCTGCAGCACTGATCTGTCACCCAAGAGGGACTCAGATGATGGGTAAAGGAGGAAAGGCTGACCCAGGGTTGCTGAGTGCATTGGTTTCTTTCTTTTCTTCTTCTTTTTTTTTTTCATTATAAGACATTCAAAAGTCACAGTAGCACAGAGAGTCTATGTGCATAAGAAGTATGAAACATAAATGAATTTCACATTTAATGTGGGTGCCACCTCTACATATCTTATTCTGTATATTCCGAAATCCAAACTCTAAAACACTTCTGATCCAAAGCGTTTGAGATAAAGGATTGCCAACCTGCCTTAACATCTCAGCAGGCTTGTTTCTGGTGTTCTTTTTCTTCCTTTGTTGGTGGCTACAGAAATGGCTAAACCACCTTTGAACCATAGCCTTTCTTCTTTCTCTCTCTCCTCCGGAGGCAGCCATCAGATTTATGTTCCCGCTCACACATCCTAGAAGAGTACAGAGAATTGCATGTGCATTTTTAGTTCATAGAAACACCAGCATACTGCACATGGTTCTGCATCTTTTTTTTTAACCCTACCCTGTTTTTTGACACCTATTTGAAGTGTCCTGTAGTGTTATGGAATGTTGTATTTTATTCCTCTCGTTCCCCATTGATAAACAGTCACATTATTTCAGTAATTTATTATGATTTTGCTGCAACAAACCTGAGTCAAAACTGACGGTTTCTCATTTCCTCTATCTAGAAATGTAACTTTCAGGGGGCTTTTGCTTATGTACCTAGCGACAACCCCGTACTTTACTTGGATGCTTAGCAATTAGTATTTTGAGGACCTTGTAAGAGGTGGCCAGCTATCTCTGATTCTGAATATGAATATTTTCTGTGTGAATTTGAGAAGCAAAGCTGATGGACTTTGGAATGTAATCTCTATGTATTTATACTACTACACGAACTAAGTATTTGAAAAGTTTCTAATGCCTGTTCGTGGGAAACAGGAAAGTGAGGGGCCACCAAGAAGGGGAAAAGATACAGGAGCTGTGTTTGTCTCTTCTCTCCACAGCTGAGTCTTTAGATTCTTGGATAGGGAAACTCTTTCCCCTGAACTTAACACTTTGGAAGAGTGAGCTGATGAGTGGCAATCACTCTGTTATAAAACAGATCTAGAAAACCCGTGTCCAGAGACCTGGAGTGATTCCATGTTGCCACAGCTTGGAGTTCGGCCTCTGAAGGCCCAGCAGCCCCTCTGCCTCGTGAATTTCCTCACACCTAGGCGCGACTGCTCAACTGTACGTGCTCCTTTTGCGTCTGGAACCAGGAACTGAAAAGAGCTTCTTCAGGATGTGCACAACCCCTGGACCATGCCAGTGTTAGAAAAGGATGGCCGTGCATGTCCTACCCGGTCACATTTGTAAAAGTCCTTTGGCAACTTAACAATTTAGAGAGACCCTGTCTCAGAATAAAAAGGGTTGGGGATGTAGCTCACTGGAGAGGCCCTGCGTTCAGTCCCCAGTATAGAAAGAAATAAAAGAAAGAAACAAGCCAGAGGCTCTTTCATTTCGTTTAAAAACAAAACTCTTAACTTTCATTCTCTTGTATGATTTCTTCCAGAAAACACAGCAAGATTCATTCCGTCAGGAGCCTTGCCATGCAGCCTACAGAACCAAATTCAGAAGTGCCAAAACAGGTCAGGAGTGGTGACTCACAGTTCTGTTCACCGACTTCTGCCACTGAGCTCTGGCCTTTACAGTCTGCCTTCCTATCCTTCATCTCTACCTGGGGATGTGAACAATTGAGAGCCTGGTGTAGAGGCTTTGTCCTCTGTTCCCAGCCTGGGCACAGCAGGCCCTGGAGTATGGCCTATCTTCAGCTGCTCATCCATGTTCTGAGCCCCTGTGAAGTTCTCTTTTTGGACCTGAACCCAGCGTAGGGATAGAAGTGTCCCCTGGAGCCAGCTAAGTGGGTGCTTGTGGGAAGCCATGGGGACCTGCTTTGCCACTGATGGGTGTATCTCCAGCTTGTTGCCACGTCGGAAGCCTTTGCCGGTGCAGAGCTGGCATTGCGTTCCCAGGGCTCACGTTACAGGGTAGTGGCCACAACTGGCAGCAAGAGACATTATTATCACTCTTGCTCTGAGGGTGGCGGGAGCTCATGTTCCCCAGTGTTGGTCTCTGGGTATATTTTCAGGGTTTTCTGTCAAAGAGAATGAGGGCTTTTTGGAGGGAAAACATGGAAGCAGTTTGTGCAGATCCAAATAGAGAACTTCTAGGCTATCCTCCGAAGTACAAGGGGAGAAGGTGGTCAGCATCTCTCTGAAGGCTGTATCCTTCTGTCCCCGCCTCCCCTTGCTTGGGAAACCCTCATAAAATGGAAGGGCTGTCTCATTCCATGACTGTGGAAACCCAATCTGAAACTGAGGTCTTAGAAGCAAAGATGGTGGCTCACTTGTGCTCCTCAGCCTCCTCATCCTGAAGAACCTTCTGGAACATAACAAACTGACTTCGGTGGGAGTGTGTCTTTCTTGCCCCGAGAGAGTAGAGCAACCTGTCCCTCACAGCCGTTTCAGCCGCTGGAAGCCTCAGGAGATGTAATTATGTTGTGTCTGCCATTTTTAGCTCTAATCTAACAGTCTACCGTTCCTCTTCATTTCCCTCTCCGCCCAGTCTCCGAAGAGTGCCAGCCTTACATTTGGAGAAGATGCCCCATCGCCCGGTGGCCGGAGCTGCCAGCAAGGAAAGGAACTGAAAGTTTCTGCTGAAGAGCTGGGGTCCCACCAGAACCCCGCTCTGAAGAAGAGCCCTCCGGGGAGCACACTGGCAGACGGAGCCACTCGGGTGCCACGGGAGGAAGAGGATGAGGAGGAGGGCGTCAAGGACCGGGTCCAGCCCAGCAAGCCTCAGCCCCCGCAGCCAAGCACAGGTCCAGCATCCCGGGCTGCTAGAGGCAGCAGTACTTCCATTCCTTTCATTGACTGCAGTGATGTAGATAGTGAATACGACCTTCTCAGAGAACAAGCGTCCCAGTCACAGTCCCAAACAAATGACAATTATGAGGGTGATTTGACCAGTGGTGTTTATCTGCTCTCCGGGGATGAGAGGCGAGCAGAGGCTAGGCATAGGGCTTCCCCTCCCTCTGCCAAGTCTTCCCGGCCTCCTTCCAGAGAGTTTCTTGATGATGATTCGGCCGACATCACCTTTGATATGAGTGGGAGCCCTGGACTCCCGAGACATAGCTCCCTGATAGATGAAATGTTCAGGGCCTCAGCTGGTCACAGCCCCGTAGCCACCCCTCTGTCCCCCAGCAGCAGAAGTTCAAGTCCAAATATGAGTTGGGACAGGACAGGGTCCCAAGGCTATGTTTCAGAAAACGGACTTGAGCTTAGAGAGAAGAGCATAGGAGAAGATACTCTCCCAAACCGGGATCCTCCCAATGAGAGCTACTCCCCCATCTTGCAAAGGCCGTATTTGCGCAACCTTCCTAGTAGGTACAATAAGTCAGAGACAGACCCACTCATCCTGAGCCAGGTAGCACCCACCCCAGAGCCCTTGGACAGGCTGGATGACCACGCACAGGGAGAGCTGGCCAGCATGGCTGCTTCTGAAGGCAGAATGCTAGCCAATGGTGCACCACTGGCAGGAACCCCCTCAAAGGTGCCCCTGGTGGGCTCCAGTGGCATGGCGGGCCAGCTGGCTCCCCTGCAAATGACTGAGGGTTGCACCAGCAGTGACACTGAATCCAGTGATTCGGACTCTGCCGTGGTGAACCCCTCAGGGCAGCCCCCGGCCTTCGGTCACCTAGCACTGCTGGGCTCCCCTTCTGTTACAAGAAATCAGATACCCTCGGGTGGCCTGCGTTTGAGGGAGGAGGAAGAGGAGGACTGAGGAGGCTGGAAGGCAAGTGGTCAGCTGTTGGTATCCTGGGGTCCTGAGCCCAGAGTCGCAGTAGAGGTGATCTGTCCTGGTGACTTGTTAATTTTTAGTGAGCGTTTGTTAGAGGAAGTTTTGGACAGGTGTATGTTTGGAGGAGGCATGCCTGACTTCTAAAACTACTAAGAAGCAAAACTTCACGTAAGTGGCTTGCTTTCCAGAAAAAGTGGACAAGATAAACAGCAAGTCCAAGGACACGTTACCAGGAGCTTGTATATCTTACTGGTCAAAGGCTAGGAAGCATTTCTTCATGGCGAATGTGGCCATGTGTATAGTGTGTTATATTTCTATGGCAACCTCCCGTGCATGTTCAGTTATGTGTACAGATTTCCCTCCCTTTGGTTTTGAGTGTTTAAAGTGCCACTGAGATCACAGAAAAGGCACCTTGGCTTTCCTCTCCCCTCCCTTTCAAAGGAGGGCTGCTTTTCTGTGCCTCAAAGTGAGGAGCGGACAAAGTTTAAGGCCAGATGTAAGTTGCTTGCTAGTTCAGATTGAGTAGGTAAAATCTTAGTCAAGAGCAATGAATATTTTAATGTGAAGAATCTGGGGTTATTTCTGCATTCTGGGCTTTCTATGCTATGTTCTAAAGCTTGTCAGGTCTCCGTGGATGGAAATGGACTTGGGACAGCTGGTGTGGTTTGGATTTGCCTTGGTGGGTCCAGTTGTCAGTTCTGTTTAAAGAAGTCATCGTTGTGGCTCTCAGAGCTCCTTGGAGAAGAAATGCCGTTGAGTGGCCTTGCAGGGGAAATCGCCTCACAGTAGGTGCTGCTGTTACCAGTCGGTCAGCTGGCTAAACACCTGCCTGTCCATCACGCCCCGCACAGAGGACCACTCTGTAGCGTCATTGGCCTGGCATGGCCTTTGTGCACATTCTCGTGACCAGAGTCCTCTGCTGGGAGCAGCGACTTGCAAATGTTTCTCTGAACATTCACAGAGAACATAGGTATCTTTTAAAACTTTGCTCACCTCTCTTGTGCCTGTCACCTAGCACTCCGGTACCATAGATCAGAGCCTGGTTTTAACTCACTTTGTGTGTCGGTTTTGGGCTGCACGTTGGAGTCACCTGAGCCATTGTCAAAATTAGTGATGCCTGACGCTGACCCTAGAGATGTCCATCTATTGGTCTAGGTTCCAACTGGGCAGCCAGGGTCACTTCCCAACCAGACCTGCTTGCCTTGTAGAATCCGGTGGAATGTGTTGGAAGTGTGAGCTAAGTGTATGGAAAGCATCACAAAGGAAATTCTTTTTTTTTAATGACTTGTCCATACTTTGCCATCTTTGATACTTTTTTTAAAAAGATAAATTAAATTTTTTAGGTCTGAAACAACTACAGAAGAAGGGTTACTGAGAAGGGTTGTAACTGATACGTCCCTGACGTGCTGCCATGCCGGTGCCCTTAGGAGACTCGTCCTGTGACTTCGACAGCACAGGGAAAGTTAGGCGTGTTTAGGAGACGGAGTAGAATTTGGCAGCAGACATAACAAACGGAAGTGGCCACTTGCCTTGTGGCTCACAAGTGACTGTCCACGTGAATGTCAAAAGTTGATTTTAAAGATTCTGATGATTAAGCCATTTGTATACAGGCATTTTTGTCTTACTTTCCTAATCGTTTGATTCAGTGCATGACCGGTGAATCAAACTGATGGATGATTGCATAGTTTTTGAAAGTTGCTCATTGAAGTAGTCTATGTACGTCTTGCTTTAGATTGATATACACAGCAGTGTCACAGAATTTTAAACCCAGAAGGCGACATTAGAAATCTAAGGCAAACCTTTGTTATGAGTGAGAAGACTTCTTCTGGTGAAGTGAAGTGACTTTGCATAGTAATATAGCTATTTCATAACAAAGCTGAAACTATAATCTTGGGTCATTAGATTTCAGCTTTTTACTCTATGTGGTATGTTGGTACAGTTGGATCTTTTAGAATCTACATTTTAATTTTGGAGACTATGAATTAATAAGTAAGATCAAATGTGAGGAGTAGGGATCACATAGACTTGATTTAAGCAGTAACAAGCCATAACAGATCGGAAAAAGTACTTTTTAAAAAAATTGTGGGTTTTTTGTTTTTGCAGTTACAACACTTTGCATATTCTGCTTAGACTTAGAAAAAGATATCAACTTGCTGTACAAAAGCTTCATCCAATCTGTGTTCAGTTGAGTGAAGTATGAAATCCTGCTAATTGTGAAGGTGGTTTGTTCAAATGAATTTTCTTTTTACCTCTACTTATACTATGGTCTGATAAATAAGATATGAATGAGTGCTAGTTATAACTTACATAGATATAACATGACTCATCAACTAGAAGCCTCCAAAGCAAAACATGCTCCAGCAGTTGTTTTGTTTTGCTTTTTCCTACAGAAGTGATTTTATATAATGTGTTTTAAAAGCAATTGATCAATCATTGTGTACTCAGTTTTATGTTGACAAGAGTCACCACTTTTAGAGTTGCACCTATTTCCCTATTGGTTTTGTACCAGCTAAGCAGCTCAGTTTCTCAGTTTCTTGACCAGAGTTTGTGAAAGCAACAATCCCATTGTAATTAGTAGTGCTTAAGAGTGGAGGCATAGTTTGTCCCGGGGCCACATATCCTGATGTGTCGAGTATATTCCCTTGTCTCTAGGGAATCTTGTCCTCCGTTAATAAATATTCCAGAATGTAGGTTGGGTGGTAAATGCACGCATGCTTTGAGCCTGGCAGGCCAAGTGTGCTGCAGAGACATGATCTCCCCGCTGTCGCTGTGCACAGCTCAGGAAAAGCCAACACCCCTTCCCAGTGCACCTGCCATGCTCTGGCTTTGGGAGGCTCCTGTCCCCATCTCTCTTGGGCCTGCAGAGCCGGAGTGTAGCTTAAGAAGGCTGGCCCTGCATGAAGTTGAACCAAAGGGGATGGGAAGGCCAGAGACAGGGTTGGGTGTGAACAATAGGAAGCAGAGAGAGAGACTGGTGACCCAGAGTTTCCTAGACCTGTCCACCGGTCTTCGTAAGACAACAGCCAGTGTGCTGATCTCCCAGGCCTTCAGGCTCTCTGCGGTCTTGAGAAATGACATCTTCAGGCTGGGGATCAAGAACAAAACCCACACAGCCGTACAAAGCCCATCTAGGAATTCACACTCAGCTCCTCCCAGCCTACTTACATTAATGCCTTTTGTTGGATATTATTTCCAAATGTGTAAATTACGGACCCTTTTGAGGTTGCCTTTGCTGTTGCTTGTTAAGGGCAAAGTAAAGAGTCAAGAAATTCTTTTAGCATGAAGAAATGCATTTAATGAGTTCCAGAGCTTGCAGTGAATTGTGGCAGCTCCTTTACCAGTCATCTGGATACTATCGACAGTATTTTATTAGACAGCCATTTAATTAGAGGAAGTCTGTGGGCCAGATTCTTCCCTAAACGTGTGATTCATCTTTGAGAATTTCTCACAGATTTATCTCACCAAATTGTGTGGCCTGCACTTAAAATGTGAATAATAGTGACTTTCTACCCAAGAACTTCTTTGAAGATTTAAATTAAGTCATGATTTAAAAAGCAAAACAAAACCATCCCTGCAAAAATGAAAACATGGTACCAGCCCCTCCATTTCCACAGAACATACAAAGTCCATTCTGTCATGAATGTGCATTGTGTGTTAGCCTTGTGTGATCTAGCAATTTCTGTAGAAAGAAAACATTTAACTATTAAACCATTACTTTAACTGTTGGTAAAACCATTGTGAATGTGCTTTTTAATATCTACATAGAGAGACCCCTTTTTAATATCTACAGCCAGGGATCCTGTGCACTTAAATGAACTTTTCCCACTTTAAACATTGTTCTGTATTCCAGCACCAAATGGGTTTGTTGGAACTGCACCCATCAGAGAGCCCTCGAGTTACAGATAGACCCAGTGTAAAAGTGAGAAATCCGGAGTCCCCTTAACCATCCGGTTTATTTTTACTTCGTTTACCTCTATCACAATAACTTACCTCTATCACAATCACTTGGTTTTGCCTGGGCCCCTTATTACAGTTCTTTAAAATTTCAAAAGCTTTGGCAGTGACATTCCCAAGAAAGGCACTTTTTCTGAGGAGAGGAGGCTGTCTCTTGTGTGTATATACCGCCCCCCTCCATAGTCACAGCTGAGTGACTTTAGAGTTGCTTTTCATTGGATTTTACGACAGGAGTCTGTTCTGTTGCTGCTGAATTTCGCAAATGAAATTGCACAAGAGTCTTTGTAGGCAATCGTAACAATAGAGCCAGATTCTTTGAGCCTTAAAGAAGTGAACATTTCAGAATAAGCCATTGCTGGTTGCTCTCTGAATTTTATAGTCAACCATGTTGGCCAAACCCATAAGAACCTAAAGAAGGAAAGGTACCAGGGAATGAACTTCTACTAACAGTGAGTAATTAAAGAAATTTACCCTGGTGACATCAAAGAATTGCCTGGTGCTGTTTTTTTTCCTGTTAGTTTAATTCCATCTGTTTCTTGTGAGTGCCTGAAATTTAAGCAGGGAGATACACTTGCACATACCTAGAGTACCAGCTGCTGGTGTTTAAAATGAACCCCTGGCTTTTAGGCCAATTAGCATGCCACTTAATACAACAGTTTTCTTTTTATTAACAACCCCTCCAAAAAAAAACAGCAAAGAAAAATCTCCAGGATGGTTTGCACTGGAGCTGACCTAGAGGTACAGAACATCAGTGCTCCTAAGTGTGGGCTGGGGCTGTAGCTCAGCAGCAGAGCACTTGCCTAGTACAAAGGCCCTGGGTACCATCCCCAGCACCTCAGTTTTTTAAAGTGGACTGGTTGCCATCTGTTTGGACACATACTTGAAAAAGTGCTCCTGTTTCCCGGTATAGTATAGAGAGAGATGTCTGAGCATTTCTCCTGTGGGTAAAAGTTGACAGTGTGGTTTTGTATCTGTTTGGAGCGGTGAGATCTTGATTTGAGAAAAGGCCTTCATGAAATAAACAGCCCAAGCTGGGATTGATGGTACATGCCTGTAATCCCAGCTCTCTGGAAGGCTGAGACAGGAGAATCGCAAGTTCTAGTCTTCCCCGGGCAACTTGAATGACTCAGCAAGACACTGTTTAAAATCAAAAAGGGCTGGACTTGTAGCTCTGTGTGAAGGCCCTAGGTTCAATCCTTCGTACCACCAAAAACAGTAATAATAGGGGCCAGGGATTTAGCTTAGTGGTTCCGCTGCCAGCCTTGCAAGCACAAGGTCCTGAATTTGATCTTGGGTACCAAAAAAAAAAAAAAAAAAAAAAAAAAAAAAAAAAA
>NW_022900918.1:32044265-32104353 GCF_012274545.1 Fukomys damarensis
AAAAAAAAAAAAAAAAAAAAAAAAAAAAGTAAACAGTACATCTCTCTCAAAAATGGTACATGGATAAGAAACTCGTTTCTCAAGTCAAAGCAGTCAAACACCCTAGTTGAAGCTGAGGAAGGATGAGAAAATCTTTCTCTGAAAGCTTTTATAATTGCATAGACTGATTTGTTCAGGAGAACCACAGCATGGATGAACTGAGGGCATCGAAGGGCAGTTTGGGAAGGGAGCCCCGAGCAGCTTCCTGGCCTCTCTGGAGCTGAAGGTGGCTTTGCTGCACCTGCGAGCTCTGGATCAGTTACTCTGAGACACCTTGGGGTGGCCGGAGGATTATGAATCAGCTGTTGACATGGGATATCCGATCTGCATGTGCTGGGAGCTGGCTGAAAGGTCGACTGTAACGCTGGTCCTGCCAGTGTCGTAATGGAAAATGGTACTGCAGTAGGTGTGGGCTTGCTCTGGGGCCGGGTGCAGCTGTTGCAGACCAAGCTTCAGAAAGCAGAGCCCACAAGCCAAGGGCACTGAGGCGGGAGAGGGGCCACCGTGTGTGCAGGGTAAGCCAGGCGGAGCTTTGAAGTGTGGGTCTGCTTCGTCCCCAGTGTGGCGGTTCGCTGGCTGCAAAGTAGGAAACAGGAGATGGGTCATTTAGGAGCCTGTGGTGACCTGCCTGTCATTGCTCACAGAGGAGCTTTTCTGGCTCCTGGGACCCAGCTAACAATTCTTCCCTGGGCCTCTAAGTCCTTTTTTAAGATACAAAGCATTTGCCAGCCTGCCTGCAGGGATTTACAAAAAGGCCAAAGATAGATCTTCCTCAGTTAAGAGCGCATGGCTGCTCGCTGCAGAAGCGCCTGGAGTCTGATGGTTAAACCCCTTGCTCTTCCCCCTTCCTGCCTGGGAAAGCTGCTCTGACTGCGACTAACTGAATCTCACAAGCTTGGCCTGTATCATTAACCGACTCCCTTCTGTTCTTCCTGTGTATGTACTACTATAGGTAATGTGTTCTGTTAAAATTTTCTAATATGCCAAATTAATGTGAAAGCAGAAAAAGCTGGGGACTTCATTCTCATTCTTGTCATTTGTTTAATAAATTCAAGAAAACCTTTTTTTCTGTCGTTCCACTGTGTGCACGATTGTCAGCGTGTACCTATCTGGAAGAAGCAGCTGTTGGCGGCATTCTGCCTTTATCCCTGAAGCATGGCGTAGCCTCTGTTTCCTGCATTGCTGGAGTACTGTCTGATGTCTCTTCTTTCTTTTTTGTTTCCTCTTTTTTTTTGTAATACTGCCGAACACTGTTTGTACCTGGAGCACGTGTTTCCTCTGGGACACAGTGATCCTGCGCACTCACCAGCAAATTGTCACACGAACGCATCCCTGCGGTCACCCCAGAGGGTGGGGAGAGAAGGGGACTAGAAGACTTGACTTGGTCTTGTGAGCTTCATCATCTAACACAGCTGCAGTGCGCGGGGAGGGGGCCCTGGGAAGTGACAGGATCACTGTAAGAGGGAGTGCTCCCCGAAACAGAGTGCATCTGTGCTGGCAGCTCACGTGGGGAGCCAAAGCATGGGCCATCATACTCGGAATGCAAGCGTCCATTTAAATGGGGACAGGAAACTTTATACAGGCCTGGCTGGGCTGTAGCCCAGTGGTAGAGCACTTGCTTAGCATGCGTGAGGCCCGGGGTTCAATCCCCAGGACCATGCGAAACAAAAAGGAAGCTTTATGGAGATCGTAGCTGTCTGGAGTTAGCTGTGTTGTGTGTTGGTCTTGTTGGGAGGGGCAGAGAAGACCCCGACCAGCCCAGCTCCAATGGGCTTCTCGAGGCCAGTGAGCTCCCTGTCCTTTTGCTGAGCACCCATGATGCCAGCTCCCACAGATGCTGTCTGGTTTCATCTCTTCTCCACTGCACGTGAATGCATTACCTCAACAAAGCATGAGTTTCGCTCACTGGGAAGATTCCTAGGTTCTCCAGTAACAGTGAGCTTGGTGCCTCTTTGAGCATGGAAGGCCAAACTCATGCCATAGTGTGTGCACAGTATTAATATTCCTTGTGAATCCAAACTGAAGAGGCTTTTACTTGTCCTAACAGGTCTCTTGCTATAAAAACCTATCCCATGTAACTGTTCTTTTCCACTGATGGCTGAAGTTTTGCCCTGAGTACAAGATGGTTATTTTTTGTTGGCATAAAGGGACCAATGTTTTCCAGCCCCAACCTTGTATGACCAGCACCATCTTCGAACAAAGGAGCATTCTCTATTACCTTTCCCCCTAAATAAGAACAAGCTTGTGCATTCTCCGCCATTTTCCATCAGTGTGACATTTCTCTTTGTATTTTTCTGCAAGCACATCGCTGTTGCTTTTCTGAACTGCTTGATGATAAACTGTGAAGTGGATGCTTAGCCACTTGTAAAACTTGTCTTAAAGGAACTGGGTCTGAGGCACACACACACACATTACCCTCAGCAACCTGAGGTGTCAAGAGAATAATACCACTAACGTGGTAACCCGGTAGTTTTTCACATGGGATTTGGTCATTGCAATAAAATGCTGCAGCTTCTCTCAGAGAAGAGTTGGGCAGGAACCCAGCTTAGATAGCAGAATACTTGGCTGTTCTGGATACCACTCTGGTTCAGCATAATATCGATCTTCTGATAACTGGCTTTCAAGACAGATCCTCTCTAGAGAGATTTTGTTGTATTCTCTTTTAGAGAGGTTGTGAGTTTAAAAGGAGCCTTTTAAAAACCATGAAGCATATGTTTCTAATGCATTTCCTACATGTGCCTTTGGAACATGTTCTAGGTACATAGATAAAACTACCTGTATCTTACAACCAAATAACAGGAGGTGAATCACAATAGAGTAGCATCTAGAGGAGTAGCATCTAGAAGCTTCCAGAAGAAATTATTTTATTTGAGAGAATATTGAAAAAAATTTGAAAAGAGACATTGAGAAAGCAATCCATGTTCTCTTTATCAATTTTCTCATTCTCAAATACGTGTTTAAAGGCTGGGGATGTAGCTCAGTGGTGCCACTGCCTGCCTGGCAAGGGCAAGGTCCTGAGTTTGATCCCCAGTACCAAGGGGGAAAAAAAGATCAAATACCTATTTTAACAAACTGATTGCAAATTACTATTTCAAAAGTTATCATCAGATTTTTCTGTTCCCTCTTTTACAGGAAAGTTATGTTATCTAGTTAAAAATTAGAAATCACCAACTTACTGTCTAGTTTACAAAAAGGGCAAGTTTAAGTATTCAAAAATGCCATTTCTACTACTAGGAAAATCGATTAGAAATTTTCTTTTTTCCAGAATTGTGTGAGGTTTTAAGCCTTTAGTACAAGCTGAAGAGGCAGGTGGTTAGTATGAAGCTGTGCCCAGTCTCGTGGAGGACAAAAGTCATTAGAGGTACCAGGCTGATCAAGGACTACTGACCTAGTGCGTTTCAGTACTTTTTGCAAAAGAACAGGTCAAGAGGTGGTGCCAGAAACCCAGACTCCAGGACCAGGAGAGAATTACAAAGATATTTTAAACTAAAAAAAGAGAACAAAGGCCATTTCTGAGCCGGGTGATTAAATTGAAATCTATAAGTACAGCAGCGATAATCTGAAATTCCATAATTGTTTGTGCAGCGAAATAGTACATTAAAAAGGATCTTAAGCAATTACCAGAAATGCCTCCTCCAGAGCAGTGTTAGTAGAAGCATGGCCCGTCCCCTGGGCGGACACAACCTCAAACTTTGTCCAGATTGATGGCAGCTAGGGGGCAGGGTCATGAAATCATCAGGAAGAGGGAAGGATTTGGAGTTATTAACCTGGAATATGACTGAGTGCGTGGGGGAGAGAGGATTGCTGCAGGTGGGAAGCACGTTTATTAAAACTAGAAAGTTCCAGAAATCTTGGGTATAACGAATTTTTTTCTAATCTCTTTAAACTCCTTTCCACCTGTTGCCTTCGTATCCAGGTGCTTCCTCATTAGTCCCCCGAAATTACTTGCCTAGAGTTCCATGATAAAAGACCCCTTTGCCTTGATCTGTTACAAAGGAGACGTGAGATCAGCACCGCGCCATTAATGATTTCACTGAGTAGCAGGGGACACGAGCCCGCAGTTTTCTTTCCTCATTGCCCACAGCAAGCTGTGCCTTCCAAGCTGCTGACAGGCTGTGAAACTGAGCAAACTGTATGGTCCTGTGTGAGTGAGATCAGGTTCCTCTCACCGAAGAACAGGACCGCGTTTGTTTGCGTCTCTGTAAAATGGGATACTTCAGTGAAGGCAGAAGTTCTAAGGTCATGGTTCTGATAACTCTGACCTTTGAACACTGGCCATCACACCTGCCAGGTGTGGGCACAGGTTTGTACAGACTGTTGTCAACGCTGTGGCTTCAAGTCAGAACAATTTAATTACTCACCAAGCTGCCAAATTCTACTAGTTGCCCTCGTCAGCATATCCCGTTGATTGCTGAATGACAGAGTAACATGGCGGGCGGGGGGGGTCGCACTGCGTCATCTGTAAAATCTCAAAGCCTCCTGTGGTTTCTCTTGCAAAGAGAAAAGGGGGCCTCTCTTCCACGGACCCAGCTCACAGTTCAGCGATTTGGACCTTTGCCTTTTCTAGACTTGCTGACAGTTTTCTAGATCGGACTGTTTGGTGTTTATCCATGCGTTGGTCTCACACTTTACTAAACCCACAGCCTTTCCTTTCGTAGGCCCTGTGAATTGATACAGACCCCTCTCAGGAAAAGGACACTGGCCGCCCTGGCTTGGTCACTCCCTGTATGTCCATCCCGCACGCATAAAGTATAGGTGTACTTTAGACTGCAGGAGTGAAATGTAACAAGCTTCTCAGCCAGCGACCCTCGGGCTGTCCTAATGTCCGCTACGCTGCTGAGATCCACAGGCAAGCAGGGTGTTTGTTCGTGTGCGGCCTCCCGGCTTCCAGCTCCAGTCCAGTCCCAGGGGCCTCTCTGCACTGACCGCCTCTCTTCTTTGAACTGTACACCTTCTCGGCAGGTGGCACCTTTCCTAGAACCAGTCTGTTGCCTTATGCTCGCCTACGAATGTGCCCAGGTGGACTTCAGCAAGGGCTTTGGCTGACGCTCGGAGGGTGGGACTGGTTGGATTTGAAGGTGCGCGCCTTGCACCTCCTTGCTGGGTGGCAGTGTATTTCCTGTCTCTCGCTGGATGCCGTCCAGGGTCTGATCGTTCCTGTCTCCTCGCTGCCCACTCCTCCCTCAAGCTGGCTTCTCACAGCCCTTTTATTCTTGGTTCCGACTGTCTCGCTGGCCAGGTGAATGCTTTTTCTGCCCACATGATAGCCGACTCAAGGCCCAGCATGCTGTCACTTCTGTCTGCCTCACCTGGACGCCCACATGGAGCGAGCACCCCCAGGAGGCCCCCCACGTTTTGCTGGATCCTTGATGGACAAATAAAAAGTGACTCTCAAACCACAACTCACAAATGCATGGAATGCCAGAATTTCTCTTTTCTAATTCCTATTTGGAGTGATAACATTTTTCTTTTTGTGATTTTTTTTTTTTTAAGAATAGTGCAGTACCTTGAAACAATTGCAGTTCTAACATGTTGTCGCTATCTCTATCTACAAGTTCCGATTCTTTCACAATTATTGTACTTACCTTGTGCACTAGTGTCAATAAAATTGACATTTGCGAAGCAATTTCTGGCCTTTTTCTCCGGGGTTTCTGGGTTTGGTGGTGTGTGGGGTGATTGGGTCTCTGTCTAACACTAGTGCTTCATTTCAGTGACGTTTGTTAAAAAGCATGAGGGTTTTTTTTTAAATGCAAACTTTATAAATCTGCCTTTTCCTCACATTTTCTAGTCTTGTTATTCAAAGATCATTGTCAATTGTCAATTGTCCAAAAGACCATTGACCAATTGTCAGTGGGCAGGACGTCTGCTCTTCGTTGTATTCGTGGGTGCGGTTGCTGCCACTGCTAACCGTGGGTCTGGGAGCAGGGTGGGGGCTGCTGTTCCCACCCCCCCACACTCAGTCTTAGGGGACCACATTGACTGCCCTTCCTTGGTTAGCTCCATGCTCAGCTGCTGTGTCTGGAATCTCAAAGTGCATCTAATGAATCCAGAGGCAGAGAGGATAGCTGTCAGGAAAACGGGGGCTGCTCCCCGAAAATTGCCCTGCTTCACCTTGGCTTGGAGCCCTTCGCAGTGTGCTGAGTAGCAGTGAGCCTGAAACTGTATACTGAAAACTGAAGAAGCCTTGACCTTCTTCCCTACCATGGTAACTCTGTTTACCTAACATGAGTGCTAGCCAGTCTGCATTGGAATTACGGACCTAAGGGTTAGGTTAGACAGATGAGAGAGAGGGACATTTTGAAACACTCCACGTAGCCTCAGTGGGTTGAGGTATAATTTGCATCTGTATACTGGCTAAGAGCATCCTGTCATCTGTCACCTCCCTTGACTGACTATAATGGGTAATGTGTGTGTATATATATATATATTTTCATATTATGTAATATAGTATCCTTTTTCGAGCACCAAGTCAACCACCTGTTGCAAGGAGGAACCGTGCTAACGTAATAACCTTCAGCTTGCATTGTTAAATGACCACCATTCCGTGTAATGTGATACTCGTGTTTCTGTCCCAAACAGTGACAGACATGGAGTGACATCACCAGGTATAACCAGCTTGCTTCTGTTCTTTGTAGAGTGGGGAGTTAGTTGCTTGACCTTTCCGTTAGCTGTGACCCATTGTTACAAGACGTAGTTTGTCCTGAGTACACCAGTCACTTAGCTGCCTGTTAGTTTAGTTCTGTTTTCTACTCCTTTCTCCGTGTCTCCTTGTTTTATAGATACTGTGTCTTTCCTGAGTAATTCTTAGAAGTAAAGGTAGTAGTTAAGAGGTGAAAATTGATTGTGGGCTGTTCTATGCTTTGAAGCTATTCTAATTGTTACCTAGCAGAATTTTCTGTCTTACCCTTAGTTACATAACAGGGCCTCCATTGAATTATGCATACTTGGGTATTTTTACTGTTAAGACAGCTGCAACTTAGGGGAGGGGGAACCTAGAAAATAATGAGTACATTAAATTTGCCATATGGTAGCCAAGGCTCTAAAGATTAGAAAAGGTGAAAGTTGTGAATAGAAATCAAATCCTAGAAGAAATTACTTTTTTTTTTCTTTCTTTAAAACTTCTCATCCCCAAACAGGCTCCCTGACTGGTAGCCCTCACCTTTCAGAGCTGTCCATCAACTCGCAGGGAGGAGCTGCCCCCGCCACTGCGACCCTGTCTCCCAACCTGAGTCCTGACACCAAGCAGGCCTCACCCTTGATCAGCCCGCTGCTGAACGACCAGGCGTGCCCGAGGACCGACGACGAGGAGGAAGGCCGCAGGAAGGTGCTGGGTGACTTCCGTGTGTGTGCGCGCGTGTGCAGGCACTTCATAAACGGGATGGGGCGGAGAGCGAGAGAAGCCTAGTTCAGGACCACTGGTACTTTCTCACTGTCCCAAAACTGTCATCCCTACCCACCTTCAAGTCTTTTTCATCTTTCCCAACAAAAACTGTTCTCCCTGAAGAGTAATTCCCCATGCCAGCCAGCCACTGGCAACCACCAGTCTACTTGCTGCCTCTGTGAGCTCGACTCCAGGGGCCTTGTATTTGCCCTGTGGTACCTGGCTCATTCCACTCAGCATAAAGTCCTCGCAGTTCACGTCTGTTGTGGCGCGGATCCAAACGCCTTCACTGTGTCCGTTCATCTGCCCCTGGGCAGTGGTGGTGTCCCGCATCTTGCTGTTGTGAGTAATGCTGCTCTGAACACGGGTGTCCACATTCGGCTTTCGGCCTTCTGTGTCTGAACCCAACGTTGAATTGGGTGGATTCTGGTGGGCAGTGCGCAAGACGGCCTGCAGGAAGGGACCTATCTTTCTTAGGGTTCAAAGAGAAAGCAAAACCTGGGGGCGGCTCTGCTCTCGGGGACTTCTGCCCACCTGGGTGATAGGCTCAGGGTACCCGGTCGCCATGGCATCACCAGTGGATTGCACCCTGTTGCTTCTGATCTAGCCACCCTGGGGATCCCCACAAACTCTGTAACTTCCATTTTACAGGATGTCCTCAACACCCGCGCCACCAGGACACAGAACCCTAGTTTCTCTTCCCTGTGTCCCCTTGAAGACTTCATAACTCTGTTCCTTTACTAATTCCAGTCCTGGAGTTGACGTAATATTTACATGGACGCAAACATTCTTAGACCGCATTCTCACCATAGACATCCATTCTTTTATCCTCATTCCTCTCACACAGAAAGGAGAATAAATAAGGGCTTATTTGCTGGCTGGCTAAAGACCATTTAATTAGGAATGCATCACTGCAATCAGGACTGTCTTATGATCTGGACATTCTCCGAGACTAACACTAAAAGTGATTATTGTTCCTCGTTTTCTTTCGTGGATTTTGCAGAGATTTCCAACCGACAAGGCATACTACATTGCTAAAGAAGTGTCCACCACGGAGCGGACATATCTGAAGGATCTCGAGGTCATCACTTCGGTATGTGCAGTATTTCCTCTAGAGCATTACTTCATTTAGCTAAACTAACACTCAGCTTCAGGAAAGAAGCTGGGGCTAATTAAGTGTGAGGTTCTCTGAGTCCAGTTGAAAGGATTTGGGTCGTGGGTTATGGAAATTAAATGCTAATCATCAATTTAATTTGAAATATACTCTAAAAACCTTATCGTTGTAGTTTTCAGTGCAGAGGAAGGAAGCTCTTTAAAGTAGAGAAATTAAAATTAAGGGTTTTACTGTCTGAACACACCGATCCAGAACATTTTTTTGTGTTTTGCCCATTGTCAAATGTAAACTGCTTATTTTCGCTTGGGGGAGATCTCAGAATGAACAGGAGCCTCATTTTGTCTTTGCTGGTAAGTTGAGCCATGTCAGCAAAATCTGCCAGAAGACTGCGTTTTATTACTGTCATCAATCCTGTTCAGTCTTGGAGGCAAAATCAAGGCATTCCGGGTGGCTTTCTGACCCCTTCGCAGTGGGAGAGAACTAGGTGGTTAGATGGTACATTGAAACCACCGAATTTCTGTCCTCCCTGGGACGGGCCTTGTGCTCTGTCCTGTGAATGTTGTGGGCCCCCCGTCCCTACTCACCTCAGTGACCTAAGGACTGTGTGCAGGTCCCCGCTCTGTCCCCTGGGTTGGCCACCTTCATGCTCGGCATTTAACACAGGAGAAGAGGTGGCAGTTCCCAAAGCAGCGAAGCAAGAGGATGTCCTGTGGTGAGAAACCAGTGACATCCAGCAAGGTGGCCAGAAAGGAGGCTTGGGTCCGAGTGGCAGCCTGTGTGAGGAAGTCATCCTGGCCTGAACAGCCCCTGGGCAGAAATTAAGAAAGCAACAGTCTAGAGAGGGCGGCTCAGCCCCCATGGAATAGAGTAGGGGCGGCAGTGAAGCCTGGTCCCCTTCTGTTCCTGGACGCTGAAAGTCTCAGGAGGGCCAGGCCTCCATCGTGCCCTGCTGCCAGTGTCCGCCATTCATCCTGACCCTTCTGATTTCTCCCTGTTTCCCTTCCCAGTGGTTTCAGAGCACAGTGAGCAAAGAAGACGCCATGCCCGAAACATTGAAGAGTCTGATATTCCCCAATTTTGAACCTTTGCACAAATTTCACACCAATTTTCTCAAGGAAATTGAGCAACGACTTGCCCTGTGGTGAGTACAGTTGTGTCCCCTCCTCGTCCTGTTTTGAGGGCTGCTTCTCTTTTGTCCCTCGTAAGCAACAGGCAGGAGCAGCGTCAAAAAGGCTGGTGTGAGGGGCAGCAGCCTTACAAGGATTCTTAAGTTAAATTAGATGTCACTTTGAGTCCCATCTTTACTTTTTTTTCCCACTCTGGCTTATAATTTTTCAAAATGCAATTTTTTTTCGTGATTATTATATGTGATTCTCAGAAAATAAGATAGTAGTGGCTTTCAGAGGGATGGTGAGGATTGAAGGGAAGCTCGTGAAAGGTTTCAGGGTGTTGGTAATAGTTCACTCAGGCTTTCCTTACGGATACTTGTGAAATATGTACGTGTCTCATATGATTTTCTGTACTGTATTTCACCGTATTTAAAAAGTGTTTTTGAAAACTACAAAGCCCAGTGCAACACACACACTTTTATCTTGATTTATCACATGAGTGAACAAAGACATCCAGGGCAGAATTAAAAGGTTAGGAATGACCTAAATGTCCATCAACAGCAGATTGGGTATAAATAATATTTAATCCATCCTTTAAATATAAAATAAAATGTTAACCTGGAGAAAAGAAGGGGGTGCAAAAAAATCCAGAAAACCTACACAGAGTAGAGTGCAAAGTTGATGTAACCTTATCTAAAATAGAACCTTTTATACAAAATTCTTACGGCTCCTTAAAAAATAATTCTCTGTGGACGGGCACATAGGGAGTTGATTGTCTACTAAACATGCATTGCAGAAATGCCAGGAAAAAAACAGCAAAAGGCTTGTGTGCTTTTGGTGGCAATGGAAATCTGTCGTACCCTGTATCCTCGCTACAGGTGACAGCCTGGTGGAGAGTGGCCTCGGGGGCATTCGGTGACTATGGGGCCGGGAGGAGCCCTGTCAGAGGCTGTCTCACCTCGGGTGACCCTGGATTGTGGGCCTCGAGGGTCGGCTTAACGGGAAGCAGAGTTGGTCTCCTGCTTTGTGGGCCAATGTGCTGAGGCCGCCAGAGCTCTCTGATCCTCCCAGCAGTATCGGCTACTGTGGCTTTTACACCAGGAGTATCTGTCACACGCAGCACTTGTTCCTGGCTTTCCTGAGAGGCCCCGGGGGGCACAGCACAGGCAGGATTGATACATAATGGCACAAAGTCAGCCTCGCTAAAATCAGGAGAAAAAAAGGAAATGGCGTTTCAACAAGAAGCTTAGTATTGTGAATATAAAACAAATAGCCTTGTCAAAATGAAAATGCTACGGAATCTTTCTCTCACTTCCCAAACTTTACGTGGACGTGTGTTCTGCCACGTAGCCCCCTCCTTCATCCAAAGGGGACTGATGTCATCAGAGTGGTGAGGGACCTCACAACTCTGGAGAAACCGTTTCCCCTTTGACATGCGGCCGGGGAGACCTGTGTCATCACAGTCTCAGGCACGTCTTCTGGAGGCCATGGGCTTCTGAGTCAGTATCTGCACATGGCAGACGATTTGTAGTCACATTGGAGAGGTCACGTGTAGAAAATGGCATCAACTGGCAGTCCCCACACAGCCCATCTTGATGGCTTTGGTTCCCACTTTGGAGACCACACCAGAGAACTTCGGAGAGCTGTCGGACACATTTCGTTTCAGCAGTAAGTGCCGTACTCGTGGGTTTACATGGGACCACAAATCTCTAGTGTCTGCAGCTTATCTGTAGAATATCCAGGTGCTTAGAGAGCAACTAACATGATTTGATTCCCAAAGGGTTTTCATTACCATATTGCCAAAGATTTCACCCATGTTTTACATGGACATGGGAAAGACTCAAAGCAAAAGAGAGAGCAGATAGACAATATGCTTCTCAGTTGGCAGGACCTTCAGCAGCCTTGTGACCGTGGGCCAAACCATTCATGATGCTTATCCGGAGTAAATGTAAAGCTTAGCAGTCAGGTTCAGCTAACCGATCCCTCAAGTACACAGCAAGGAAGACCTGGCTCTACAGGGACTCAAGAGGAAAGGCCACATGTGAGCGCTAACAGACTAACAACTCAATGGCCTTTTATTTTCATTCATTCATTCATTCATTTATGGTTCCAAGGATTGAACTCAAGGCAAGCGGAAGAACCACTGAGCTAAATCCCTGGCCCTCAATGTCCTTTTATACCCATCGTTCCCAACGTTGTCTACTCATTGAAGTCACCTGGAGCCTTTAAAAAATATTTTCACTGGGCAGAACCCCAGATGAGTGACCTAAGAATGTCTGGACGGTGGTGTCCAAGCACCGATCAGCTCTCTGCAGCTCCCAGGTGATTACAGTGTGTAGCCAAGGTGAAGAACTTTTCCCTGGATGGCGTCTTGTTGCAAGATCCCAGGTCGGAAAGCAATCACTGCTTGAGAGAGATTAAGGCCCACAGCACCTGCAGAACACTACCCAACACTGAGATTCATGTTTGAATGGGGATAATGAGAGTGCATTCCATTAAAACATAATTGGAGGAACTATGGGTATTTGGCTTAGAGAAAACTCTAGAAAGCATGACTTGTTTCACATACCTGTGGGCTGGTCCTATGAGAAAGGGGGCAAGTGTCTTCCTTATACCAGAGGAAAAGCAGAAACAGAGGAGTGACTTTCCAGAGAAGGATATTGTGTCTGAAAACAGGAAAAGGTTTCTTGAGCAATGATGTCATGGTTGCACCCCTCGTGGCCATCTCCCAAAGTATTTATCTGTTGAGTCAGGTCACAAACCTGGCAGTGCATCAAGGAAATGAAAAGTAAAGATGCTGGGCCCCATTCAGCCCTTCTGAATCAGATCCCTGGGGCAAGAAATTGTTATTTTTGTATTACTTCTTGGGGTGACTAAGATGAATACCTGTTTTGGAACGACTGACCTAAACCTCTGGGAGGTCTTAGATTCTGTGGTTTTTGTTATGCATTTCACAGACTGGTTCTATGTGTTCTTCCCTTGAACAAGTAATGGAAGAAGATAGGGATGGATGGAGGTTGGATGAATGGGTGAATAGGTGCTGTGGACCGTTAGGAGGTAGGGTCTTGGGGGAGACCCTGAGGCTGTTGGGAATTGAATGTGGGGACCTGGCTCTGTCCTCTCTCTTTGCCTCCTGCCTGGAGATACAAGCACTCAGTCCAACATGAAGTGCCACCATTGTCATCCCCCACTTCACCAGAGGCCCAAAGCTATGGGGTGGCCAACTCTTGGACTTGAACTCCAAAAATCTTGAGCTACATAACCTTTTGTTCCTTGGTAGCCTGGCTTAGGTGCTTTGTTACAGGAAGGTAAAGCTGACTTACGCAGTTGATGAGTGTGTGCCTGGCTTGGCCCGCAGTGGACTTAGCCCTGTCTTAGTCACTTTGTCAGTGGGACGCAAGATCTGAACCCACAATTTACATGAGGAGAGGTTTATTTGGGCTCATATTTATGGTCTGTGGTTGGCTGGATGGTGCAGCAGAGGGGCATGGCAGACGAGAGCTGCTCATGGCGTGGCAGACAGAGATCAAAAGAAGAGCTGGGAGGGAGATAATTGTTCAGGCCATGGCCCCAGTGACTTCCTCTTCCAACCAGGCCCCCTCCTAACAACAAGTCAGCTAGAAGTCCCCCCAGTCCAGTCACTTTCCACAAACCCCACTTACAAATGCATGAGGCTTTGGGGGGACTCTAGATAGAAACCATAACACAGTTAGAGAAAGAGGCAGCTCAGAGGCAAGAGGGCCAGGTCTTCTGTAGGTGAGAGTGCTGCCTCCAGGGTGGGCACAGAGCACTGCTGCTGCTTTGGCCCTGGAAGGTGTGTGGGCCACTAATGCCTACACGGGACAGGCAAGGCTTGGGCTGAACGAAGGCAGTGATGGGGTGGGTCCCAGGCAGGTTTAGGAGTTACTGACAGACTGCGCATGCGCAATTGGTATGTATACGTAAGTTTCATGATACAGTAAACGCAGGCGGCGCCCATGAGTTGGGTGGTTACGATCCATGGGCCTGGCTGAGTCTCAGTTTCTTATCTGTGAAAAGTGGATCGGAGCTTATGCCTCACAAACCGAACGAGATGATAATTATAGAGGGCTTAGTGTACCTGCACCTCACCCCCTCATAGAAAGAAGGGAGTACTTTACCCCCCTCCCACCCATAGAAAGGTAAAGCTGACTACTTTTCTAAAAATAAATGTATTATGAAATTTTTTAAAAATTTATTTTAATTAACATGTGTTTGCAGTACATAATTACATTCATCGTAGGGAGTCGGTACAGGTACGTCATACCTCTTGCTTCTTTTTACATCCCCTAAAAGAACTCAGGACCTTGCTCTTGCCAGGTAGACGCAGTGCCACTGAGATAAATCCCCAGCCCTTACGTCCCCGAATTTTAAATTTAGAGGTTTCCATGACGATAAGGATTTCTGTACACCCCTCAGCACCTCTTCTCCGAAGTGTTTAATTTTATTCACATTGCCATAGCAGAGTCATCAAAACTAAGAAACCATTACTATGAACTGAATTCCAGATTTTATTCCACGATAGTATTTTTAGTTCTAAGTATTACTGTTGCTGGAAGCAAATCTAAAGTTTACCCCGACAAAGAGTTGCCCAGATTTTGGCACCTGCACAACAGACACCATGATTCTCCCTTTCCAGTCCTTCACAAGGCCCAACGTGTTCCTCCACGGACAGTGGGAAATTCCAGGGCAGACGAGTGGCAGGAAGCTTTCTGGAATGAATAGGCCCAGCCCCACCTTGGTAAACACACCTGCCCCTCTCCAAATGTCACCTTCTCCAGTATCAACACACCTGAGTGCGGGGTGGATGCCCACGGCCAGTGCCATGCTGGCAAAGGCCAGCTTCTCCTGTCTCTTCAAAAGGAAACTGGTTGGATGAGTTCTAAAAACTGGATGAATACTTTTCCTTTTGAAAGCAAAGGACAGTTTACTCAGCTGTTCCAACACATTCACTTACACCCAGCCTTGGGTGTTCCCTCTGCACTGCCCGATGCCAGCCCTGAGATGACGGGCAGATGCTGGGTACAGGCTGGCCAGGACCCCCACCCCAGAGCAGATGAGGGCCTGCTTTGGTCCAGAGAAACTTTGTGCCTTCCCAGTGTGCCGCTCTTAGCTGCTGGGGACACGGACAGACACAGATGCCTGGAACAGGCCAGGGTCACACGCGGGTTTCCCAGGAGGGTCTGCTGCTTGAAAGATGGGACGGAGTTGCTTGAGAAGCAGTGCAGAAGTCCAGCCAGGAAGAACACACAGATGGGATGTGGCAGTGTCACTGAGCAGGGGGCTCAGTGGGACAAAAGGAAGGGGAGGAAAGGCCACCTGGAGCTTTAAATGTGGACAACCAGAAGCCTGATGGTGAAATTAGAAGATCAGTTATTGAAGCAAAGAAGAGGAGAGCATTCGAGGAAGGACAAGTTTGTCCTGGGCACAGCTGTTCTGAGGCGTTGATGACAAAGTCCTCTGGATGGCTGGGAGTGTGGATCCCAGGGTTGGGGAAAGGCCCAGAAGTATGGGTCTGGAAGCCATTCACAGAAAGTCAAATCTTTAAGGAAGAGAAAAGAGCCAAAGACAGAATCTTCTTGACCAAGCCTTGTAGCAGATCTCCTTCCATCAGAATGGACTGTGGCAGAGCAAGAGCCAGCCAAAGAAATCTCTCTCTAAAATACTTTTCTCATTTTTCTACCTGCTCTTGGAAGCTTCTAATCTTGGAATTGGGTGGCATTAAAAAAAAATTCATCAGAGTGTCTCAAAAAAATACACAGAATCACCATACAACCCAACGCAGCACTCCCACTCCTAGATACCCATCCAAAAGAAATGGAAGCAGGGATCACACAGGTACTTGTTGGGAGAAGTTCTTAGCAACATTATTCCCAACGGCAGAAGGTGGAGAGAAGCCGGGTGGCCCTGGACACAGGAGTGGCCGAGCCCAGGGTGACCGGTCCTGGGAGTAGCATTCAGACTACACAGGAGGAAGTTCCCGCACGTGCAGTAAGCAAGCCAGAGGTGAACAGGCAAAAACAGTACTGTCATTCAGAGGGACAAAAAGGTGAGTGGTGTAGAGGCGAGGGAGGAGTCGGGCGACAGCAACACCACTGAACTGCGGACTACTCCTTTACCTATTGAACAGGGCCATAATTCCTACCCAGAGTGCTTTGCTGTGAAGGACCCTGGCCCTACCCTGTACCAAGGTACACTGACCTGGGCGCCATGAACGCTTCAGTTTGAGTGTAAAATCATACAACCGTGGTGGAACATTCTGTGGGGCGCATCTGACTGCCTCTCAAGCAATTCTTGTTTATTTTTTTGCTTTTGAGACAGAGCCTTGCTATGTAATGCGGGCTGGTCTTGAACTATGTAGTCTAGGCTGGCTTCACACTCACAGCAATCCTCCTCCTGCCTCAGCCTCCTGAAAGCTGGATTATAGGTGTCAGGCTTTCCATGTCCCCAATGTCCCAATGCCATGAATTCAGCAGGGAGCAGGGAGTTAGGGCAACACTGCTGCAGCCCAAGAGTCCCGAGCTGGACTGTACCCCGGCGGTCATGGGTCACTTGGCACCTGGAGCCTTCGGGCCTTTAGCACCTGCCTTCCCCCGACACCTGTCCCTGCGCTGGAATTCGGCTCACCCAGGTTCTCCTGAGGGCTCGTTTTTATCATGGTTTTCCTCCTTTTTCTACCTCCTCTTCCTTGAAAAGCTTGAGGCCATGAGAAAGTGGAAAAACAACTGGAAAGGTAAATAAACAAGGTCTGCTGAAGTCACGCTGTCACTAAGGGGCCACCCGGGTCAGTTCAGTAGTAATTTAAATGACGTGAAAGCCAGCTTCGAAGGTGCACCAGCCACGGGTCGTGTTCACTCGCAGCATGTGGCTGGGGCTCCGGGCTGGGACAGCACAATGAAGGCCACGTCTGTGAACACACAGCCACCCATCGGGCAGTGTCAATCTAGGGACCTCCCCCCTAACTCGGGGCCTGGCACACACCGGGCACTTGGAGCAGCTCTAGCGCATGCCTGGCAGTGCCTGGGTGCCCGCAGGGTGAGGTTGCTCAAGTCACGCTTCAAAGGCTCAAGGGTGGGCCTGCGAGGGAGGAAAGACGGAGCTTTGTGCTTGTCAAGCCGCGTCCCAGGGCAGCGCTTGTGGCATGAGCTTACTGGTGAACTGGTGAGGAGCCATTACTGTGTGCACGCCCCGCAGGCACATTTACACCAGTTGTGCATTTTTCCATACGATCTTATTAACAAAATAATAATAAAACGGCAGCTGGGCCAGCTATTGAGGAGGTTGAGGGAGACGGATTGAAAGTATGAGGTCAGCCTGAGCTACTTAGCACGATCCTGTTTCAGAGTTAAAATAAACACCAAGGTTGCAGCTCTGATGGAGAGCTTGCCTACCACGCCTGAGGCCCTGGTTTTGATCCCCAGCACCAGAAGAAGAAAAAATAAAAAAGAAACCTGAGGTGGCAATTCCGGACATCTGGTCTGTCACCCTTTTTTGTTAATGAAGTTTTACTGAAATCCATGCTCACCCTTCTACTTGTTACCCATGGCTGCATTTTGTGTTACATCAGTATATCTGAGCAGTGCTGCAGAGACTTTGTGGCCAGAAAGCCTGAAATATTTATTATCTGGCTCTTTACATAAAATGTTTGCCAGTTCTTCAAAAATAAACTTGCCCAAATGTAGGTTTGTTACCCCTGTGCTGTGATTAGGAAAATGAAGCAGAGAAGCCCCCTGCCATGGGCATCCTCAGCGACAAAGGGAGGCCTTGAAGTCGTCAGGTAGACCCAGGGCCTCGGCCCGGACCCTGGGCAGCGGGAGCAGGAAGTTCCTCAAGTCTGCATGGTGCTGGCCCTGTAGGTATTTTTCTCATACCTAAGAAAGCAGATTGGAATTTTTCCTAATCTTATTTTATGGCAAAATGGGCACAGCAGGGAGGGCAACAGCAGAGGTGACCCCTGTGGAATTCGGAGCCTGTCTGTCTTCTCTCAGGAACTGCAGCAAAACAACAATAACAGCCAGGAGTGGTGTGCACACCTGTGATCCCAGCACTGGGGAGGCTGAGGCAGGAAGATTACCATGAGTTCACTGCCAGCCTGTGCAAGATTCTGTCTCAAAAAACAAACAAGTGTCACATAAATCACCTCAAGTAATCCTCACAGTAGTGCAAACGGCAGGTACAGAGGAGGAAACTGAGGCACAGCAAGACGAAAACACAGCACTGATGAAGTTGCATCAGCCCCCTCTGTGACGGAGGTCTGCAGAGGGCCAAGACCATTGCATCTGGTGCAGGGCTCCTTCCATGGTGATACTGAGAAGGGCTTTTGATTGTGTCCCTTAGCCTGGGGGAGAAGGAAAGTGGCTGTAAAGTTGGTGGGTGGTGGTTTCTGCCAATGCGCATTGAGTGCTTTGCACATCTCAGGCAGTGCTCAGGCTGCCTGTAGATCTGGTCCTTTCGTCTTTGTCAGAACTCTCAGGCAGATGCTGTTACTGTTTATCACCACAGAGGAGGACAGAGGAGACTCAGAGAGGCTATGTAACTTGGCAAAGGTCATGTAGCAAGGCAGGACTGGTTTCTGGACCCAGGCAGCCTGGCTGCCACTGTGCCTTTAGTCCCAGAAGCTTTGAGCCTGATGTTTAGAGGGCAAGAACCCCAAGACTCAGCTCCATTAGGGTCTCCTTGTAACAGGAGAACAAACAGTATCTGAATTAGTGCCTCTAGGGCACTGCACTCCTGCCACTGCCGACAGTGTCCACGAGGCACCAGACTGAGGGCAGGACAAGGAAAGGCAACTCCAGTCCTCGGCCAGGCCGATCACGCCGGGCACTAGCTCTGCGCTCCACAGCCTGGAGATGGGTCCTGTGTGCTGTAGCTTCAGCCCTGCAGGGCGGACTCGACAGCAGGCGGCCCCTGCTTGGCCCTGTGTGGCTGGGGCAGGTTCTGGAACCTTTCTGGAGCCCCCTCCCCTCCTAGATTTGTAGTAACAGCAGAGAGAATGACAAGATAGAGGCGTCTGTTGGCAGGCAGCAGTTTCCACCACACCGCAGCATCTGACCCACGGTCGCTAAAGACCGCCCGACCCTGAGCCAGCCACCGCCCTTCCCTCACACCTGGAGCTGTCCGAGGGCAGAGCCGGACCTCGAGGGGTCCTCGAGGGGCCCCAGAAGGACCACCTCATGGTGTACTTGGTCTTGCTCAACAGGAAAGCCACAGATGGGCTGTGAATCCTGAAGTCACCGAGTTGTCCATGATCTTATTCCAGTCGTGCAACAAAGTTATCGCATCCCTGCTGCACATCAGCCTCGGGGCTGTCTGTATGGCCTAGCACCCGAGGTTGCCAGATTTAGATTGTCTCGTTTGACCATCAGAACCACCTGTGGGATCGTCCTCTCTCCCTGGAGAATGAGGCTCGGGGAGGGAGTGCTCAGGAAAAGGCCAGGCGGGACCTGCTCCTTCCCCTGCAGCCTGCGAAGCTGGGGGCAGGGAGGTGGCCACCACCTGTACTTGCACCTTGGCTCTGTCCAGGCCCTTGGTCCAGTGGACCTTTCTGCCAGCTGGGAATAGCTCAGACCTGCCTCATCCAGTATGACAGCCACAAGCCATGGGAGGGGCATGGTTAGGGTCCTCTAGAGGAACAGAATCAATAGAAAACACAAATAGAACTACGCAAGGGGATTTATTGGGTAGGCTCACAGGATCAGGTGGGAGAGTCCACTGTGGACTCTCATGTGTGCTGGACGGCCATTGGGTCTGGGAACCGCTCAGCCCTAGGAGACAGGAGCTGCAGAATGAGAGGGATCAAGGATGCAGCACCAGGCCAAGGCGAAGGCCTGGAGGGTCCCCTGTGTGAGTCTGGGATGGAAGGCCGCAGAAACTGGAGACCAAAGTCCAAAGGTGATGACAGGAAGGGAACATACCAGCTCTAGCAGACTGAGCTCTTCAAAATGGGACTACTTCCTTCGTTCCCTTTTTATTCCATCCAGGCTACAAGCCTATTGGTTGGTGCCACTCACAACGGGGGTGGGCCTTCCTCCATTTGCTGGTCTTCACGTCAGTCATCCAATTGCAAAATTGTCACTAATCTGCCAGATGTTTCTTAATCCAGTCAAGTTGACATCTCTGAGCAGTGGTCACATGTGGCGATTTGAGCACCTGAGACATGGCTAATGTGACTAAGGAACTGAATTGTAAAACTTTGTTTGATTTTAAGTAAAATTAAACGTTAAGAAGCAGGATGCAGCGTACCATATGGGATGGCACAGCTCTGGAGGCCCAGAGTGGAAGGAACTTTGGAGCAGAGTTCGATGGATGTGGGTCCCTGTTCCCATCGTGACATTGTGCCCTCGGCCATCTGCTGTCCTAATCCGGGTGTCAAAAGCAAGCCTCAAGGACAGCTCCTGACCCTTCCCGCCTCACTGCAGCCAGGTCAGGGCTGTGTTCATCTGTGTTTGCAAAAGGTTTGCACTGGTTCCAAAACTGAGACCCTGCAAAAAAGGTTCAGTTGCTGTGAAAGAAATTGCAATGCAACACACCAGAGGCAAGGTAGTGTAGCAAGCATGGGAAAGTGCCGAGAAATGCAGAGGGAAGGGGAAGAGAGTTAAGGCACCATGTGGAGGAGGGGACATTACACGGATGCCGGCTACATTTATTTAAAATTTCGTGTTCATTTGTTTGGAAGGCAAGAAAGACCTGAGCTCCCTGACTTCCACGCATGTCCCCAAGTGCGCCTCCCACTGCCAGGAGGTTAGGGACGATCCTCGTTGGCAGTGTTAGCTTTTAAAGCATGGGCAAAACCGCGTGTTCCCAAGCATGGACTGTATCGCCCCTATGGTCTTTTCCTCTTTGTACAAACTGTTTTTATCCGTATTTGCTGTGGTACCTAATGGAATACTCAACACGGGCCCGTCACCATCTCGGCTTGATCCTCTGTACTTCCCCTTCCCCTCTGTCCTCGCCCATCTCCCCCAGCCCCATTCAAAACATGCTGCAGTCACTGACCAGTCACGGGCTACCCTGAAAACACCTACAAGGTGTCACCCCTGGGCCTGCACGGCGATGGCGCGGTCCGTTCGCCTTCAGCTCCGTTTGTGGGCACCAGAGTTCTTTTCTAGTCTTCCCGCGCTGTTATTCTCTTATTCACCTACACATACTTGGTAAAAGTCAACTAGAGGATGACTCTGCTCATCCACTCCTACATACTGTGTGCGTGTAGTGTTAGGGATGGAACCCAGGGCTCCCGCCTGCCTGCCAAGTGCTCTACCCCTGAGCCCCAGGCACACTTGCTTATTAGCACGGTTGTGAAGAATGATGCTCCTGGCAGGAATTATGCATCTGTGCGTGACGATCTTCATTCTTTTTACGTCTCCTCCTCCTCTCCCTTAACATCTCTTGGTCCCCCCTCCCTTTTGCAAAAGATCTGTCTCCCTGTTTCTTTTGTCTTTTATTTTGCTCTTTATACTTTGGGTTTCTCTGTTGTGCTTGAAGAGTAAGCTGCTTCCCTTAGGAACAAACAGAAGTAATTCTTCAATTGCCAGAATCGCGGGTGGGTTTCTCTGGCGGAGAGAGGGAGAGACGCCCCGGTCCCTGGCCGGTGGTCTGGTTCTTCTCCGGCTGCCTTCGTGCACACACCGTTACTGTGGGACTGGCCCTGGCTGAGGACATGGTCATCCGGGTGCCGTCAGACTCGCCGTGACTGGGCCATCATTTTCGCGCCTCTTACCAAGCCGAGCGGGCGTTCTGCCTCAGAAGGAAGGAAATCACAGTTTCAGCAGCCTAAGAGTGGCACTGTGGGTCTTCAAAGTGGCCAGGAGCTTGAGGCTTCTGTGCTCCAGGCCAGCAAGAAAGAGCCCAAGCGGGGCTCAGCGAGGACCCTCGGTTCCACAGCAGTGGAGATGTGAACCTCATTCAAATTAATGGCATTTTCCTCCCCGTGGGTTTCAGACAACACTAAAATCTGTCGGACACCGAAATCCACATTTATCGCCTCTGGTCAGTGTGTCATGTGTATGTTAACAGCCTGTATTACTTTGGCTATTTAATTTTTGAGCCCAACACCTGGCCCTCCCCTCGTATTAATGTAAGATTTGACTTTAGCCGTCTGCTCCTTCACACGGACACACATGATCACGTCCATCTTTGTTTCTCTTTTTCATTTAAGAATCACAGAAACCACAGGGCAGAGGAGGGCTGGAAGTGATGTTTGTTTTACAAATGGGAATTCAGAGACTTCAAACAAGGAGATCTGTTCCGGGGGTCCAGAGGATGCCCAGACACAGGGACACAGAGCTGGACACAGGGACACAGAGCTGGGTGGAAAAGGCAGCCTCTAGCCCCAGGCCAAATGGTTTGTTTGAATGAAATGAGATGATTTTTCCTTCTGTTGCAAGGAGGGGATGGCTGGCTGTTTGGTAGATGCCTTGGGCTTCTGTAAGGCTACTGGGGAGCCCAGCGTGTGTCCCTGCGAGCTCGCTAGAGAGGCCTCTCCTCAGCTGTCCCCAAAGCTCCCCTCGTGTCCCTGGCAGAGACCACCTCATAGGGCTCAGCACACTTAAGGGAGAGGTGGGAGCTCATGTCCCAAGGTCATCTGCATGAATTTTGTGTTGACCTGCATTTGGAGACCGGAACAGGAGCCTCCGCCCCACCCACCCACTCTGTGTCATTTCCCTTCCCGAGGGCTTTCCAGGCAGTCCTCTTCCTCAGTCCGAGGGCTCTTGGGAGCAGAAACTTGATTTGAGGGCTGCCTCTTACTTCCCACGAGTGCCTGTTGGCACCATTTCCTTCGAGTGATCTTCCTGCCCATCTCCGGGGCTGAGAGTCATCCAGGTGTGCAAGGAAGAAAAGTAACGTAAGACCCAAAGAAAAGGTTCAGAAACTGGCTCTGCCCCTTCTGCTTCAAAGCATTGTGGTATTCTTTGTCTGCAGAAATAAGGGGGTCATTTCCAAGTCTCCTTTCATGGCTAATAAACTGTGATCCCAGGCCACAAAGAGGCAGCACCCAGGGATGGGTAGAGCAGGCGCCAAGAGGGGAGGTGTCCGTGGGTATGTTGTGAGCTAAGGCCGGAGTGCATTCCGGAGCTGTTTTCCCTGCTCACCCTGCATTTGCTCACAGGGAAGGCCGCTCAAACGCCCACGTCAGAGGAGATTACCAAAGAATCGGCGACATCATGCTCAAGAACATCCAGGGCATGAAGGTGAGTTGGGGGGTCAGCGGTCCATGGTCCTGGGGACAGCGAGGCTGGGCTGCAGGCGTCGCCGGATCTCTACTGGACACGCCACAGCCAGAGGTCACAGGGTAAAGGGTTCTTCCATCCTTTCTAGATGATGTTATTTGGGGAAAGCACTTTCAAGAAGCTTTTTGTTTTTTTCCAAAAGCTTTGCATTATACCCAAAACCACACATATCTTTTATGAATGGTTCATTCAGACTTCTTTTTTAAATGATGTTAGACAAAACATTGCTTGGTTGGCTGTGCGTTTCATTTTCAGTCAGTTGTTTTGACTTCTTAGCATGACCAAGTACTGAATGCTGAGCTTTGTAGGAATTTCAGGAAATTCTGACTTTCAGTAAGTGTGTAAGGCGAATATACTTTAAACCCAGAGTGTCTACAGGAGAATATACCCAAAGAAGTTCATCAACATTACACTAATACTCTACCACACGGGGGCGGGAGGGGTAGTACCAGGGGATCAAACTCAGGACCTTGCACTTGTGAGGCAGGCGTGGCACTACTGAGCTAAATCCCTACCTCTCTACCACATTTTTTGAAATGTACTTCATCTCTTAAATCTAAAAGTTTAACTGTTTCATTTTCAGTGTAACTGGTTGCTAATTCCTTTAATGTAGGCTGTTTTAATTCATTGACTTATCTTTGGACTGTATCTCCATTTGCATTTTAAATCGCTGCTGCTTAGTGACTAGTAACAATGGCACTGAGGAAGTAACAGCCCCCGGTAGGCTGGGGCCCACACAGCCCTGCAGCAGCCCAGCCAGGCACCATCCACCCATCGGGCCCCAACTCATGGGCCTTGGGGTCAACCCCAGGGCTTCAAACCTGCTAGGCAAGCACTTTACTGAGCTACTCCCAGCCCCTCCTGCTAGTCTCTTTCTCCTCAGAGATCAAGACAGAATTTAACCTGACCCTGATTCAGGGGCAACAGGCCACACCTTAGAGTCACATCACACAGAAGCCGTGGAAAATACTTCCCGAATCCAATACCCAATAGGGAAAGCTGAGCCACTACACTGCCAGTCTTTTCGGGGCCACAGGCTGAGTTTGTTGAATGAAACTCCTGTCACAGTCACATGAGTTACTGAGTAACTGAAAATGAGACACGCAGCCAATCTTTTCAGCTCTCCACGGGAGTTTCTGACATTAATTCTACTTCTTAGAGCAGTTTTAGGTTTACAGAAAAAGCAGCAGAGAGTTCCCATATCCCCACCCAGCCACAGACTGCAGTTAGAAATATTTAGTGCTTGTGCGGTACCTTTGTAGAAATTGCGCTCACTGACCAAAGGCCACATTAAGTCTCAGGTCACGCGTTATATGTTTGTTGAGAGAATAGTTTCACTGCCCTCAAACTCCCCAGCACGTGGCCTGTTCTCGCCGCCACACATGCTCCTCACTCGCCGTCTCCACAGATTTACCCTTCCTCAGGGTGTGCGGTGGTGGGGATCCCACAAGATGGCGGCCTCCGCAGCCTGGCTTCTTCCACGTCTCTCCTGAGCCATGATTCGAAGCTGTCCCACTTCCACATGACTTTCCTCCCAAGACACCGTGTTCTGTTCCCAGCTGGTCTGGCGCCTCGCTTTTCCCCTCAGCCTCCTTTTGTCTAAGATGGCACCTGCCCGGGGGAGGGTCCCGCTGTACAGGAGGCTGGGACCCCGTCTTAGGCCATGGGGACAGCGGCCCGGGCCTGCCAGGCTCTCCCCCCATGCCGCAGAGACGGTCCCTGGCATCCTGCTCTGCACCAGCCCTCCTAGGCCTCTTTGCCAGTTACCCACCACTGCTTTCCTACCGAGAACTGACTCCTGCCTTCCTTCCCTGCGGCCCTGTGAGCTGGGCGTGTGCCCGTCAGCTCTCAGCTGTGCTGGCATTTCAGCATTGTGCTACTGCTACTGCTGCTGCGAACTCCATGCAAGCAAAATAAAAATAGACTGTGGGTGGGGGGAGTGGCAGCCTTTTGAGAAATGGGTTGGCTTGGGCTTTTTTTATGGTGTTAATTATTGTTGGTTTAAAGCATTTTATAAAGAGTGGAGGGGAGTGGCAGAAGTTTCTAGAGAGGTAGACGCCCAGCTTTGCATTTTGTTTAAATGTTCAGAGGGACGTCCGCCTCCCCATGTCTTTCCTGCCTGCCCCAGGTACTTGCCCTGCGTTTGCAGGCTGCACAAGGTCTGCTGTCACTGCTTTTTGGCCAGTGTCCTCAACTCTGCACATGGGGAGCTTATTTAGATCCCAGCCGCCGGGCATGGCTGTGCTTGTGCACTGTCACACCTGTGATCCCCACGGTGTCCCCCCAACCCCGTGACATGGCCAAGGGGCCCGGCCTGGCCTGGGTCTTATGGAAGGTCAGACATACCCAAGTCAGGGTCTGCAGCCCACATCATGAATGTCCCCCTGCAAACATCAGCCTAGGTGCACTGGGGTGGGTGGAACTCAACACAAAGGAAGGGCCCCAGGGTCCCCGCCGTCACTGGCACCAGGCTGCTGCTTCCCCGGCCATCTCCCAGCTCCCACCCTTGCCCCTGCACCCCCGAGCACCTTCCTGACGGGTCCCCTGGCCTCCAAATCCTCCTCATTCCTCAGTGGTTGGAGAGTACGGTGCAGCCTGTAACCCTGAGGAGGACAGACTCCACTCTGGTCCCAGGCGATCTTTCCAGACTTCTCACCTGCCACGTTCTCTGCATTCCTGCCCCAACTCCTCTGTGCTTTAGTTCACGCAGGCAAGAATTACTGGTGACTGATACCCTCATTTAAAATCAAATAGAGGGCTGGGTTTGGTGGCACCTGCTTGTAATCCTGGCTACAGGGTTGCCTGAGTAACTTAGGGAGCACTTGCCCAGTGTGTGAACCCCCAGATTCCATTCCGAGCACAGTGACAGCAGCAACACTGTAGTTCTGCATCAGGGAAGAGGGGGCAGGGTTCCCAGTGCCTCCCTGTGCGTTTCCCTGCAACTTCTAGTCAATCTTTGTTTCAAAACAGGAAGTTTGTAAGTAAGTCAGCAGGAGAGTCTGGGTGATGGGCACTGGCATGGGCAGGTCCAGCATGAAGGGCAGGAGAGCAGTGGCCTGGGCATCAAGGAGAGGCTGGAATAAGCCCTGAGGGACAAGTGGGGTCCTCTGTCCCCCATCCCTTGGTCTGGAAGTGTCCTCTCTTGAGTCCTCCCCACCTGCCCGGGGGGGTGAGCACACTTCTGTACTCCACCACCAAAGGTTGTGGCCTGAATCTGCCACCGCCTCAGTGCCAGGGGAGTCAGGACCCTGTGGAGCCCTCACTCTCCTCCCCATGCAGCAGCGTCCAGCGTCTGGGCAGCCCTGGCTGTCTATGAGTGAATGGGGTGAGCACAAGTGCACTTTTGGGAACTATTTGACGTTCATTTAAGGCTCTGGCCTATGCATCATATTTAGCAGAAACCCCAGGTCCCCCCTTAAGCTCTGCCCCTCTGTTTTGTCAGTCTCATTGCAAAAGGGACATTTATGCTTCTAATATTATTTGTATGGCACACATATTTTATAACGTACATGTACTTTACACTGCTCCGTATCTTAATGGAGCTTTTCAGTTGATGCCCAGAACTTAACTGAAGTGATGACAGAAGTGGTAAAATACAAAAAATAGGACACTTAAGGGAATTAAATAGATGTAAGGAAAGGAGGGTGAGTCTGGGGGCGGACTAATCGGCCCCCACCCTGCCCCCACAGCACCTGGCCCCTCACCTGTGGAAGCACAGCGAGGCCCTGGAGGCGCTGGAGGACACCATCAAGGGCTCGCGGCGGCTGGAGCACTTCTGCAGAGACTTCGAGCAGCAGAAGGTGTGCTACCTGCCACTCAACACCTTCCTTCTGCGCCCGCTGCACCGCCTCATGCACTACAAGCAGGTGCTGGAGCGGCTGTGCAAGCACCACCCGCCAAGCCACGCCGACTTCAGGGACTGCCGAGGTGAGCGCCCCCTGCAGGCCGGGACAGTCTGCGGCTGCCGCGCCCACAGTTCTGTAATCTGATGTTTCCTGGCGCTTGATCTCCCCAAAGAGAGACGATGACGGCCGCAACCACCCTTCTTCCTTGGCACACACGCCTCTTTTGAGCCGGGGTGGTTGAGCGGCAGAGGGAATAGCAGTGCCATGGGAACAGTGCAGTTAGCCCATTTTCAAATAAGGAATCTGAGGCTCAGAGCAGGAGGGGACCAGCAAATGCCACTGAGACGCGCCCTTCCCACTGAAACCAAGTGGTCCCGGGCCCATATCACGCGTGGTCTGTTGGAATTTGGGCACCTGCCTTTCCCCCAGGCCCCTCAAGGGCTGGGGCTGCTCTGAGTCCCCTCCAGCCTCCACCAGAATGGGGGCCCTTCACGCACAGATCTGCCGGTCCTCCCGTGTGTCAAGGCCCCATCTCTGGCCTGAGTGTTAGAAACACTTCCCATGTCTTAGGTCACCTTGGCGCCTTCCGCATACATTTCCTGTACCTGAAACCCTGGTGACCCTGCCCGCCCTGGGCTAATCTCTCTCGGCTCCCTGCTCTAACAAGCCCCTCAGGACCTTACCTAAGAGCAAAGAAAAGGGAAGGGGTTGAAGGAGGCCGTGATGACATCAGCCTTGTTCCAGAAAAATCACTCTCAGTCCGTAGGACACACAGATGACTCCTACACGTAGTTGTGTAATGACCCAGTAGACTTGCCAAAGTCAATTCAGACAGTGGCAATTCAAGAAGGGGAACAGAAACGCCTCCTGACTGTGTTTAAAACAAGCCCTGCTGCCTCCCGCCTCCACAGCTGTTTTATTCCTGATGCCTGGGGTCATTGCCGTCTCACTGGCTGTCCGCAAACTCCTCCTCATCCATTAAAGCCTCGGCCTGTGCTTGACCCTTGAATTTTCTCCAGCCTCCCGCCTCATCCTATGGTACTGGCCAGGGATGGAATGCCCACAACCCCTTCCTGGCCAGGAGGACCCCAGCGATGATCACCCTGGGGTGGGGTTCAGGTTTGCAGGTGCCCCCCAGCCATCCACAGTTCACTCAGCCACTTTGCATCCTATTTTTCTATTGTCCCCAGTGGGAATCGTCCTCAACAATTAAGTGGACAAAAGCATTCTGTGATAAGCCAGGAAGCACTTAATTTTCACCCCAGGCAGAAAGCAAGAGAGCTAGAAACAGCTTCCCTTCCAAAACTGGGGTGTGGGAAAGGAGGGACACGGTGTTCTGAAGACTGAAGGCCGGGGCCAGCATGTGCTGTTTTCTCTTGCTCAGATCCTGGGGATTTGTGGGCCACCCTCATTTGTAGTAACTGGCATTCACTGGCTTCTTTTGTGAGCTGCACACCTACCAGTGTAGGGCAGATGTTGCCTGTATTGAAAAGCAAAGTGGGACTGTGCAGTTCTGTCTTGGTGAACAGCGTGATTGCTGTTTACAGAAGGAAAAGCAGGGGTACGCTGGAATGCTAGTGACCCCCGAGTGGTGCAGTATCAGACCCGCAGATCCATGTAGACTCCGCTGCAGACCTTTCTGTGGGCTCTTTGCACTCACTGTGCCAAGGAAAAGGACAGACAGGAAAATGCCTGGATGCCAACAAGTCACTGATTTGGGGACGGCTGTACAAGATGTGGCCACACGGGGCTCATGCCCACAGCATGCTCTGCAGAGACCACAGTGAATCTGATCGGTACATCAGGCAAATCAATGTTGATTATGGAACAAGAGTCTTCCCAGAGGAAGGCTTCGGGAGAGCGGGCTGAAAGCGGTGGGGACAAGTCCTGTACTCCTGTTTCCCCACAGCGGCGTTGGCGGAGATCACAGAGATGGTGGCGCAGCTGCATAGCACCATGATCAAGATGGAGAACTGCCAGAAGCTGCACGAGCTCAAGAAGGATCTCATTGGCATCGACAATCTCGTGACTCCAGGAAGGGTAAGTACGGGTTGGACGGAAAGCCAGAGCGCACTCGATTCAGGAGTGAAAGCGCACTGTTTTGCCTATGGACTCCCAGGAGAAAATAACCTCTCCTGCCACCCGGGAGGCTCCTGGGTAAACAGGACAAGGCCGTGCAAAATCTGCATATTGAGAGGAGGGAGGGCAGTTCTCAGACCTCTTCCTCCGTTCCTGCTCCCTGGAGATGGGGTTCGTGGGCGCTCCGCAAACCGCCCGTATCCGCCCCGCAGGAGTTCATCCGCCTGGGCAGCCTCAGCAAGCTCTCAGGGAAGGGGCTCCAGCAGCGCATGTTTTTCCTGGTGAGTGGCCGCAGCCGTCTGGGGGCGGGGTCCGGGGTCCGGGAACACACTGGGCTCACCCATCGCTCCTCTGCGTGTCCCCCAGTTCAACGACGTCCTGCTGTACACCAGCCGCGGGCTCACGGCCTCCAACCGCTTCAAGGTGCACGGGCAGCTCCCGCTCTACGGCATGGCGGTGAGTGTGGGGAGACGGCTGCCCTGGGGCATCCCGGCTGGGCCTTGGGGCCACGGTGCCCTGATCGGTAGGTCCCTTGGGTCAGGTGGTGTGGGCCATGGGCTGACCCTGCCTCTCCCGCTGCACCGGGCAACGCGATGTCCACCTGGCTTACGCCACCCCTGGAGTCCAGGGTGAGGTCTGCGGGCTCTGCCCAGAGAACTCTGTGCGCTTGGCCTGCCTTCCTCTCGGCCTTTCCGGCTCCCTGCCGTGTCCCAGTAACCGCTGCCCTCTTGTCTTGTCCCTAGATCGAGGAGAGCGAGGCCGAGTGGGGGGTGCCCCACTGCCTGACCTTGCGGGGCCAGCGCCAGTCCATCGTGGTGGCTGCCAGGTAACTCCGGGACGGACTCTTTCCCGTCAGCTGGGACCCGCTGTGGGCTGAAACGCTGACTCGCGCCTCTGTCTCCAGCTCTCGGGCCGAGATGGAGAAGTGGGTGGAGGACATCCAGATGGCCATCGACCTGGCAGAGAAGAGCAGCGGCCCCAATGCCGAGGTCCTCGCCAGCAGCCCCCCTGACAACAGTGAGTGGCCACACCCATAGCCAGAGGGGTCACCTGAGGGGTGGCACCCTATTGTGTTTAAAACTCCTTCAAAGGGAAGGCCCCTTATCCACGGTCTGTATTTGTGTTTAAGGCTACAAAGCAGCCGAACCCTGGGCTCCATTCCTAGTCAGGGAAGGGAGGCTGAGGCAGGAGGATCGCAGTAAGTAAAAAAGGTTTCTCCTCCTGCCACAGAGAGATCATTTGCGTCTCCTCTTGTCACTTTCCAGAGTCTCCAGATGAAGCCACAGCAGTGGACCAGGAGTCGGAGGACGACCTGAGCGCTTCGCGCACCTCCCTGGAGCGCCAGGCCCCTCACCGCGGCAACACGATGGTGCACGTGTGCTGGCACCGCAGCACCAGCGTCTCTATGGTGGACTTCAGCGTCGCCGTGGAGGTACCTGCGGGCGAGGGGGTGGCAGCCGCGACGTCCCACCTCCAGGGGGCACTCGCCCGGGTTCGAGCCCGCCAGTGGGTGGGCGTCCTCTCAGTCAGGGCAGATGGGCACTTGCTGTCCATTCGTCCCTGCCGCCACCACCGCCTAGGTGACCGTTTTCCTTGGTCCCGAACCGCTGTCCTTGCTGTCGCGGAGTCAGGCCTGGAGGGTAGCCTGGTGCAGAGCCACTGGACAGCGCCCTGGGCCGTGGGTGGGTCGGAAAGCCAGCGAGGCAGAACCACTCAGCAGATCCCGAAGGCGGGACACAGGACAGCCTCTCGCGTGGGCTCTGGGACTCGTCCCGAGGTGAATGATGGGCCCACACCTGCCCAGCCTTATGCAGCTCCGTCCGCAGCTGCCGGGCAGCGCTGACACCAGGGAGGCCTTGCATCCCGCTGTCCCCCGTTCCCGGTGGCCGGGCCTTCTCTGAGGGACTGACCGGGGACGGCTGGTGCCCCCACTGCTGCAGGTCTGGGGTCTCAGGCTGTCCTCCGGAGCGACCTGAGGCCCTGTTCTTCCCTTCTTGGCCACCCCCTGGGCACCAGGATGCCAGGGCCACCCACACCGGTGCGCACATCTCATCCCCACCTCTGCTTCCCTCACCACCTGCTGGGCAGCGCGGGGATCCGCCTCTAGAGGAGACAGGCAACTGCTGGCTGGCTCATCCCCAGCCTGCAGATGGAAGAGCTCGGTGCAGGAGAAAGCCCGCCTTGGCCTTGCTTCTGCCGGGCTGTGACGATTCACTCTTAAGGCAGGGGACTGCTGGCGGGGCGGGGAACAGTGTGTCCAGCGTCTGGCCCGGCCATGTGAGTACACAGCAGTCAGGGCCACACCTCTTCTGGTCCACGCTTTGGGTAGCAGCCGGCAACTGCGGTCCCTCAGTCTTCTCCGCCGGAGCAGCGGACTGGCCCTGGGCCCTGAGCCGGGAATGGTCACCCCAGGATGGCCTGAGGGCACTCGGATGCTGCAGATGAGTGAGAGGAAGGGTGTGGGTTACGCACCCGTCACCATCCCTGTCTTGCCAGAGCGCCCCTTCCCAGGCGTCTGCGGTGCCCTGGTTCACACTGGAGTGGCACTCGCTGGGCAGCTGCCGCGCCTCCAGCCCCAGCCCGACAGGCGTGGGGCAGCTCCGTTTGCTCTGGACCCGAGGGCCTCTCTCCACCCTAGGCCTGCTTACTGTCCCCATCCGTCTCCCGAATGACTGGAAGGCGCACATGAGGGAGGGAGTGTTCGGAGCAGCACAGGGGCCACGGTTCACACAGGCTGGAGTGGGGACTCCAGGCCGCTGGGGAGCGAGGACAGACTGGCGCTCCGTGCCACCGGGAACCTCAGCTGGCTGCAGGAGAGACTTCAGACGGCTTTGACTGGGGGCTCCCTGCCTCCCGTGCGCAGTGGCAAGGCCACCCTGGCAGCGGCTCTGGCTCTGGGTGACACAGACCACCGCCATCTCGTCTCTCACTGCCGGCGGTAGGCAGGTGGCAGCCAGCCAGAGTGGAGGTGGGAGCGGCTGGCAGGGCTGGGCACCCTCTCCCACTGGCAGCAGGGTCCCTCTCGGTTCTGCCAAGTCAAACTGAGGGTCAGGGTGGTCTAGACCCACATCCTCCCGTTCACAGTGCTCTTCTGCCTCCCTGCCTCATCAGACTGGAGGGCAGAAACATCTGAGTTTTCAACTCAACTCCTAGCCAGGGGCCTTTGCGCATACGAGTAACAGGTGGAGTGGAATTGAACATGTATTTTTAGTTGTGGTTTTAAAAAAAAAAGGAAAGGGCCGGAGATTTAGCTCAGTGGTTCTGGTGCCTGCTTTGCAAACGCAAGGACCCGAGTTCGATCCCCAGTACCAAAAAAAAAAAAAGAGATTAAAAAATATGCCAAATATGCCATACAGCCATTACCACCACCTCCCTCCGACCCCCAGTAATGTCACTTGACAAAAGGACTGAATGAGTGACAACTTGTAATTAGTGGATGGGCCGCCTCTGTCCTCTTAAAGCTGCCGGGGCGTCTTCCCCATGCTGACCTTCCCATCAGAGCTGCCGGTGCACACATGTCGCAGCTGCTGCCCCGCCCCCGGGTCTGGCCTGATCCAGACATTTCCACATGGAAATGTGGGATTCGATGGAGTGTCCAGGATAGGCAGGCAGGAGACCTCACTGGCCCCCACTTCATGGCCGGTGTTTTGTGTTGGGGCTTCCAGCCCTGGCCACTAGGTGGCAGTCAGGAGCTGCTTAGGAAGGATGTCCAGGGCATTGGATATTTCCTAGGGAAAAGGACCACAAATTGGGTGGTTGAGAAGAAATTTATTCTGGAGGCCAAAATCCTAAATCAATGTGTTGGTTGCCCAGGCTCCCCATGAAACCTGTGTGGACCCTACCTTGTCTCTATCCTTGCTGTGCTGCGGACGTCATTGCAGCTTCTGCCCAGAATATAACGTGTTGTCCTCCCTGGATATCTGTTCTGTGGAAATCACTCACATTGGATGAAGGGCCTGCCTTACCCCCGTGTGACCTCATTTTAACCGATTATACCTGAAACCACCCTACTTCCAAATGATGTCGCATTCTGAACCCTCTTGGGGGTGAGAGGACACAATTTCTACCCGTAACAGGTGACAAAGAATGAGTCAAATCAAGTTCGTATGGTCCATTAGGTTCATGTGCCAGGGAGCAGTGGGGCTCTTGTTCTTAAGTTACAAGGTGCCTCAGCCACAGGAAGCTTGCTCTGAGACCCAGGGCACTTCCTGCGCCCACCCCACAGCCAGGCCTGAGGCTGCCCACCCGGACCTACCTCCTCCCATTGCTGCGGGAGCCGGGTCTGTGCTCCTGACCGGCCCACTTGTCTTTCAGAACCAGCTGTCTGGGAACCTGCTGAGGAAATTCAAAAACAGCAATGGGTGGCAGAAGCTGTGGGTGGTGTTCACAAACTTCTGCCTGTTCTTCTACAAGTCGCACCAGGTGAGTGGCTGGCCCCTGCCACGTGGCCCTTGGGACGGGGCCTGAGGTAACTGCATGCCTGGGGCAGAGTGGTGAAGCCCAGCGTCCCCACGCAGCACCTGCACCCTGTGGCAGGCAGCAGCCCGAAGGCCCAAAGGACTTTGCCTGTGAGCCGGAACTGCTTAGCCTGCCAGGTGTGGGGAAGCAGGTGTTACGGGGCCCTGTTCCAGCCCAGCCACCTCCCAGAGGCCCTCCGCTCAGTGAGGCTTGACCCTATCCATTTCCTGAAAAGTGGCCTTGAAAGGCCACCTGGCTACCGCTTGGCCAGGAAGGGGGTGACCCAGACTCACATCCCAGCCTGCACTCACTGGCCAGGACCAGCTGCCCTCGGTCCACTTCCTCCCAGACCCCGAGCTCTCGGGCGGAGATACCGGGTGCAGCGGGCAGGCAGGGCCCATGCTGCCTCTCTGGGATCATTCCTGTCCCCATGCAGGACAATCATCCCCTCGCCAGCCTGCCTCTGCTTGGATACTCGCTCACCATCCCTGCGGAGTCTGAGAACATCCACAAGGACTACGTGTTCAAGCTGCATTTCAAGTCCCACGTGTACTACTTCAGGGCCGAAAGCGAGTACACGTTTGAAAGGTAGATGGCACTTAAGGCCATGTGAAGGAGGGGTAGCTCAGCTCTCAGGGTTTCCTTGTGTTTTTAGGGCTTCATTATTGCACCTAACTGCATGGTATGAGACTTAAGCACAGGGGGCTTAATTTAGCTGAGAGTGAAATAGAGGCAGGCTACTGAGTCTGAGCTAGTAAAATTCACATTTCAAGCAGGAATTCCAAGCCTCTTGGAATTGCATCCAGAGCAAACCTGAGAGCTGCTGTCCCCAGGGGTCAGGGTCCTCAGGCTACGGAGCAGACAGAACAGTAATCTGTTCCTCCCTGAGGGTCTCCCCATCATTAGCTCATTAGGAACTGCACACAATCCCTCATAAATCCCACGGAAAGAGACCATGGTGTATATAAAACTCCTGTGACACCCACGAAACACCAGTTTCTGGGCAGCACTGCTTGCAAAGTGAGCCCACGGGAATGGTGTTTCCCAGACCTGATCCTGGACGGGAACCGGCAGGCTGAGCAGCTTTGCTGGAGAGCTGGCTTGGCCCACACTGGGTCCGGTTGTCATGGAGATGCTAGGAGCCCAGGGAAGAAGGCGGGCAGTATGGCAAATACCAGCTCTCCCGGCCTCTGTACTACTGACCTCTTAAACTGGCCAACTCGGGGCTGGGTAAGCGGTCCTGGGTGTTGTACGACCTGAACCAGCATCCCTGGCTGCCACCCACAAGAAGCCAAGGGTACCAGCCTCCACTGAGACCACCAGATGTATCTTCACACTCTGCCAAAAAATGTGCCCTGGTCCCAGGGTGAGAACCACTGGCTTACTGTGAAACAGAACCTCCACCATGCATGCAGCAGTGCTCTGTGCAGGGCCCCCAGAAAGGATCCGTAGGCAGGCATCTCCCCCACAGACAAAAGCCACCCACCTCAACTGTGGGAGGTTGACTGACTTCTGGAACACCCTGGCCGTGCCCAGGACAGCAGTTCTCAAATCGTTCCTCTGTAACCCTCTGCTTGAGCCTTCATTCATTTACAACTCTTCCAAAGTGGCCGAGTACTAAGGTAGCCCTCCCTCGTGCCACGGGTAGAAGGCGTGACTGCCACATTGGGGAACACAGGAAGGGCTTTGTAGAGTGGCCGAGGTAGTCCCGTGCTTTCTCGTTTCAGGTGGATGGAAGTCATCCGGAGTGCCACCACCTCAGCCTCTCGGGCCCACGTCCTGAGTCACAAAGAATCGCACATGTACTGACGGCTGGACCCCTCGCCAGCTGCCCGGCTGTGGCTGCTTTACTGGAAGACATCTCCCTCATGTATGACAACTCACTCCTGTCAGGAAAGAACGCGGTTTTACAGCAACTCTCCCGTCTCTCACTGCGGGGGGCGCCTGCCCTGACCTGTCTTCTCCCGCCGTCTGTCATTGGAACCAGCCTGGGGTTCGACCGTCATCCCTGGGGCTGTTCTTCAGTTTGTGCCAGTATTGAGACATTGTCCGAGTGCCAAACGACACCCTTTCCCTCTGTCCGCACACGTCTGTTCAACCGAGGACAGGGCAAATGCTCCTCTTTTTCTTAGGACTTAACTGTTTTCATCCACGGGCTGCTGTTTTTAAAAAGTGGATTTTCCAGTGATCTCGACACACATGGCGCAGTCTCCAGCAAGCGATCATTTTCAGATTTCGGTTTTTTCAATCTTTCTACTTTTATAATAATAGGAAGTTGTAGGACTCACTTTCCTTGACTAATAAGGGACCTGCAACGCACTCAGTTTGGCTGAGGGGTTTCTTGCTCCAGCGACACCCTAGTCACCAGACTGGCCTCTTGGTGAAGTCGACCAGCTTGTTGAAGTGATTACTATTTACTGACTAGTGGGGTGTCTTCTGTTCAGAAGCAGAAACCCAGTGCAATTCTGGGCTGTCGCGCTGTACTGTGAGTGGTGTGTACGTGGGGAGATTGTACGCTGTGGTGTTTGCTGTTTCACACGCATGAGAACCTGTATGTCACTGACCAGAGCCGTTCGTGCTGTTTCGTTGAGGGGGTTGTGTGAGCTTCGTGGATGCAGTCATGGTACGTAGTCCTGGCCCCCAGTAGATCCACCTCCTCCTGCCGCCGCGGTTTTAAACTGTTCAGTCTCTAGTAGTGTCTGTTGTGCCTGTTTTCAGAGCAAAACAGTCTTTCCTCTTTTTATACTCGCCCCCAGGCATGGGGAATCAGCGGGCTGCCAATGGAACAGACTTCACCGAGAACCCTACTGGGCCCACAAATGGAAAAACTTTTGCCTGTCCTCTAGGACGACCAGGTGGCTGTCGTTCCCTTAGTGTTCTCGAGCCTTTTTTAACTCGAGTCGGCCAACTCAGCACAGCCCTCTCTCAGCACCCTACACCCCCAACGGGGGAAGCCAACTTAACACGAGACACAGGGACACTGGTGTCGTGGAGCTGCGGCTGTCGTCCACAATTTACCACGAGATGAGGAGCTTGAGATGTGTTAATCATTTGCCTTACAATATGTACCAGATGGTTTTCAGTACTAACAAAAGGGAATAAAAATACCTCACGCCACAATCCAGCATATTGAAGTTTTAAGGCAAAACTAAAGCAGTCTTGTCTTTTGTCCTTATTTCCATGGTGTGTGTGTGTGGTGGGAGTGGCGATGTGGAAGTGGGTGTGACAGGGAAGGAGAGACACTCGATGACGACATCCTCTGAGAAAGCATGGTGCCAGGGAGACAACGCTCTAGCTGGCTGCTGAGCAGAGGCCTGGCTAGTCCTAGGCATGAAAGTGAGGAGACCTAGCAGAGGGAGGCATTTGGAGACCAGAGTCCCGTCAGAAGTCTCCCATTTGGGCAAATGCCGGGGACCCCAAGGTGGCCGAGCATACCAGGAAAATGCTCCCCTCTAAGAGTCCGGAAGGCTTGGGGACAAGGAGGTCTCAACTTTAGCATTTCAGAATGCTCTGCACCTGTGAGCAGCACAGGAAAACTAAGGGAAAACAATGTGGGCAAGCTGCTAGGAAGAGAGGACGTCAGAGACATCCTGTACACACGACACAGTTACAGGAAGAACCATCTTCTGAGCACTTTATTGACCCTTGTGTGACAGATTACAAGTGCTCCAGAGCAAGCCCTTCAATGCTGTCTTTGTCACCGTATCTAGTAGCAGAAATACAGAAGCCATGTTGGGTTTAATGAAGAAGGAAATATAAAAATGCTTATAAACCCATCCATCACGTATTTTGCCAAGGGAAAGGTACAAAATACTTCATAGAACCAACTACACACTTGACGAGCATCTAGAGAACAAGAAGACTAATGGTTTTAGAAGGCAGGTGGCACTGAGTTCCAATGAGACTGAGCCTGGCCACTAGGGGCCAAGGCATCTATCTTAAGCCACCACACTGGGTCCAGCCAGCTGGGACACCGGAAGGCAGCTTCAAAGGCATAATCCACAGCCACAACACACAGTCACTAGAGCAGTCACACTGTGCTTGCTGCAGTGTGTGACTGCTTTCCCACCTAGCTGCGTAAGCATGGGCCATCCCAGCTCAGGGCTGGCACTCAGTGGCTTTCGAGTGACAGCAAATCCTCCTCAGATACAGGACTACAGGTCACCCTGAAGACCACAGCAATTTGCACTGTCCATGCAGGTTCAGCTGTCGCTCCAGTCCCCACCCACCCCAACCCAGATACCAACTTGCTTGGCTAAACAAGATGCCCTTAGAAACATGAGCTGATCGTGTCTCCACAGGAAGTAACGACCTACAAGAGACGGAATAGTGAGGCAATCCACTCAAATTCCAGGGTAAAACCCCCACCCCGGAAACGCAAAAGAATCATTCGATGCTTTTTCTGGGGGATGGAGCTATGCATTGCCATGGCCTGGGGGACTGCAGAAAAGTCACTGACCACTCACACTGTGAGCTCAGTTAGGGTCTTGCCCACTAAACAGTTACTAGTATTTGAAGTTGGCTTCAAGGGCTAGGGAGAGAGGTTAGTGCTTGCCTGGTATATATAGAGTCCAAGTACCATCCCTAGCACTAAAAAGAAAAAACGCCTAAATATCGAAAGTCACGTCGCTATCCACTCAAAAATGTGAAAAGCTGTCGCCCCTAAATCCAAAAGCACGCTCCAGAGAGTGCGGTGGCCTAAGTGAGTCTGTCCTGCAACGGACCAAATAGCCTTTGGCTTATGCCTCATTCAGGAAAATGCATACTGCTCTGATACAGAATACTCTAGAAACGCGAAATGAAATATTCTCAAATTGTATTGTTTAAGATACATTCTTGCTGTAGAAAAGTGCAGACAAGAATTATTCAGTTGTTTAAGAGGTATCTCTTATAGAAATTTAACATTCGACCCAAATCCATTCTGATAAAATACCATCATTCAATAGTCTAAAAACCATGGACTGTTAACCAATCAAAATAGCCAGGGGTCCCCCTACCAGCACCTCTGGCCAGGCCTGCCCTCTGTCCCTGTGCTTTGTAGGCCCGGAGCAACAGCAAACAGCCAAGCTGACTTCCCAAAGTTCAGTAATTTCCTTGCTTCCCAAAATCTGTCTTTCTCCTTAAGAATCAGTGCTCTAAAGAGCTGACAGTAACGAACATCAAAAAATATGACACACAACAAATACCTAATTAAGACAAGAACTGCTTGAGAACCGTTCCCATCCCAGAAACCCAGACATTCCCGCCTTGCCAAGTAATGCCCTGCAACAAGAAGAAAAACAGATAACCTGGCTGACTGCACTAGCAAGACCTAGGGCCCCGGTAAGTGAACTAAAACCACCTGTTCCGGTCCCAGCAAGAGGTCCAGCAGTTTACAAATCACGATATCCAATCGCAGCTTCTCAGTGACCAATCACACAAGTTGCATAAGTTGCTGACCAGGACATTTAGCCTTCTGGCACCTGCTGCCTCCCTACAGTCTTGGGAGATGCCTTACACCGCAGACAGACAGACATGCACACACGCACACACACGGAGATGCCTCACACTGCAGAGATACATACACAGATGCCTCACACCACAGACACACACAGGGAGATGCCTCACACCACAGATGCGCGCGCGCACACACACAAATAGCAGATCTGTCCGCTGCAGTCGTGTGTCAAGAAGAGTATGCAAAGTAAGTGTTATAAAATTTATTCGTGTAAGCATCCAGACACTTCTAGGTGGGCAAGATGATATGCAGATTCTGCTACAAGGTGCAACAGAAAATCGTGTTGGAGAGGATGAGACATCGGGTGCAGACGGGCAGTGGCACGAGTCCAAACAAAGGTGAGACGAGAGCACTTCATCTGGGAGAAACTTACAATAATAATTTAAAGCTTTGTGAGGCGACAGATGATCCAATTTAAACACTAAGAAATAGTACCATCGATGAAAAAGGAAATCAACTTCTATGTGTACCAAAAGAGTGTAGGGCAAACGAGAAAAATTTGCATCTGTCGAGGTACAAAGAAGAGTGTTCTGTAAGAGGGGCGTTAATTATTATTAATGGCAAACCCTGCAAATACAAAACAAAACCCAAATCACTGGTCACAGAACTCAAAATTTACATGTAATAAAGGCAAGGCAAGGCGATAGACTCGAGTTACGGCCTGTCGAATATTTACTCCACCGACGTTATGTACAGAAGCACTTGGCCAGCGTGTGCGCAGTGATTCCTGCGCACCCAGAGGGTTCTGTGAGAACGGCACTATATACAACTCTGTACACCCATCTGCAGGGCGCGCCTCCGTCCCCGGGGAGCGAGCCACGTAAAGCAGGATACCTGAGGTTTCACGTCTTCAGTTGCCTGATCAGAATCCCAAATATACATTTCAGGGTTGGTTTTTGTTTTTAAAGATATTTTCCTTGAATATGTGCACTATGGTTAAAATTTTTAAAACAATAAAAAAAATAAAACAAACACTTGAAGGAGCTGACCCTCCCCACCCCCGTGAGAGGCTTCGTGTGGCTCCAGTGTGTGAGGACGGGTGCGGTCCTGTCCCAGGCACGCCGCCCCCTCGCTGGCGCCTCTTCGGCAGTCGGCAAAAGCTCTCGTTTGACTTTTAAGAAGGAGGAGGATGAAGAAAAAAACAGGAAAAACAAGACCCCAAATGCCAAAGGAATTTCAGTGGGATGACATTCCTCCACCACTCAGAGAATATCTACGGAAAAACAAAAAAGGAAGCAAATAAATGTCATTTCTATAACCCTTGTACAAAATTTCAAATAATAACCAAAATCTTAGTAAAAACAAAAATCACTGGAGTAAACAGCAACGAAGTCCTATTTCGACGGGTGACTGAATCCAGTGACACAGGGACGCAGGCCCGTGGCCGCTGTGCGTGCGAGTGCGCGTGCAGGAAGCCCTTCCTGGCCACCAAATACTGGGTCCAGGCGATCTACTTACTGGACACACTGTAAACACCCGAAGCAGGAACTGTGTATTTGCACAAAGCTGTCTCAGTATTTTTTGCAATTATAAATACAAAACAACTTTACTGCCCAATAGTAGAGAAGCAGTTACATAAACTACAGCTGACAGGAATATATTAAATCATTATCTATAAGGATTATGGAAAATATACAAAAGGTAATAAGTGCACATAAAGGACACGTACGGTATTGCATGGTTTACATGCACAAGTTATCACGAGCACTATACTCTGCAACTATGTAGGAGAACTGAGCAGGTTTACAAAAGTTGACATACATCAGAAGGCAATGCATTAAAAAATGTTAATTATGAGAACAGTTGGGATAAAACAGTGGGACTGTGGTATAGTTCTTGTACTCCGAAAATTCTAGAGTACTATATCTTGCATGTCCCCCCAAGGTCAAGATTCCCACAGGCCCCGTAAAACCACTCCAAGTCACAGGGACCAGAGATGCCTGAGGATGCTGAAGGGGACTGCTCTTTAACAACCCACCTTGGAGCTCCTTCCCTGCCCCACCCGGTGGGGAGGGGTTGAAGACACTGAGCTACATCCCAGACATTTCTTATGGGAGACAACATCTGGCTAGATCACTAACTTATCCAGGCTGGGCTCAAACTTGAAACCCTCCTGCTTCAGCCTCCCAGAGTGCTGAGCTACAGGTGTGCACCACCCAGCCCGGCTCTTTCAAGGCATTGAAAATGCCCACAACGTCTCAGAGAACAAATGGTTCTGTAACTATTTAAAAACCTATGACTAAGTCACAGGATGAACTGATGTCACACAAAAATGATCCCAACAGTAACTCAAACCGATCCAGACAGAAAGGTTCCTGGGGAGCGCAGCTGGGAAGAGGCCTGAGCAATGGCGTTGGGCCCAAAACCAGTGCAGCCTGGGGAAACTCAGGAGACAACGGGCGCCACAGCCAGGCCTGCAGAGACGCGACAGACCCCAAGGACCCAGCCGCTCGCTCCTCACAAAGGGCACAAGAGTCTGCTGTGCACTGGAAATGTGACACTGAAGCAAGGATTCACGTCAAGTTTGAAATACATACTAGATTTCCAAGGGGTAGCTTAAAAAAAATGCCTTACTAGTATAATTACTTATGTTGGTTTCATGCTGGAGTGATTTTTAGGAGCACATTAAACATACATTAAGAATTAAACTTCTCTCGTTTCTTTGCTCTTTTTTAAAACATGGCTACTAGAACATGTTAAATTCTGTGTGGCTCCCGTTCCTTCCATTGGACAGAGCTGACCAATCGGTGTGCATGCAAAGAAAGGAAGAGGAGCAGGGAGATGGGGCCCTGGGACCAGGAACCAAGGGCAGACGGAAACGCATCACTCCCAACAATTCCAGGCAATTCCAGAGAGCAGTCACAGAAATGGTATGACCAAAGCAGCAATCAAGCCCAAAGAAGACACCGACAAGCACCCCTGCTTTCTGGGCTTTGTTCTGTTTGCTTACTGTGAGGCTCTTTTTCGTGAGAAATAAATGCAACTACAAAAAGGTATGAAAAACACCCACCCAGGCAGAGAAATCAAAAAGTTGGCACAGGATAAGCTTATCAGTAACTTTTAAAACTCTACTTTCTCCTATTTCTGTACTTTGTTATATGATTTTTGGTATCAAAATGGGGTAAGAGAGAGAGCAAGACTACTGACTCCTTCAACTGCCTCCAAATCGAAGCAGCCAAAAAAACAGTGCTTACTTCTACCCAAGCTTGAAAATCTGACGTCCTTACTAAGGCAGAATGGAGCGCAGGCATCACGACTGTGCTTGTCCCTAAGCCCAGCTGGAGGCAATCACCACTTGCAAATGACAAATGGCCAGTGACCCCACGTGCCCTGAGACTCCACTGTGTCCTGTCCAGCGGCCAGGAAGACTGGACACACCCCCAGGTACCACAGAGCACGGGCAGCCAAAGCCACTAGGCCCAGGCAGAGCACACTGGCGAGACTCCCCGCACAGGCTCCAGGCCACCGGGAGAAAGAACTCGCCCACACTGAGCTCATGGAAGTCACCACTGCCAGTGCCCCTGGCACTCTGAACACCAGGCCTAACGCCTAAAAGCCAGTGGGCAATTACATGCAGGTGGCTAGGGGCTCGATTTCTTTGGCTCACTGGGCTTTAATAAGTAGACTATGTAATTAAAAGCAGGTATTTTAAATCATCCTGTATTTCCGTGGCCAAGAGCTCTGAGCACTCCTTTCCAAAGCTCCCAGAGCCACACCATACATCCCCGTCAGTGGATACGGTTTGGGTCACGGCCACTCACTGGGGTCGCTGCCCCTTACCTCTGCAGCCGCTGCACAAGCTGGGCCACCATGGTGTCGGAGATGCCGGGGCAGGCCTCTTCCGCCAGGTAGATGGCGCCACGCAGCTCTTCTATGGACCCCAGGTTCCCCCCGCACGCCTGGCTCTTCTCCTTCAGCTGAAATACACGAAAGGCAGCATGACCCACATCCCCAGACCCAGACACGCATGCCACCCGATTTGACTTCAGGCTCCTGGGGCCCACAGCTGCCAGGTCACCGGGCTCCACAGCAAAGAACTCGAGACCAGCAAGCGACGACCGCACCAGACAGAGGAAGCCAGTTTGGGGTGCACCTCTGCTCCAAACTGGCCTCGCACGGAGGGTCCTGCTGACGCCATCTCTACTCTCGCTCCAGGTGTGCACACCACAGCAGCAGCATGATCACCTGAGCTCCTCTGCTCCCATGAGAAATCAGCATCCTCAGCACCTCCTCCCTCGGGGTGCACCCAACAGCGGAGCGTGGCTTGGGTCAGAGCCGGCCCTCCCAGCCTGCGGGTGGCAGCTGCACAGGGGACAGCCACCGAGGCCCCCGCCAGAGCCTCTCCTCTGTTCTGTCTCTGGATATCTCAGAGGACACTGACTGGCGTTGGCTCTGAGGGTGCCACGGTCACAGGCCGTCACTGACAGACCAGTGTCGCCGGGAATATTGTTTGTCGCAGCCTGCAATGCCAACGACCTTGAGACCCTTCCTACCCCCGTCACCTGCCTGCACCAGCGAGGCCCGAGAGTGATCTGCATCCTCCACCCAATGCCTGCACTGTCCTTGACCCATGCCTGTGTCTCAGGACCAGAAGGGTGCGGGGTGCGGACAGTTTCTGCCCAAGGACACACTGGGCAGTGAGTGCCAGCTCCAGGTCACCAATGGCCACTCCAGCCTCCCTACCATCCTCGTGTGTAAGGGCAAGGGCAAGTGAGCCCTGAGGACTACTCTTGGAAATCCTGCCCATTAAACACTTGGAACTTCAGGTCACCAGAGTATCATCAATAATAAAAACACACAGGAAAGGAGGGAGGCCTGGGTTCATGAGCTTCCCTCTAGGTAGCCCACATATTTCTGCATTAGATTAATCTGAGGAAGCTACAAATAATGACTTCAAGAGCTCCTTCTGAAAGCCAGTGAAAGCAATGCGCACTTCTAATTCCCGGCCCATCCTATTAGCACAGCCAATGACAGGTCACAGGACAGCAACGGGGCAGCTGGAAAGCCACGGGGCCTCAAGGGCTTAACGGCGTCTAGGGAAGGACATGCGTGACCAGGAGGCGGCCACTGCCAGAGCCGGAGAGCAGCACACCCTGCCCGGCCCGGCCCGCGGCTCCCACCCGAGGCCAGCGTGTCAGCACGGCTCACCCCACAGGACACCCCCATGTCCCAGGTGCCAGCCTCAGAGGGCTGAGGGGCTGGGAGAGGACCCGGGACTGAGGGCACATGAGAGCCCGGGTGTTGGCACAAGCAGCGCGCCCGTCCCCCCAGGGGCCCCGCTCGAGTCCCAGGACCCGGATGCTGCCTGCTGCTAAGCAGTCACCCAGAGAGGTGGGGGTCCCACTCAGATACGGGCGACTCAGCTGCTATCCTCAAGGCAGCCCGAGCCAGGGACGGACACGCAAGTGTGCACATGTACTCAGGCACGCGCGCACCATCCACAGGGCGGGAGCAGGTGGCCTCAGCAGGAGTGTGCAGGTCACAGGCAACGACTGTGGCATGGGGAAAACACAGGGACCCGAGGAATCCGGGCTCCCCTTCAAAGTAAAACTCTACTCTGAACACTGCCGTGAATCTGTGTGAAGCAGACACAAGGATGCAGTTTCACAGAGCTCCCCCAGGCTGCATGTCAGTCACCCTGGTAACACAGCTCAGGGCTGGGACGCCCTGGGCATCTCCCGGGAAGATGTGACAGAAGACAACTGCCAAGGGCGGGCAGGAGGCGGCTCTCGGAAGCAGTGCCTGAGGCCAGCAGCCCGCCTGTGTCCGCCAGCTGTCGTAATGTCCCCTACTTTACTGGCAATGTCCCACAGCCACAGGGCCCTGCTCCAACCCCTCCCGCCAGGAGTCTTACCTCTGCAAACAGAGGAGAAATAATTGTCGATAAACACTGAGAGAAAGGCCTCTTTGGGATGTCTTTCATCTGGAGGAAGAGAAGGAAGCTCGTCAAAACAGGTGACACCATCAGCCACTGGGGCTTCGGAACTGGTCTAGCAGAGCGACGCTGAGGACGCATCCTGCCCTCTGTCCCCGGGCTTCCACAGGCTACAATGTCTGATCTGCAGTCACACAGCTGGGACCCAGTGCCCCATGGGAAGGCAGGGAACAGGCAGTGAGCTCTGAGGGGACAGCCACGCTGGCCACACCGCCACTCTGTATGGAGGGGCTTTGCCGACCGAACCCTTCCGGGGTCACCTGTCAAAGTGGCCAGCGCACAAGCCACTACTTCCGCACTCTGCCTCAACACTGCACATCTTCAACTCACCCCAGAACCAGAAACCACTCACTGCGCTTTAAAAGTTCCAACGGGCTGCGGTGTGGCTCAGGAACAGAGCACTTGCCTGGTGTGTGTGTAACCCTGGACTCAATCCTCAACACCCCACCAGCCTAAAAATATACCTTTTTGGGTTTTGGGTTTTGGGTTTTGGGGGAGCGTTGTGGTAGCACTAGGGATTAAACTCAAGGCTCATCCCCAGCCTTTTCCTTCCTTCTCTTTTTATTGTTTTGAGACAAGTTCTCACTAAGTTGCTGTGAAGTCACCCAGGCTGAGCTCAAACTTAAGATCTTCCCAAGATCTGAGCTGCCCAGAGTGCTGGGATTACACGTGTGCACCATCATGCCCAGCTGCTTTCAGTAAATTTAAACAGGCATGAAACTAATTCATCAAAATTAAGTTTCATATAAAATACCAAAAGAGATACATTCATTTGTAAGGTCCTTGAACAAAGCGCTACATAAAATTATGGTATGACAGACACACAACCCTAGCACGCAAACAAACAAACGTGGTGGTCGCTCCCGCAAAGGCAGCCAGTCGCTGCACACGTGAAAGCTCCCCCCAAGCACCGACAATACATGGCCGAGGGTCACGATATCCTGGTGCGCCAGGGGATGGGGTCAGAATCATCAAGGTACAGCAGAGTCCAGGTCTGAACCTTCGGATAATCTCCCACCCTGGCCACCTGCAGATGACAGCCCGTCCACAAGCACCACAGCGAGTACCGCGCACCTGCCCCAGCGACCTCAGAGCACCAGTGACCGTACCTTACTCCTCTCCAACTCTGAGGGCTGAAGAGCTCCGTTCTCCAGATTCTTGGGGTCCTTCTCCCGGATTGTGAAGATCCAGTCCCCAGAGTCGTTGCCTCCCGACGCCTGGCCATCTGTTTCCCTGGACACAGACATCCCATCCCCGGTCGGCCACCGTCCACAGCTGCTTCCCACCCCTCTTGTCGAACTCATCCAACCCCTGGGGTGCCGGAGTCATGCAGCCCGCTTTATCTCATCTCGGAGTCTCCTCCCCAGCCCGCCGCCTCCGCCTCTCACACAGAGGCACAGCACTTCGTCCCCCTCGTTGGTCAGCTGCTCCTGGGCCTCAGTTTCTCTCCCAGATGCATCCTCTCAGCAGTAGCTCGCTTTGCTGCCTGTCCTGTCCTCCTCTCCTCTGGCCACACCTGTCTCGCCGCTGTCAGTCGTCCTTCCCCACTGTCCCCGGTACACCGGCCGTGTCCCCGCCTGCTCCCACCACACAGCCCCGTCCTCTGCACACCTTGGGGATGGGGGCCCTGCTCAGTCCGCCTCGGTCCCCAACGCTACCGAGGGACCCGCATCTCCTGCCCCCATCGAGCCACGCCTGCTCCTCCCCACTGCACTTCCTAGGCGGGACCTGGGAGCACAGCGAAGACAGCGGCCAGGCCCACGCACGTTCAGTCCCACAGAGGTCGGGGACACTCCACAGGCCACGTCAGATGCCACGAGACTCAAACGTGGCTGTAACTGACAGGAGCAGCACTGCGGACCTGGACCTTCTAAGCAAGAACAAAAAACTTCAACGCACCCACAAGACAAGAACCAAGAGTCCCGGGCCCGCTCACGCGCAGGACGTGGCCCGGACAGTGACTTACGTATCCGAGTCGTCGGAGCTGGAGTCGTCGTGGCTCTGCTCGGCCTTCCACCTCTTGTACCTGTCGATGAGCTCGGTCAGGTAGGACGTCTTCTTTGCATTGCGAATTATAAACTTGTGCTTCAGCAACTCCTTCGCCGTGGGTCTCTACAAAGGCCAAGGGAGATCACTCTTCCCGCAGTTCTACCCACCCAAGGGCAGGGTCTGCCTCAAATCTCGGGAACACCCAGTCCATCATCGAGGCCCCACCCAGCTGCAGAGCTTCGTGCTCCTGCCTGGGACTTGGCACACAGGCAAAGTGGGTGTGACACTTGGATTCCTTGCCAGGAAGCAGCCGATGAGAGCAAGAGGCTCCCGCGCTACCCTGTGGCACAGGAGCTGAGGCGACGCCTGTGAGAGCCGCTCCTCTCCATGTCCCTGCACGCAGATGCAGACAGGGAAGGACGTGCTGTCTCCATGAACTTTCTACCATACGCTCTGGCTGATACCACAAGAGACAGGAAAATAAGTGTGCTCATCTGGATTCATCGGACAACGGGCGAGGAGCCGGGAGATCCCTCTCCTCCTCTCCTCTCCTCTCCTCTCCTCGAGCTGGAAGAGCACTGGGGCCCCCAGCCACCAGCTCTCCCCGCTGGAAGACGGCAGCCTGCGCCCAGCCCCACCCTGTGGCTGAGCTCAGCGCTCCATCCTGACCCAACCTGGCACAGCCCCGGACAAGGGGCACACTCTGACCTCAGGACACGGCGCTCAGCAGAGGGCTCTGCCCTCCAGGGTGGCAACCCAGCCACTGCAGCGACCAGGTTTCTCAGGGAAACGCTGGGTGGCCCAACCTGAAACCGACAGCGGGCAGGGGGTTGGGGGAGACAGACCACGGATGACACAGAAATGCCAGTGAGCTACAGTGAGCTCCCACTCGCCCCAAATCACGAGCCTGGGTAACTAGAGCCAGCAAGTGTGTAAACTGGATTCCCCTCGGCGTGCATCCCTCCTCCCTGTCCAAGGTGCTCACACCCTGGGGCCAAGCTGGGATAGGAGGGTGCAACCCAGTGAGTAAGCCAGCCCCAGAAATGAGCTTTAACAGGAGGCATGTCCTTCTGGCGCTGGCAATGACACCGTCTTACACAGCACTGGCTGGGAGCAGAACTGCCACCGCCGCACCCCTCACTACCGCCCGGTGCCCAGCAGTGACCCAGCACACGAGGACCGCTCCATGTCCACTGAAACCCTCGCCAGAACTGGCCCCGCACAAGGAACACGAAGCTCTCAAAGCCATCACCCTTCTTTGGCTCAGAGTAATGGGCAGGGACAGGGGAAAGGTCAGTTAACTCTACCAAAACCCAGGCACAAAACAAGGACACGGACGGGGCTACATCCAACACCAAAATACACAGCCTTCGGAGAAAGCCCTAAGGTCGAGAGAAAAATGAAGTAAAGCTATGTGGTCACCACAGGCTCTGCCGCTGCGAATAAGCCATCAAGAGGGAAAGGAAGAAGCAGGAAGGGAAGAGAGGTGGGGCACTCGTTTATATCTTATTCATCCCTTGTTCCTGAGCGCGCACCTGCCAACTGGACCGTCACTGCTCAGGCTGGTCTTCACCATTACTACGAACGGTTCAGAGTTCCCAGCCTGACTTTCCTCCATAAACATTACAAATTTATGATTCCCCCATAATAGCAAGGAAAACATTCTTCAGGCTCAGGATGAGATGCTAGGAAAATCTAAAAGAAAATAAGAAGACCTTTCATCCTTAAAAGATTAAATGAAAACAAAAGCATTTTTGTAATTTGAAGGAATCAAACTAAACTCATTTAGAGAAAACGAATGAGATCCTGAAGGCAGCTGGTAAGAGACTACAGGGATCCCCACGGGTGGCCGGAGGCCCAGCCCCACCAGCAGGGGTCAAACTCACAAAGCTCGGCTCCTTGTTCAGACAGGCCTCCACGAACTCCTTGAGGGGCTTGCTGTAGTTTCCTTCCAGCGTCGGGGGGTTGTTCTTTGGAATGAGGAACAGAACCTTCATGGGATGCAGCTCGGAATGGGGCGGCTCCCCTCTGGCCAGTTCTATAGCTGTGATGCCCAGGGACCAGATATCTGCCTGTAACGACAAAGGCATCGTCAGATTCAACGACACGCTTAGGCAAAGCAAGGACAGCATAGTTCTCGGTGCTGCTTCTGGGGTTCTGGAAAAGACAATTAGGTTTGATGACCATAAGAAACAAAGGCTTTGCTATAATTGCAAAGTAGGCAGCAACAGGAAAAATGTGCATTACTGAACATCTCGCACCTCTCCCTGATGAGGGCCATGTGACCGCTCCTGCCCCAGGTTTCAGGGATTATGTGAGTCCCTGGAGATGGTGGCAGGGCTAACACAGTTGAGCAGGAACAGCTGTGGTGAGAGGATATAACTCTGGGGGGAAGGGCAGCTGTACAAGGGACCCAGAGCCTGAAAACCACTTACTATGGCACCGTAACATACAGATGCTACCACCCCCATCACACTTATGTAGTAATTGCTACCGTTGCACCATACAGGTTTAGTCTATTTGTTGCCATCGTAACAGCCCCCCGACAACTATGCCACATAAGGACTGTTGGCTACACACTGACACCTAAAGTTACAAAGGCTTGTTCAGCGTGACAGGAGTGCAAAAGCAATATGCATTCATGAGAAGTCAGGCTCTGACTTTCCCAGAGAGCTACATGCAATACTATTGTTCCTCCTAATGCTGGGCTGTGGCAGCCAGAACAGTCCTGGTGAGCCCCACCACCACAAGGGGAAGATAACTGGACACTGCTACACTTGAGTGTGCCACAGGATAAGGGTTTTCAATTCAGTATATTTTCAGTTTATTGAGCAGCATTTGTAATTCCTTAGTATCAATGCAATAACTAAATTTTCTCAACTGCTCAAAAAAAAAAAATCCATTTTCTATACTGATTCATCTGAAACAGGACCCAAACAAGGTTCACACATCCCAGTTGATGTTCAATGGCCACAGCTCTATTAATCCAGCACAGTCCCCACTCAATCCACCCAGTACCATCCATCAACCTGAAGAGGTCCCCAGCTCTGCCTGGTGGTTTCTTTCTGATGCCCAATTCACTGAGCTTCCCCAGAGGCCTGTTCTCCTGACAAAGGCCCACCGGATATGGAGTTGGTGAGATTCACAGTCGGCAGGAGCAAGTAGCCCTTCCCGGGGCACCTGCTGCCAGCTGCCCTGACACACACCATGGCTACAACTGAGCCAGTGGTGAAATCACTGACCATGTAATTTACAAATAATGCTGGGCAGTCTTAAAAAGGACTAAATCCAACATCTTATGGACACTTCATCAATCCCCAGACAACAGGACAAACACTGAAAATCAAAGAACAAAACATGATGGCAAAGACAACCCAGGGAACTGGGGCAGAGAACAAACCTCAGCCCAGGGACATTTTCTGCTGTTGGCGTCACTGTGGAACCAACCCATCATGACTTCTACTAGAACCTAGTACTTTTCTCTCACACTCGCCACACAGCAACAAAGGGGGAAGGCTGCAGGCTTGCTCAGGGGAGCACAGGACTTGGGCCCTTTTCCAGCCCTAACAATGTGGAAAGCACTCGCTGTCATGTTCTGCCACCCCAATGTCCCAACCCAGTGCTCCATGGGTCTGGGACCTGCCACACCTTCCATTCCCCAAGTTGAGAACAGCTGTCAGCAAGACTTGCTTCTCCATTCCTTATACTAATTCTTACCCTGAAGGGCTCAGTCTAGAAGAACAAGTATTAGGCACTGAGTCCAATTTTCCTTCTCCTCACAACTTGGAGCGCTTCATTTATCTTGCATGCGTACCCCATTAAAGCTCAACAGAAACAGGATTTATTCCAGGATCCCTCTGTCCTGGAAGCACCTGGAGCCTGGTGGTGGCGGGATGTGCAGAAGTGGACGCACAGGAGGACAGATGCACCACAGGGACAGAAGTGGCTGCAGTTCCTTACACACAGGTGAGCTCGGAGTCTGCGCCAGCCCCCCTGTATCATGCTGCAGCAGGTGCTGCTGGCAAATCTCCAAGCCAGAGATGCAGGCCACCTGTCCACGCAGTCTCTGATGACGCTTCCAGCCCTCCAAGGGTGCCACAACCAGTCAACACACCCGTGAACAAGAGGCACACTGGAGGCGGCCTCCGCCTTGGCCAGTCAGGGCGGAGCACATGCTGGCAGCCCAGAGCCGAGGACTTGCTTCAGGTGTGGGGCAGGCAGCAAGCACAAGGGAGCAAGCTTGCGAGGAACAACATGGCACTGGTAAGTCTTAAATAAGACGAATTTATCTATTACTGCTTCTAGGCAATACAGCATCCAGTGTGAAATGTGTGCCTGAGTATTAAAGTTCCAAAGGGCAGGGGCAGTCTCCCTCCAGAGCAAGGAAAACGGAGGTATGAGGGGATCTTTTTGTGGGGGTCACTTGGGGAAACACATGCAACTGGATAAGATGCTGCCAACAGAGAAACAGACTGGTTCCAACACATGTCCGAGTTAGGGTTAGTCACAAGTGACAGAGGCTGATGGCCTGAAATGTGGGTGTTCATTAGGAGATCTCTTCCCACGCAAACACTTCTAGGAAGCATGAGCCAGAGACACCATGGGAATCGCTGTTCCTCACTGGACCACATCCTCAACAGGAACAGGAAACGGGAATTATGTACAGCAGCACCCCACATCCCTACAACAGCAAGTGGAATAAAGCACATTGGCTACAAGTCTGGAGAGAGACACAGTCTAAGTGAGTTTCTAAAATTATGCATAGGAAACAATTCTAGAAAGAACCCTGATCAACTCTATAATCAAAAGAAAACCAAGCACAACTCTAAGTTACTCATAACTGAACCAAACAAAATTGGAATTAAGATTGCTACTGTGTGCTTAGATGCAATACTTAGGAACGCATTTATATGTGGGACCTAGATGCATAAAAGACATTTATGAGATCTTTATAGTAATAAAAGCTTTACCTGAAATGGCCCCACACTAAGCCTGCTGAAATAAAGCCCAGAGCGACTTCCCCTAGCTCACACCTCATCCCCTGAAGGGCTCCTTCCTCCCAGCCAGGGCAGCTCTGCAGGAGACGGGCCAACAGCAGGGGCCACAGCCCCTACCGGCCACGTCCTCACTCGGCCTCTGCACCCTACTTTTCCCATCCACACATCAGCAGGTGCAGGTGCACGTGCAAGTGATTGTTCCAGAGATGGCTGGGGCCTGGAAGTAACGCGGCAATCTACAGATGGTTTTCCTTTCTTTCCATTTCTTTTTCCAGTCTTTTCCAGATCATCACTGAAGATCGCGTATGTACTGCTTCTTAGGCCAAATGCAGGGAAAGCCACTGGCAAGAGAACGCCGACCTGCCCTCCGGCGTCTCCAATTCAGGACAGGCCAGCGTCTCTGGCACTGCCCGCCCCACAGTACCACATCTGCAACCCCCTGGAAATGCCTACTCTTCCCCGAGTGTCACCGTCGAGTACATCCTTCCGTCATCTCAGAGGGGCATCTGTGACGCTGCCTGACCCCTCTGGCCTTGCTGCCCTGGGCCTCCGCTGAGTGCCTTACGCAGATGACTGGGCACAACCACCACCCGGAAGTGACCAAACAACTGCAGAGAGAGGGTCACGAACTGGACGGCAGTTTCACCCGAATCTATTCCACTTGCTAACATATTATCCAAATGATCCTAAAGAGGAACACAGATGAAAAGCTTTTCAGCCCAAGGCCCATGGCTCAGTGTTGAAACCAAAGGCCTGTAATGTGGGAAGCCGAGTTACCTTGCTCGGCTCTGAACTTCACACTGGTGCGCTTGGACTGAGAACGGACCCTAACACGAGAAGCTGTGCATGTGCAACACCCTCGGGAGCAACTGGGCAGCAGGGCACACATGCTGCTCAGGTTACCACCGTAAGCGAATTTGTCCAGCTTCAGGAAAAGAAGATGCTAGGAGGCAGGCGCATCCTTCCTTCTCCTCACTCTCCTGCCTTTGCAGGAAAGCTGCCGGGTGTGTGTTCTCATACCTGCAGGAAGGAAGCCTGCGAGCCTGGTGGGGAAGGTCCCCCTGCACCTGCAGTGCAGACACCAGAGGGCCAATGCCTCTGAGTACAGGCCAGGGTGCATACAAGGGGCACCTGAGAATCAGGAGGCCACAGCAGCCACACTGGCTGCCCAGAGGCACCCCAATCCCCAGGAGGACAGCCACAAAGCAAGCTTGGACAGGCCCTGCTCCGGGCAAGAGCTGCTGATCCAGAGCAGACGTGCGAGACATCTTCCTGAGGCCTCACCCTTCGAATCCACTCCTGTAAACCTCACAAGACACCAACATCACTCTAATCTGCACCAACCTGCCTCCCCGCAGACAGGAAACCTCAAAGTTCACTCCCACAAGACTTCCCTTAACGATCACTGGGCATGATCCAAGCAAACAATCACTTTTGGACAAATCAGAGTAAAAGGTTAAAGCAAGAAAGCAAGAAAGAACGAACATATTTTCTTATACTACTTCCTCTCCAAACAAGTGTGCATTCCCGCAGGCGTGAGACAGTGCCTCGATGTCTCTGACACCAGCCATCAGCTGCTAAGAGCCTTTCCATCTGGTAAGAACTCCGGGAGGGAGGCCTGCAGATCTTTCGAACGTTCAGAGCCACCTTCAGCAAATGAGCAGAGGCCTCAAACCAGGATGAGAGTCGAGAAGGGCCAGAAGAGCTCTTAACAGAAAAGTTCCGAAGTAAGAATGATGGGCAGATCTGAAAAAGTATAAACCGAGTCCCATTTCATAGGACGACCAGCTAATTTACTGCCAAGAATGAGAAGAGAATATTCTCATGTTGTGATCAGATGAGTCTAGAAACTTGGATTCCAGCCTGCTGTGCTGAAATCTACACACACGAACTCCGATAAATGGAGAAAAAGGACTAAATACATTCCTCCAATTCCATGACCCTCAGTCCCGCAGAAAGCAGACGCAGCTCAGCGACATAGGGCAAAGGCACCCTTGCAACACCCCTAGCAGTACAGCTGGCTCATCTGGGGTAGGGGCTGCCCCATGCCTCCCAGAAGTCACGGCTGCCACCACTACTTAGCAGCAAGACAGCAGGGCCACTCCCAAGCCAGAACCAGGGACCCCCCACCACCTCCACCACACAACATGCTATGAAGGCCAACAGCGCTGGGTCCCAAGGGAAAACTTCCTAAGGCTCCCTGGACCGTTTCAAGAGGTGGGAATTCTACTACATATTGAAAAGGGTTCCATTTAAAAAGGTGACACTCCCGTAAATAACTGTGAGTTAAGTATTTGTTTGCTTACAAATGTGTGGTTCAGAAGAACTAATTTTCTCTGTATAGTTCACTGAGAAGAACAGACCAGGAAACGGAAGTTAAATCAGAAAACAAAAGACAACGAGCTCCGAGGACTCTCATTCTATACCACCAGGTTTAATGAACTCGAAGGACAACAGGAAGAAAGATGACATTGAGCCTCACGCTGGTGGTGAGGCTCCAGAGGAAGGGCCCTGACTGAGACCCTCAAGACACACGGTACAAAGAATCCGGAGCCATCACCAACAGAGCTCTCCCGGACCCTGCTGGGCCTCTCCGCTGCTCCTGGTCCGTGTGTCCTCTGACTACTGGACAGTGGGGGCCCGGCCCTGCCCCTCATCCACTCTGCTCAGGCTTCGCCCTCCTGTGCACAGCCAGTGTCCGCCTCCTCGGCCTCTCAGCTTGCCGCTTGCATGCCTGAGCTCACAGCGGGTCCTCCTGTCCCCGCGCACCCCTGCTTCTGCCTCCACCACACCAAACACACACGGAGCTAAAGCCAGTCGCCGCGGCCACATCAACAGAGGTGTTCAGGGACACAGGAGAAAACAGGTCGGAGAGTTACCTCCACCACCCACCGGGAGGTACCGCCAGGGGAGCCAGAGGCTGCAGGACAGAAGTGTGTGCGCTGGCTCTTACCTTCGAGTCGTAGGCCGACTGTTTGATGACCTCGGGTGCCATCCAGAATGGGGTGCCTACGAAGGTGTTCCTCTTTATCTGGGTGTCCGTGAGCTGGCCGGCCACTCCAAAGTCGGCCAGCTTCACCTCTCCGTGTTCAGACAGCAGAACATTGGCCGCTGTGAAAGAAGCCCCAGTGCTCACGTTAGTCACGTTAGTCACCACACTGAGCACGCGGAGCACAGCGAGGGAGTGTGGGTGTCCTCTCCAGCCACCTCGCTGCGTGGTGGGAACAGGCCAGGGCTTTGTTACTGGGTCCCCCAGCCCAGCCCAGCCCCAGAGGGCTGAAGGTGCAGGACAGCTCCCTTGGGCTAAAGTTGAGCCCCACCGCCTCAAATATTTTAAAGGAAAGAAAACAGTCTTCTTACCTTTAATATCTCTATGGATCTTCTTCTCTGAATGCAGATAATCAAGTCCCTTCAGGATTTCTCTCAATATAGTAGCAATCTGAGTTTCATCTAAAGGGCCAGGCTCTAACTAACAAAAACAACAACCACAAAAGAGTGTTACAATTATGTAATTACCTTACATATAGAAGACAAGACGATGTCCTCATTAAATGCACAAGAAGAATTAAAATTTGAAACATTTTGGGCAGGGGATTTAGCTCAGTGGTTCCGCTGCCTCCCTCCCAAGCACAATGTCCCAAGTTCGATCCCCGGCACCAAAAAAATAAAATAAAATATTAAATCAAGTAAAAATAAAACATTTTCACTTAAAACAGGCATTTTTGCCTACATAATTAAAATCTAGAATAAGAAGCCTGCAAAAAAACAGAACCAGAGAAAATGACTTTGGAGAAGAAGCAAGATCAGCTCAGTGGTGCCCCTAGGGACACCCTGCGCACTACACTTGCGGCCTACAAGCTGGCTTGTGAGCGTCACCATCTGGCCCACGGGGCGCAGGCAGGTCCCACAGTCCAGGAAGTGGTCCAGAAGCTCACAGTGCGCAGAGGATCTGCCTCATCTACTTGGCTATGTGACCGCAGGCTCAATCCTTTAACTCAAAATGCAAGCTCTCAGAAAGAGAGGCCTTGGAGGCCCTCCATCCCCGAGGTTACTGCTGTACCAGAGCTTTCTGAAGCTCTACTTTAAAGCTTCTCAACTTGAAGGGACACAGCTGAAAGACTTCAATTCCTAACACTTTGAGATTTGTTATATAGTACATATGGTAATAATAAAAATTATTCCTAATGAAATAACTGCCTCTGGGAATTTTTATTGAGAAACTCAGAGTTAGTTGTTACTACTGACTCCTTAACATCCACTCTTCTATAAAGATGTAAAGAAAAAATGTTGGCTGTGCATCTCCCCATTCAGAGGGAGGAATCAGAGCGCTAAGAGCTGTTCTAACAGATAGTATGCCCACCACCACTTGCAGAGAGGAGACTCCATCATAACTCACAATGACACAATCAGCACAACCAACTAATGCTCCATAAAGGCCTCACAGCAGAATGGAAGTCTAAGAAGCTGGACTCATTTCTACTCTGTCTGTTCTCCCCAGACTGTTTTCCAACTTAACAGTGAATGCCACCATAATCCACGCTCATACACCTGCGCCAACTGAAGACACAACCCCACAATGGCCACTGAGTTTTCAAGATAGATAAATGTGCTTTACACCAAACACAATGAAAACTAATACGCTCCTCGTCCATCTGCTTGACCAGGACAGCCCGAGGGTATGAGGGCCCAGGGAAGGTACCTCTGAAACTCCCCTGCTCACCTGCACTGCAGCGACTCAGGCCTGGCACTGCTTTCTGGTTATCTCATAGACCCACCCTGGCCATGCTACAATCCCCAAGGCCTGCCTGCCTCTTCCTCTGAGGCCTGATCTATGTGGCAAAAGACTACAACTAGGTCAATCTTCCCCTGCCACCTTGTCACCAGAAGAGAGGATGCCAGGAGCTTTGGTTAGGCTCCATATCATGTGCCCCGAGAAAGCAACACTTGTGTGCAGTAGCCTTCACGGAATCACCACAAATACTACCCAAGATGCTGTCCTTGGACCAAGACTTCGTTCCACAGAACCTAATTCTTCCCAAAGTTATTTGACCAAGAGTCTCATTTTTAACACACAGAAACCACTGTTCAAAAGACCAGAGCATGGAATATTCTGTGTCCTAATGAGTCTGCTTTTTCCATGTTTACTTTTTCAGGGTTCACAGAATGCACAAATATTCACTTCACAAGAAAGACACACTTATCTCACCACCTAAGGGAAGAGATGCTTATTCCTGTTCTCACTGTCACAACAAAGACAAAAGCCAGTGATGACAGCAAGATGGACAGCAGCATCTGGCCAGCCTGGGCTTCCCCAGCATAAAGAAGTCCCCAGACAGACACAGCAGAATAGCACCCAGGGAGAGCAGGAAGAGGAGCTGAGGAAAGCTCTAGATGATTAAGAGCAGGCTCCATGCCTGGCTATGCCTTCTTAACTACGGTGCAAACCCTTTCCTTCCATCACTGGTTTATATGAACGTCAGGGACTCCCCAAGGAATTCATTTGGGATAAAATCCTTCAAGGTGTCCAAGATGCCCATTTTGGGTGTAAACTTGAATAGGCTAAGGGAAGCCCAGAGAGTTGGAAAAACACTATTTCTGGGTGCGTCTGTGAGGAATTCCCAGAAGATCTGGCATCTGAATCAGAGGACTAACGAAGATTCACTCTCAGCCACGGCAGATGGGCTGCATCCAAACTGCTGAGTGCCCAAATAGAACACAAGGCAGAGAAAGGCAAATTCACGCTGTTCTTCTGAAGCTGGAACACCCTTCTGCCCCTGGACATCAGAATTCCACGCTCTCTGGCCTTTGGACTTGGACTGAGCCACACTAAAGACCTCCCTGGTTCTCCAGCTTGCAGAGCACCTATGATGGGCCTGCTCAGCCTCCAGCCACATGAGCAATTCCGTTAATAAATCCCCTCATCCACCCACCTCCCACTGTTCTATCTCTCGAAGAGCCCTACTGTAACTGTCCAATTCACTATAAAGGTATTCCAGAACATGCCAGGCCAGGGTGAGCTTAGTTCAGAGTCATAGCCTTCTCCATCGTTACCACTGCTAGGCAGGAGAAACATGGCAAACTCTATCTTTAAAATGGTGAACATTTCAAAAATTTACAACAAAGACTGCCAGGAAAAAATGTAGACATCTCATCCCTGGATGACCTGTAATCCCTTCCCCGCACCTCTCTCCGCTTCTTCCTGGGCCATAAGACCACCAGCCACGCACACCACCACCCAACTAGAGACTACAGCCCTAGGCCCTGCAGCAGTGACACGAGGAGTACGAGCACGTGTGACACAGGCCCCTCCTGGTCTTGGCCCTGAATGCTGGCAGCTGGAGAGGACAAAGGTTGAAGACTGAGCCATGGCCCATCATGGGGGAGATAAATTAACTTCTGTCTTGTTTGGGAACTGTGACGAGAACAGCATGACCTACACGTTACTTGAATGTACCATCTCGTGGTATGTGGTGTGTATTTATTTTTAAGCCTGTCAAAGATCTCTGCTGATCAAGTTTTGGGTTTATGTAGCAAAGGTCCTTCTTAATTACATTCAAGTCTGGCCCTTAGATTCTCTGGCAACACTAACTGACCTATTCATCACATGAGACTCTTTTGTCACAGGCCCTCACTCAACTGTCCTGATGCCCTCCACCTGCTTTCTCTTCCTGACCCTTCTAACACACAAGGACATACTTGGCCGTGCAGCTCCACAACAGAAGGATGCAAGGACTCCCCAGGGTTCAGGAAGACAGGACACACAGTAGACACACGGTAAGTACTTTCTGATCAAAACGGTTTCACTCACCGGGCTACCAACTCTTATCGCAATGAAAGTCAGAATGTCTTGAATTGCACACTGTGTATTATTCTCTCCCAGGCCTGGCATCCTGCAGGCAGCTGCAACCTGACAGCCTAATGACACAAGTGGCCTCCAATCTGTATCCCGAAGAACTCAAGGTTTCCTCACAGTGGCCTTGGGGAGCCTACCAACATTCCATTTATTACTTCATTTCCTTTCACTTAAAACACCCCCAACAGACTGAGCACACCCAGGTGTGTGCATTCAAAATATATGCCTTTCTTATATTAATGATTCTTAGTAAGTGAGCTATACTGTCTCTTTATCGTTCATGGTAGACCCTAAATTTGTATTGTTTTCTAAAAGTCAAAAAGCATGTAGCACCAGGAAAAGGAGAGAGGGCTCATGGGGCTCACGGCTTCTATGGGCCCTGGTTTACCTTCAGCCAGCTAAGGAGATGCTCGCGGCCTGGCCTGGGCCTGGGCAGTCCACCCACAGGATGGCACCTCTATAATTCACTCCAGTATTGGATCTGGTTAACACCAAACCAATGGAATACAGGCTTTCCACGGCAACCTGTAGTCTGTCTCCTATGAGGGCCCAAGGTCTACTTGTACACCACAAAGCAGAAGAAAGACATCAGGCTTTATACCCTGGTTTTGAGGCACAGCCATCTTCAACCTGGGGTAGTCACTTCTGCTCGATAGGGGGCTCTGTGAGTCTGTAAAATGGGGGGGCACATTTTCAGTCTGAGGACACGTGCTGCTAGCACTCAGCAGGGTGCCGTGGTACAGCTACAAGACAGGACATGAGCCATGACAATTCCCTGCCTATCTCCAAAGTACCCTGGGTTTCCCCTGAGGAAACATCCTGGCAATTCTCTGGCCCACACTGAACCTGGAGCCTACCTGCACTGAACCTCAATTCCAGAACTGAAGGAAGCCTCCCAAATCCACTATGCTCAAGGGTAGAAGAGGGTGACCATCTATCTTTGCGACCTGGCTGAGATTCATGGAAGAAAGCACACCGATGTCTCAAAGTCCACGTGCCATTGTATCACGGCCACAACAGAGAGCGAGAGGGTGGTGTGCGGGACGCAACATGCACTCAAATCCATACAACCACATGTAACGTGTGCTGGAGGCCACAGGCAGGATGGCTCCACAGAGACAGCTCAGATATCTGGGAATTTCCCCTGCTGAGGGATCCTCACGCTCAGGACTGGCAGAGCAAGCTCTCTAAGCAAGATGTGCAGTTATCTTTCCCCTGCAGGCCTCAACATGAGGCTCCCGCAAAGTCTCATATTAACCAGAACCACATGCCTGTCAGCAGAGAGAAGTAAAACTAGTTAGAATTTTTCAAAGATATGGCCGTAAGTCCATTTACTGAGCTACATTGCATCACACTTTTATGTATGACGATATTCTGGTCTTTAACATACAGGAGACCCTTTCAAAATAACCCTAATAGTTTCCAACATTCAAAAAACAACTACTGTATCCCATTATTCAAGTGTCCTACACTTTGAGGACTTGGATAAGATACACACACACACACACACACACACACACACACACACACACACACACACACACAGAC